>NC_062526.1:21661851-21946851 GCF_022655615.1 Tachysurus fulvidraco | reverse complement strand
TTTTGTTGAAATGAAGTGAGATTTTGCTCACTTTCTCCGTGACTCTCGCACCACTGCAATAAACGCTAAAATAAAAGAAATAAATAAACACAATAAATTCGTTATGCTGAAGGACAACATTAAATAGAACATAAATCAAAAGCTTTTATCCTGTTCCTGTGCAATATCCTGGTGCTGTAAAAATATTCAGTGGAATGCACGTTATGAAAAATGATCTCCTCACACACACACACACACACACACACACACACACACACACACACACACACACACACACACCCTTCTGTAACACAGAGTGAGGTTTAAAACGGTCAGGCTTTTACCACAAGGGATGTGGTAGCTTAAAAGTCTACAGCTCAGAAGGTTGTGAGTTTGAATCCCAGGTCCACCATGCTGCCATTCCTGAGTAAGCCCCTTAACCCACAACTGTATACAATGAATTAGAAACATAAGCTGCTACTAACATGTTCTCAAATGGATTCGGTGTAAATATGAGTGATAATATGTTTAATTAAGGGTTATAATGATGCTTAAACAGAAGACATGAGTCTGCAGGCTTTAGGTTAGAAAATGGGTTAGTGACCAAAAACACAATGTACATCTGAAACATTTGGAAACAGACAGCTCCAGCGTTCAGGTGCTAGGATTCTGTATGCTTTTTTTATAATGTTTTCTTTTTATAAAACGCAAAAGAACGAAAGCCAGAAAAGTGAGATGCTCAGCACGAAGCTAGACGCTCACATCCAAAGAAGTTCACCTGGAAAAATCACCCATGTAACCAGAGTGACCAGGTTTACCAGAGCTGTCAAGGGTGATGTCTTGCACTAGTCAAATCGTTCAGTTCAGGAATGTCCTCGTCGCTGTACTGTAGACGTCCCATCATCATCACCATCATCATCATCATCATCATCACTTCAGCTACAGTAGAAGTCACAACGTTCTTCAAGTTATGTTCCTTCTTCAGAGGCAAAGCATCCGTTTTTATGCATCCTTGAGCCTTGAAGAAATTATCCATCTGATCATTTAATAAGCATAAGGACATTAGTACTGCAGAAATAAAAATACATGAGACTGAAGGAGTAAAACTTTTAAAGGTGACTTTGTAAAAGAGAACAGCAGCCTGGACCTTTTCCCCCACACAGGACAGTGAACAAGACCTTGATTAGACACTACACCTTAATGGGTTGGCAGAAAAGGTGCACTGAGGACATGGAGTTGGTCTGTGGTGAGTAAACCATCACATTCATGAACAGGTTTAGATGGAGCAGCTTCTTGAATTCAAAATTCTTAAAATCTTGCCAGGACTCAAATGTCAAGTTCTAGCAGTGCTCATGGTTTTGGTAATTCTCTGCACTGTTGACTTCAATTTCCATGTTGAAAAATCCTTAAATAACAAAGCCAGTGATAGTTTAGCTACGTTTTCTTACGTCCGTTTCAAAGGGAAGAAAAATATTTGAATGCATCAACAGCCGCTGCTTTCACTAACGCTCTACATCAAGTCAAGTCAAGTCAAGTCAAGTCAAGTCACCTTTATTGTCACATCACCACGGCACATGTGCCTTGGTGAGTGAAATTCTTGGGAGCGAGCTCCAGAAATTGCAGAACCATTTACATACAAACCATTTACATACATCTAAAACAGTGAACAATATGATCAGTGACTTTAATTTCTAGATTAGATACTTTGGGGGAAGTTGTGGCCTAATGGTTAGAGAGTTTGACTCCTAACCCTAAGGTTGTGGGTTCGAGTCTCGGGCCGGCAACGACTGAGGTGCCCTTGAGCAAGGCACCGAACCCCCCCAACTGCTCCCTGGGCCCCGCAGCATAAATGGCTGCCCACTGCTCCGCGTGTGTGTTCACAGTGTGTGTGTGTTCACTGCTGTGTGTGTGTGTGTGTGTGTGTGTGTGTGTGTGTGTGTGTGTGTGTGTGTGTGTGTGTGTGTGTGTGTGTGTGTGTGTGTGTGTGTGTGTGTGTGTGTGCATTTTGGATGGGTCAAATGCAGAGAACAAATTCTGAGTATCGGTCACCGTACTTAGCGTCACGTCACCTTAGTTTAGATGCTACTGTTAACAAACTTGCCCCAAACATCTGGAACCTTCTCCAGGCTCAGAGAACATTAGCTCACATTAGCCTTTAACCAGGTTGTATTATCTGTATTATTTAGTAAATTAACCTAACATCGTTTTTTCTAAGTCATCCAGAGCTTTGAGTGCTACTCAATTATCCGTCCTGGCGGGAAATACAAGGGAAGAGGAACTGCAGCTGTGTGAACGCTAACGAGACAGACTAACGGCGCTGATTAGCGTGTTGGTCCTGCCCGATTAATGACAGGCTAAACTTGGATGTGGATCTGGGAAGAGATTTCTCTAATGTAAAAATCAGCTGAAGACTCGTTGCACATGCACATGTCTCTCGCAGAGATGAACAAATTTCTTTGGAAATCTTTGGCCTTGCTGCACTGACAGAGGGAGGACGGCTTGTAAGACACTTTAATGTTTTTATTGGTGTGACTGACTTCTTGTCATTCTGATTCTTACCAAAGACTGTTACCTCCTCATATGCTTGGTTTTATGCCATGTGTTTTATAACTAATGTTGGGGGGTGGGTTTTGTCGACCCATGTCCATTAATTTTTTTAAATGTCGCTACGCTACGTTTTCTCTACCAGTTATTATTGGAAAATCACCGTTTAATACGCAATGCTCCACCTTTCACTCATGCTATTGGTACAAGATTTACACCTCACAAGCCTACATGTTGTGTTGCTGTCTTCGCTGTGTTTTTGTGTAGCAAAATATAAACCATTTAGTTTCCTTCTGTCTGTCATTGATATTGTCCTAGCTCCTTGTGTTTGATTGTTCTGGTTGTATTTAGTTTCTTTGAAAATATTACACACCAATAGTACACAACCGAATGTTTTGGTTGGTTTGAGGGAAGTCGGTGCTATTTACGTTAATTCTGTTTTTGTCTCGTTTTAGCTTAGCTAGGGAGCGAGGGAAGGATGTGTATTTGTATTTTTCCTTTGTGAAAGGTTAGTTGAGTTCATTTGTGTATAGTTAAAGGGAGTAAAGCCGAGCCAGTGGTACAGAATCATGGGACTTTTTATTTTTTATTTTTACCTTGATGGTGCAGCCTGACCCAGACCAGATCGTAACAAGACACACAATGTCATTGGCTGCAAAATCAAAAACCTGGCTTTGAAGGACAAAGATCGAACCTCCACTTTATTTTGAGGGAAGATTCTGAACGCTCAAAAGCTCAGCTTAAAGATCAGTCTCACCCAGAACGTAGTTCGAACTCATTAAACTTGGACTACTCCTTCGTTTAATCGCGTCTCGTCTGTTATGTAATTATGAACCCTGATCCTTAACCCCTCTATTAAAACTGATCACTCACTTTTAATTAAAAAGAAACTGCACTTAACTGTCACACTAAGTGGATGCTCGGAGGTTAAAGATTTGGGCTACTGATCGGAAATTCAAATCCCAGCATCACCATCTGTCACTGCTGGATCCTTGAGCAAAAACCCTTCACCTTCAGCTGCTCAGTTGAGTCCCATCTCAACTATGAGCTGCTTTTGTAATGCCAGCCTGATTAGCAAATTGTTTCTGTTATGAAGTAGCACCTAACAGAGGTCACGTGGCGGTTTTCTAAGATGTTATCGATCTATGGATGACTCCCAGATGACTAAATGCTACATTTTATTTATAAAGAAAACTGCTTCCCTCCTGCAGGAATAAAGAAAGTATGGAAGTACAATAAACAGCGACAACAACAAAGCAGCTGAAGATGTAGATGATACTTTTAGCCCTAAAATTGGCCCTAGCTTCCTATAGTTATTTATATATGATTTGTTTTGAATCCCGTCATCACATGCCTTTATACAGGAGACACGAGTGGCCTGTAAATATAAAAAACATCAGTGTTCAAGTTTATTTTGTCCAATACATCTCGGTTATTGGCTCCTTGCAGTCCGTGGTGTGATTCAGTAATAAACCACAGCAGAACTAAACAAACCAAATCAAACCCTGAATGATTGCTTAAGTCATGGCCAGTTTTCACTTTTGATTCTCCACGAGCTACAAAATCCATTTCAGAAGTGCGTGTGCCAACAACGCTAGCGTGAAAATCCTTGTTAGAGTTGGCAGAGAGAGGGAAAAAACCCACTAAATATTATGACAAAACCCCTATGTGGAGTGAAAAGAGAGCTCTGTGTTACAGCAGGACACGCAGTCGCCGCTTGGTTAATCCTATCAAGAGAAAATAAAAACATCAGGCAGACTCGAAAATGGGTTTTAAACGCAACATGAGGACAGAACTTCAAATCTCATGACTGAAACACTGCATAAAGATTTGCTGGATTTTTCTAATAGGCAAAGATAAAGGACTGTCCTGCTGGAGGATCCAGTTAGATAATTATTTATTTCATTCATTCATTCATTCATTTTCTACGGCTTATCCGAACTACCTCGGGTCACGGGGAGCCTGTGCCATCTCAGGTGTCATCGGGCATCAAGGCAGGATACACACTGGACGGAGTTCCAACCCATCACAGGGAACATACACACTCTCATTCACTCACACACTCACACACACTACGGATAATTTTACAGAGATGCCAATCAACCTACCATGCATGTCTTTGGACCGGGGGAGGAAACCGGAGTACCCGGAGGAAACCCCCGAGGCACGGGGAGAACATGTACTCCACACACACAAGGCGGAGGTGGGAATCAAACCCCCAACCCTGGAGGTGTGAGTCAAACGTGCTAACCACAAAGCCACCGTGCCCTATTTATTCATTCATTCATTCATTCATTCATTCATTCATTCATTCATTCATTTATTTATTTATTATATTACATTACACCAATGGGAATGTACAGTAAGATAGACATCATTGGCTTGGGTTTACTATTGACTATAATTTCAGTATATTTCTCTGAGCCAAAACAGCTTCCCTAATAAAATATTCCATTATATATACTAAATTAATATTAAATAAATAAATTTAAAAAAAAAAACATTAAAAGCACCGTCCAGCCCCAACCGTTCTCTTTTGTCAGACACCCTTCATTAAGTTCCCTAATTAGAATTACAGATTTTGTTATGCTGGTTCATGAATACTGATATGAGGTTTTCCTCAACAAGGTCACGACTGATGGCCACAGAACTGACGACCAGAGCGCCGAGAGAGAATTATACTTGGATATCACTTACCTAAATTAATATTCATTACTGGTTTATGTGGTCTGATCTGATCTGAGATTTGCATGGCGTCACAGAACGATTACAGATTTTCTCGGTTCTTGCTACGACTGTGAGATGACCAACATATCAAGGACATGCACCATTTCAGCTACAGGCAGTATGCCAACCGGAGAGACGCTGTACTAAGTATGACAGTGAAGGGTAATGGGTCAGTACCCTCTGTACCTGCGAGGTATTTTCAGGACAGGAAACGTGACACTGTGTACATGAGCACAAGTGTAAATGAGGTCTGTAATGGGATGAGGTCATGAGGGTCAGGTGGGTTGAACAGCAGTGAATAGCTAAAGTAACAGAGGAGATTATGGAGATGTTTAGAGTAGAGTGTTCTCACAAAGCCAGAGGCACGCACTGACCTAAATCCTAGAAAAAGTACACACACACACACACACACACACACACACACACACACAGAAACACACAAAAAACAAGAAAGAGCCCTAAGTACTGTTGGCATGTTGTTGTGTGTGTGTGTGTGTGTGTGTGTGTGTGTCTGTACATAATAATGAATAAACTGATAAATTTTTACTCGTGATCTTTGCATGGCTCATTTTAACCCGAGTCGACATCCTGGTCGTAAAAAGTGAATGCTGGCGTTGCCATGACAACTGCTCCCCTCTATTTCAGCTGACCTCTCTCTTTCAACAAACTCAGTGTAAACACCATCATCGTTGTCATTTTCACCCCACACACACACACACACACACACACACACACACACACACACACACACACACACACACACACACACGGACATAAGCAAGGCAACCATCATTAAAATCGATCCTGAATTATTCTGCCAAGCCATTCAAGTAGAGCACAATGAGTCATCAATAATTGCAATATACATTGTATAGAGGTCACCATGGAAACCTGCTCAGAATCCTGCTCTCCCGTAGTTACAAAATAAGTCCGTAAAACATCCGTTTTTAATCGCCACGCTGGCTGAACCTTATCGCCGATTGTCCACACCGCTCTGCAAAGTGATTATCTCACAGGGAGGATATCATCAAATAATAAAAGACCCCTTAGATTCGTAAAACTGCACACCACACAACTGACCGGTGATTTGGCTTCAATTAGTGAATGAGTTTCAGCTGAAACCAAAGTGAAAGTGAATCGATATAAGGGAAAGTTTTAGCACACTGGAATTATCTGACATCACAAGATTTGTTGAAGAAAGAGTTAAAAAGTTAGTTTTTTTACCGAAACTTTCTCTGACCTTAGCTCTGCTTTTTTTTGCCGCCATGCATTTATCCACCATTTATTTTTCTTCTCGTGATAAACACACATCATTCTTTCTTAACCAATCACGTTGCAACAGTGAAAAACATAAATTCATGCAAATATCCATCAAGAGCTACGGTTTATGTGGTCAGCAAACATGAGGGATCTCTCGGACATGGTTCTCGGTGCCAGATGTTCAGGTTGGAGTATTTCAGTAATTGCTGATCTTGTAAACATAACAATCACTGGAGTTTAGCTAAAATGTTGAGAGGGGTCAGAATGGCCGGCGTGTTTTAAGCCGCCAGGAAGGATACGGCAATTCAACCGGTCTTTACATTGGTGTTGAACAAAAAATAAAAACATATTAGGACAATCAAGATATCAAACCCTGAGGCAAATTGGCTTCAACCACTTCTGCAAGACCACATCGGCTGAAGCTCCTGTTAACCAAGAGCAGGAATCTAAAGAGGTCTTGAGCTCAGGCTCACAAAAACTAGAGACTTGTTTACTGGAAAGTAAAGAAAAAACAAAAAAACAAACAAACAAACAAAGAAAAAAAAACGCAAACTAGATATCACACAGAAAGTCATGCAAAAAAACATAATAGCCCTTTAAATTTGGAGTATCCTTGTAAATTCGTAAAGCAGCAAAACCACAAGATAATGGTAGAGGAAAGGATGGATGTGATGGTGCAGACACCAAACCGAAATGGATTAGAAAGAGATCTGGGGGAAAAAACCGCTAACAGCTTGGGGATTTCTAGGAGGAAAGGCGTGAAAATGACAATAAAAGTGGGACATTTCAACTCCCACTTTCTGTCTCATTCAATCTCCTTCTTTCTTTTTTCCTTGAGCCAGTGCAGTGCGGTTTGGATGCTGCCGCTGTCGTAACTGTTGCAGGATAATGCGATGCAGGTCAAAGTTTCTTCCGTTATTTCTAATTTTTCATGACTTTTCCTCTTCATTAAAGTGTATGTGAAGAGTTTTAATGAGTCATAGTACGATTAAAGAGGCCATGAAGAAATCCCAGAGTGCTTTTAAATATGGAAAGGCTTTTACAGGCATTGATACAAGAAAGGTGCTAGAAAGCCTTTCTCCTGGTCTTAATAATCATTCCGCTCTTAATTTTTCCACTTGAAAGTAGATAAAGAAGCTTTTTTTTCCCACATATACATTACAGCACTGTGAAATTATTTAATTCACATAGTCAAGGTTAGAAAGTCTGAGTGCAGGGTCAGTTGTGGTACAATGCTCCTGGAGTAAACAGGATTAAGGGCCTCGCTCAAGGGCCTAACAATAACAGCTTGGCAGGGCTGGAGCTTGGATTCTCACCTTCTGATCAACAACCCAACACCTTCACCGTTTAACCCACTGGGTCTTTTGTGTAATATACCTTTAGCGGTATCTTGTTTAAAACTCACTCCACCGTCACAGCCCTGCTACATCATAGTGTACTGATGGTGATAAGCATAAAACACAAAACACAGCCACGAACATCGGGTGCAGTTTTTAGGTAAAAGGTTTTGTATCAACACGAAGCAGATCACTTTGGACAAAATTATAATAATGATGGATTGAGAGTGAACGTAATACAGTGATCCCTCGTTTATCACGGTTAATGGGGACCGGAACCCCTCGCGATAGGTGAAAATCCGCGAAGTAGGATTGGCCCTAAGTTTGACCTTTTCACTGATGGTCATCATCTTCCTCTTCTTCTTGGGCTCACTAGAGGAATCTTTCGCAGGGGCACGGTGCTTAGGAGGCATTGTAAGGGCTTAAGGAGAAGTTAATTCCGAACACAATACGCGAGACACAGTTGACAGCGTGAACGAGAGTGGCGAGATAAAACAAGGGAAGAAGCTGGGAGACGATGCGATGATGCGCAGCCAATCAGCTCAGATCTCGAGCCGGGAACCAATCATGTGCCTTGTCTGAGTGCCCGTGGGCATGTACAAAGCCTCTGAGAGAGTTTCTCTCTTTGTCGGGCATCCTGGGAAACCGTCTTTATTTTTATTTTTCGATGAATATTTTTGAAAAATCAGCGAGGCACTGAGGCCGCGAAACTCGAACCGCAAAACTCGAACCGCGAAGTGGCGAGGGATTACTGTATAGCAATGAGAGTTTTTGTTGATTATCATCTGCGGTTTAGGTCGCTATATATTGTACGTACGTAATTCTGTTGCGTCTGTGACAGTTTTGCATTAGTATTTAATTTACCCATGTCACTGAAGGCGAGCATGTTCAGCTTGGCTACGAGGGGACATGTTTGTCAGGTTGTTGGAACCAACATGTACCAGTGACATTTCTGTATATTCACTGATGTATTTTCTTCATGTAGGTAAGACTATAAACATACTCTCTCTCTCTCTCTCTCTCTCTCACACACACACACACACACACACACTGTAAACCAACGTAACAGTATAGTTTATCCTGCTTTGCTGTTCACTATATTTCTTAACATTAAAATGCATTCTGAAATTTTAGCTTGACTGTCTAATGCTATCCGTGCCAAATAAGCGTATGTGTGTGTGTGTGTGTGTGTGTGTGTGTGTGTGTGTGTGTGTGTGTGTGTGTGTGTGTGTGTGTGTGTGTGTGTGTGTGTAAAACAGTGGTGAGTTGTGTTTAAGGTTACGCACTGATTACAGACTAGGCTACTCTCACTACACTGTTTAATCGTGATAATCCACACGGTGCCTCCCAACCGTCCGACAAACCACAACAATCAGAAATAATGAGCATGCACAAAGAGTGTGGATCAACTTATGCCTCTTAGAATCACTGCCAAACAGGTCAGTTCTCCACCCTCACCCTTTTTGATTCGGGCGGCGGTCTGTGATGTAATGTCTCAAGTCTTGAACTTAGGGAGTGTAGTGGAAGCACATTCCTGCTAAATAATAGTTATTTAATGGTTCAACAGTAACACAGATGCATGCATTCATACATATGTGCACATGCAGTATGCACACACACTATGTAATATATAAATAATGTATCGGATATGCTCTATGCACAACCCAGGTGCCAGATGAGCGATACTGGTCAGGCAAGAAGAACAGACTGAAACGCTGTGCTGGAATGGTGTATATTAGATTCGTCTGAGACAGTTGAAAAAAAATATGGTGCTAAGTTATTAAATCATGGTGCATTCATGATAGCAAATGAGTAATAGACCAAACTGGCTATGCTTGCCAATTCATGACACCATGAAAAGACAGCGATGAACTCATCTGAATCTGGCTGCCAAACTACACGTGTCTGGTGATCGGAAGAAGAAGAATTCACAGCTGGGCCACCTGTGAGCTGAAATGATAATGCCACATACTGTAACCGTCCTGACCATTTTCAAACACTGAAATAATTTCTAAATAATTTCTGCTTACAGCACACAGCCTATAACAGTGCCATAACGGACACGTACAGTAGACGGCGGGGTGGATATACACCTGCAAAGCGAGAAATCGCAAGCAGCACTTCAAGGTGCTCAAGTTCTCTTAACTCTTACCTTAACAACCATACTGTACCTTATCTCAGATTGTTGAGAGTGTTAGGACAGAAGATTTGCGTAAATATGTTTCCGTTTTTATTTTCTTAGTAAAAGACAAAGACATCAATATCCTATTGGATGGCAGAGTACACCGAGGATCATATTTTAACACAACTGCTGCCAATAATAGGGGTCAGTGTTCTGTACAGGACACAAGTTCTTTTAAACCAACATTGGAGTTCTTTATGTCTTCATCGGGCTTGCTTTGTGCACAGGGGTATTTTCAAGCTATAAAAATCTTTATACAATTTAATTCTTTTAAACTTTGGGGGTTAGAACACCATGAGTGCGATGGTTAGGTGTCTACTATCTCATTGTTATCACCAAGAGAGACTTATTTTTTGAGCCACACAGAAACCATGCTATAGAGAAGCCTTTTAGGAATAGGCTCCACAAATGACATAACCATTATTACATCAAAGATTAAAACTGCATTAAGTCATTTTTCCAAGATTAATTCTCTCACAGTTAGGTGGGTTTGATGAAGTTTTTTTTTATTCCTTGACCCACTCTCCCATTCATATCCATGCCAACAAAAGGATCTTAGCACACCTATAGAACAAAGTATCTACAGAATTGTCTTCCAATTTATTTATACAAGAATGCAAAAAAAAAAAATAAACAAAAAAATCACTTATTGCACTTTTAAAGCATGCAAATTCATGCAATGGTCTGTGGCACTTATCTACAGAATTTCCTTCTTCTTCTTTTTTTTTTTTTTTTTTTTTTTTTTTGCAAACCCTTTCAGCTGGACACACCATCAAAATGAGTTACAATAAGATTTAATTATGAATAAGACTGATAAACACGTCCTAACTGTACTCTTCAGGGGGAAAATACCTACCTTGTTAGAATATGGAGGCCTAGACAGATTAATCCCGTCCCTAATGAGTTTATCCCTGATCATGATCTTCAGCTTCAGTTTTGGGTAGACTACAAGCTCCCGGTTATGGAAGGTCAGGTTCCGGTGTGACCCCGTGCACGTCATTCCAATTTGATCTGTCCAAGACCTGGATCCCCTGAGGCTCGGGATCAGCGGCTCTAAGGTGAAATAAAGCCCCGAGGCAGCCTGCTTGTCCTCGTCTTTGAGTCTTGTCACGGCGTCGTGAATACGTTGTCGGTGGTGTGGTATAAACACGCCGATTGCGTCCAGATCGGGGTCTCCGATCTGTTTACAAACTTCCAGGTCGTCGTAGCCGTTATCCACGAACGCTTCGACATACTGACAAAGCTGGAGCGTTTTCAGCCACTCGTACACGATGCTTGGACCGGTGCTCATCATTTTGTCACAGAAATATAAGGTGGTGTATTTAGGAGGCTACCTGGGGACAGGGGATGTACACGTGCGTGCGCGTAAAGGTGCGTAAAAATGCGTAAAGGTGCGTAAAGGTGTCAGGATCACATCTCAGCCAGTGTACATGCCACCAAAACAGCTGTCCAGTGGCCGGTGCGTGGAAGCAAGATATCCATAAGTGATGACTGAGACACAAACTATAAAGTCACGTTAACGTTTTTCTCTTCTGTACGCTCCTTCACCTCAGATCCGATTTAAATGTCTTCACAGCACATTGAACAATCTGAGCACGCCTCATGCCTCCAATCTGGCTCTGTGAATATTCCCAAGTCACCTGCTTCACCTGTGTTGTTGTTGTTGTCTTTATTGACAGCGTGACGCCGAACAGCAGCTGATGTGTCGATTTCTCAGCTCCTAACACATCAAAAACAAGCCGCATTCCCGTTTCATTACACTTCCTTCTCGTGCGCTGGTACGCACGGAGTTTCGGTTTGCCAACTTTTTTTTTTTTCTTTTTGCTTGTAATCCGCCTCCTTTTGAAGAAAAAAAAATGTGCGCGTGAAGGTTCCAAGCCTTCGTTGTTTGATGAGCGGTGCAACGCGAGCTCCCGTGACACCGGCGTGTTTCCGTGACAGCTGCGCACTCAGACACAACGTTGCACATGCAGAGCTAATCTCGGCTTGTTTAAAATAGTGTGCGGTCAGAATTAGACAACTTTGCCTTCTGTTTCACGTCCAGCACGCGCTCTCACGGTAAGGCGTTATTTCCTATAAGACTGTCAGTTTAATCTCGGGTGCATTCCAAGAGCGCGCGTTTATGGTTCTGTCTTGGTATCAGTGCGCCCCCTGTCGGTGTTTATACATCAGCATCATGTCAGGTCACGGGTGTGCATATAATCCATATTTGCTAAAAAAAAAAAAATCCCTGTTGCTGATACATGCACATGAGTGTATCTGGTTTATTAATCTTTATTCTCTATAATCAATCTCTATAAAAGAGCTTTGTATACATTTTTTTATTGATCTTTTGAACTTATTTTAATACTCTTCTGCTGGAATTTCCCTTGTCTGTTGGAATTTTGAACCTGTGATGAATAAAGCTTTATTGTATTTCTCTGATCTCGTCTTATCTTTATATTTGATAATTGTATCTGATGATGGATTTTAATTGGTATTGATATATACATGGGGAGCACGGTGGCTTAGTGGCTAGCACGTCTGCCTCATACCTCCAGGGTTGGGGGTTCGATTCCCGCCTCCGCCTTGTGTGTGTGGAGTTTGCATGTTCTCCCCGTGCCTCGGGGGTTTCCTCCGGGTACTCCGGTTTCCTCCCCAGTCCAAAGACATGCATGGTAGGTTGATTGGCATCTCTGGGAAATTGTCCGTAGTGATGTGATGTGACTGCGTCCAGTGTGTATCCTGCCTTGATGCTCGATGACGCCTGAGATATGCACAGGCTCCCCGTGACCCGAGAAGTTCGGATAAGCGGTAGAAAATGAATGAATGTTATATACATGATGATGAAGAGCTGCAGCCTCCCTACCGTAGTCCACGAGGAAAGTAAGTGTAGGTCAGTGAGTATTTGTATATACTTCTGATATTTTGATTATCATGGACATTACTCTGGTGGACCTTACAATTTCCAGATTAGACAGTGACACAGCTGATTAGAACACACTTCTGACCCTGTACAATACACAGTAGTGAGAAAGGCTGGAAGGATGACTGGAAATGGTGCTGCAGGTCTCTTTTGTCCCGGATCTAATGTTTGATCACTCATGTAAGGTCTAGTGTGATGTAAACACCAAGGAAGTTGGTGCTCATCAACCTAAACCCAAGGGAATAAGCAACACATATCTTCCTGGTCAACAATCATCTAAATAGACTGATTGTTATTGCACCAGACCCTCAGTCTTTTACTGGCAGTGACATGATGGGCTCCGTTCAGCATCGTCAGTTTCCAAAGTGTTATAGACTACAGCATTGTAGTTAAATGCATCGCACGTTTCAATGCAAATACTTGGTTTTCTTTATTGTATGGGATACTGAATTATAGTTACAGCCTATGAATAGCATACATTCATTAGGCTTCCAAATCATAGCAGTCATTCACATATATATGATGCCTTTGAGGAAGAGACACTACTTAGGTGTAGGGGAAGAGCATCCAGGCACCTGTAGTCCAACACAAAAGCTCCCCATCCACTTCAAATAGTAAACCAAAGGGCTTTGCAAATAAAATCAAGCGTATTCCATGTCATGGACACTCAAAGTCAATAGATTAATGTGCCTTCGGGTAGAAACCCAGTGTTTCAGCTACCCGGTTGCTTCGGATTAATCCAGCCACCAAAGCTTGTAATATTAAGACACACACTTCTATTTTTTTCTGCTAATCATGTGGTGGAAAGAAGGTACTTCAGTCCAGTATACTTGTTTCAGAAATGCATTTGTTGAATTATTTCACAGTCTTTCATGATCCCTCTAAGTGGTTCCCTGTATAGTGTAATATTAACCGTGTGGGGAAAGTTACTCATGACTTAGTGACTTTCCATGACTTCTTTTTTTTGCAGGTCAACAAAAACACGGGGGGGGGGGGGAGACGATCGAAGGAACACTTTATAGGATGTGACTATAATCAATGATGGTTTAAAAAATGAGCAATAATTTGCATTTGCTGGCTGATTCACACTGTAGTCAATAAGACTAATTTTTAATGTCGCCTGGCTCCATCTAGTGGGTCTTTCTGATATGACACTGTCTGTGTGGTTTCCATAGCATATAGGCCTGCATGGATACAGTAGCTAGTATGTAAACATATGTGTATATAGTCTTTTTCAATTTATTGTTTTATTCTTGTTGCTGCACTGTAGGACTGAGAGAAACACAATTTCAATCCTCTGTATGTCCTGTACGTATAACATAATTGACAATAAAGCTGACTCTGAGGTGCCTCTCAAGAAAAAAATTGAATCAAGCAAAAAAAACACTGATTAAAAAGCATTATACCTTGATGGTGCTCCTTCTCTGTGTTGTGCAGGTATACAGTAGATGCTCAGGGCATCTACTTCTTCAAGAGGTTTATTGTATATTTAAGCTTTTTGCTGGCTCTGTTCCTGTTGAGATTTCTTCGAGTTCAGAATCAGCTTTCTGCTGTATCTTATTGTGCGTCTGATGAGACGACAGCAACATGTCCTGTTGCTATGAAGAGGATACGAAGCCTGTAAAACGACCGAATTTACTAATCCCAGGGCTTGACTGAAAATAAATCACTATTCTCTTGTTCAATAGTAAGCTTTTGAGGGTACAATGATTTATATCACTGTCAAAAGAAAAACAATAAGAATTAGGGGAATGTTTTAGAACTGTTGTGCTGTACTTTATAAGGCAAATCACTGATATATGGTAGTGCACTCAGTCTAATCCACTATACACTTAGTCCTACTTTGCCAATAGACAACTCATGTCTCTTTGGGAAGTGAGAGGAAAAGCATTGGGAGAATATACAAAAGTGGCAATGCAGTAATGGGTTTTAATATGCATATTTGCCCTTACATTTTTCTCATTTATACAACTGAGGGTTAAGGGCCTTGTCCAAGAGCCTAGCAGTGGCAAGATGGTGGTTAGGTGATTTGAGCTCATGACCTTAGTTCAGTAGTGCAGTGCATTAACCACTGAGCTAACACTACCCTTTATAGTTTACCACTATAAAGGGAACATCAGTCCATCCGTTTCAAAGAATACCTAGATTTACCCTTTCTTGTTGCTCATTTTTTAAACCATCATTGATGGTTTAGTAGGACATGCGTCCACTTTCCTTAGAACCCAAATGCAAACAAAAAGGAATATGAATCAAGTAATTCAGTCGGTACACATATAAGGAATGAATCGATTTAGGTACATGTTAGTTCCAGTGTTTTCATTGTACAAAATGCAGCACCTTGTAGAGATCACAACGACACATCTAATAGTACAGAAAATACAGAATATGCTTCATGAGATTCTGAAAAATATCTGGCTTTAAAACCTAAAACTTGAATCTCGTGATGAATCGATCGTATGATGATTTGACATCGACCGCCTCTGCTCCACCATCACCTGATAGGTCAGAACAGGGTATATGGAGTATCAATAGTTTCTAAATATATTTCTTTGCACCTTATTACAATATTTCTTCCTTTTATTGTTTTAGAGGGTTTTTTTTAGATTGATTTGAAGTTGATTAATTGAATTGATTACAAAAAATGTAGAATAAATAAAAAAGCTGTATTTACTGTGAAATGTGCTGACCTTCTTATTGTGGCCTATAAGGTCCACTTTTTCTGCTGTTCTGGTGTTTGAGGTTGTCGTTGCAGAAGTTAAACATCCATCGTGGACACACAACACACAAATATTATTACAGTTTTTTTCAGTCGCTAACAAGCGTTTGTCCAAACAGTTGTCACATTTTCAAAACTCTAAACACAATTAGCACAGCATCAGTCTTTTGTGGCCATACCTTTCACACATTTCATGTCCTTTTCACACAATATGCAATCAGTGAACACAATGCTTATATTTTCTTAACAGACAAGCTATACCTCCCTACAAAATTATGGATTGTTTTTGTAATATTCACGAATGTTAACACACAACATCCACAATAGCAAAAACAATATTCCAAACCTTAGATACAGTATAAAAACCTCTGCTTCTGCAATGATATCAGTTCAAAAACAATATATCTCAGCTGATAATAAACAAACGATCACCTCCATTATTCGCATCTTTCAACAAACCAACAGGTAAGTATTGCATTTTACATGGAATGTTTCTATTCTCACTTGACATGACAATAAGGACATACAGTAATGCATATGTTGATTTTTTTCCCCCTCTAAAGAATGCAATGTCTTCCACCCTCTGGGGGAAGAGGAAAGATCCTCAATAATGATCAAGAGCTTGCCATTGTAGAAATGGTTGTTGCAAATAATGCAATAAAACTGCATGAAATTAAAACTAGAGTTGTGGAGGACCATGAGATATTTGGCAATATAGAAAGCATCAGCCTCACAACCATTAGACGGACATTGTCCAAACACAGAGTGCGGATGAAGCAGCTCTACACTGTTCCCTTTAAGAGTAACAGTGAGAGAGTCAAGGAGCTACGACCACAATATGTCCAGGTATAGTGTGTATTCAATTCAATGTCCAGTTTTATAAGCTTTGCACTTTGCAAGTAGGAAACCTACACAGTAATAGGTTACAGTATAGTATGGTATATAGTAATGACATAATATACATACACTTTGTTTCAAAGAGTTGGAATTGAAGGCCAACCAGGCCCCTCATGAATTAATTTACTGTACTTAGATGAGGCAGGATTCAATCTATCCAAAAGGCGTCGACGTGGACGAAATATAATTGGAAAAAGGGCCACAGTTGATGTGCCAGGATAGAGAGGGGCAGACATTACCATGTGTGCAGCAATGGCAAATGCAGGATTACTCCTTCACAGATGTCAGGTTCCTTGCCTCTCTCAATGATCTCCACCAGTGCCTGGTACCAGAGCAGGATCAGGAGGGTGAAAACATGAGGACATTTGCAATTACCTGAGACAAAGTTGCTTTCCATCATTCGCAAGCAATAACAGCATGGTTTGAAGTCCACCCAAGACTGGTAAGTCTCTTCCTTCCACCCTATTCACCTTTCCTCATCCCCATAGAGGAGGAAAGGTGAATTTTTCTGCATGGAGGTGGAAGGTTTATGACCATCAGCCACATGACCAGATGTCCCTCCTTGAAGCTATGGATGCTGGCTGCAGGGACATCACAGTTCAAGATTGCCAAGGGTGCATCCGACATGCTGTACCAAGCGGTTTTATACCAGGTGCATCGCCTTGGATAATATCAGATGTGATGTTGACGAGAACATGTGGCCTAACCCTGAAGATTGCAGGGATTAGATACATTAATTTTGTGCTATTTTTAGTTCCCCCTTCTTATCTGGGCTTTTTGCTGTTTTGTTTTGTTTTTTTGTTTTTCAGAATGCTCTTATATATGATATTTTGTTCACTGTAAGCAATACTGTAAAACTTTTTCTCTTCTATTATATTGTGTTTCTACTGTACCTCCTTTAGTAAACAGTAAAGAAAAAAATAACTGATTTGCTTTTTACTGGAATGCGTTTGAATGTGAACATTACTGTACATGTGGACATACAATTCCCAACTAAGACATTTTGTGTAAAAGGTGGATTGCATGTTACCTGAAACATAAAAGTCTATGCAGTTTTTCTAATGTCAACAATAGCCAGTATTTTGAAACCTGATGTACTTTGATTGACTGCATATACCTTGTGAAGTGAAAACAAGTGTTATTCTTTGACAGAATAATTTCATTTTGAGTCAGATTTCCAGTGTTTCGGTAAAGTTAGTGTGTGCAGAGAAAGATGTGTTCTGTTTTGAAATGGAGAGTCAGTATATATTTAACAAAATGTGTTTTTGAGAGGAAAATGATCAATTTGGCCAATTGTGTTTTGTAGGTGTAAGTCTGTGTTAAGAGTTTAGAAAAAATATCTTAAGTACAGGTAAGCGCTTGTTAGCGATTGAAAAAACTGTAACACACAGTATTATAAAGCTCTAAAATGTGCCAACCACAAAAGCTTCATAACACATTTATACTAGCATAGCCTTGTTTGAATCACTTTGTTATAAGAATATACTCTGTAAAACCTTTTTTCACAGGAAAACAGTTCTCACTGCTTATTTGCATTCATGCTAAGCTTCCTGCCTACCGAAGCTTCTAATGAATGTTAATGCTTTTATCTCTGTAGTCTTCCTGAACATGGGGAATCAGAAAAAAAATCAAATAACATCTATAATGTAGCATGATACAAGCTGCAAAATGTTGAAAAAGAGTCTGGGAAAGTTTCTCTCGAATGCACCACTGTTTAGTCAGTCAAATTCCCCCCAACACACACACACACACACACACACACACACACACACACACACACACACACACACACACACACACACACACACACACACACAAACACACAGTCTTTAAGAATGCCTTTGACAAAAGAAGGTATGGAAATCATACCATACTCATAGCTGGATCGTTGGAGTCTAACAGGAACTGGGAGTAAAAGCTGGGAGAGTGTATCTTTTTTAAATACATTTTACTAAATAATGTTCATTTCTAAAGTGTTCATGTATGGAGATTCATGTACAAGCTACAATGCTACAATGAATTATATAAAATTGAACCTCAACTCATATTTTATAGGTTTATCATTGTCAACATATTTATTTATAATGTTGGCTAGTTCATGTATAGTCATTCAGTAGGTTATAGACAGTGATGATATCCTGTTCTCTGCACTCTGACACAGTCAGGTAGAACTGGTTGTAGCTAATAGCTAGTGCCCATATACCCTGTGGCCATGCTTACTCTTGGTGTGGCCTTCGACCTCTAATGTACCATTATAACCATATATTTCCTTTGGGTACTATCAGATAGAACATTGCCTGTGGTTTATATGGAAGAACAAATGCAGGGTGACAAATGAACTGAATGGTTTGTACTAAAAACATACAAAGGCAATGTCACAGCCCTGTATATATATATAAAGGGGATTAAAATGAGAATTGCATGCCTTAAAAGTCAGCCAATTATGAGAGACTCACCCAGGAACTAGTTAAAGAGTGATCCACATATATTGTGAGTTGCTCTATATAACAAGTGACACAAAAGGCTGGTGGATTGGCAACTGAAGCATAGCAGGAAGTGTAAACTTCCTATACAGGGTCATAAAATATTAAACACACAGCACTTCAAATCATACAGAGACTGACAGCAGCCATGGAATCCCTGGACAATCACAGACCATCGCATCGGCCTATGGTTGCTGTTACACATTTAATGCAAACACCAAATAATGGTGGTCTGTGTAAACATGAACTGGAGCAAACCTGCTAAATATTTTAGCTAACAGACATCTGGATAACCTAGATTATTAAATAGTTATGAAGGTAAAGTAAAAGTTTTCGATTTGTGCCACATGATGAAAAGGACAATCAGATCACCGGAGGAAAGATTTAAGAGAGACAGAACTTGTTGCCAGTCAACAGAGTGCATGGAGATTTAATTGATTGGTAACAGTAACCTAATGTAGTGGGTAACACGTTTGCCTCACACCTCCAGGGTCGGGGTTCGATTCCCGCCTCCGCCTTGTGTGTGTGGAGTTTGCATGTTCTCCCCGTGCCTCGGGGGTTTCCTCCGGGTACTCCGGTTTCCTCCCCCGGTCCAAAGACATGCATGGTAGGTTGATTGGCATCTCTGGAAAATTGTCCGTAGTGTGTGAGTGTATGAGTGAATGTGAGTGTGTGTGTGACCTGCGATGGGCTGGAACTCCGTCCAGGGTATATCCTGCCTCGATGCCCGATGACGCCTGAGATAGGCACAGGCTCCCCGTGACCCGAGGTAGTTCGGATAAGCGGTAGAAAATGAGTGAGAGAGTGAGTGAGTGAGTGACCTAATGTTCGATTGACCCTTAATTTGTTGGAAGTGAACAATATTTAATGGACCACTAGAAAACTCAGACCTTTTGTTGATGGTACAGGTCCATAGCCAGCCCATTGAAAGGGGGGGTTCTTTTTTCAAAAAGTGGACCTTTTTGCAGTTTTTCTCCTCCTTTTGTACTTAATTATGAGGTTCAAATACTTCATTCTGGTGACCTTTTATGCACTGATTTGTGCTGGATTAGCTTGTCTGCTGGTATCTTAAAGAGCACGCTTTTTGATGCACATAAATATTTACTGCATTGTTGTCAAATTGCTTCCTCATGTACCACCTTAGTCTGTCCATACACAGGTCATATGTTTAAAGACCACACTAACAACAGAATAGATTTAATGAACTTTACTGAAGTATTAATAATAATTCTTTTCATCATCATTTTTTGACTCTCTGTCAATGCCTCTTTTCTTGTTGCTGTATTTGTCTTGACACTTAGTACACTGGATTTAGTACACTGGTCAGTTCCAATCTTCTTGGGTGCAATTTGGAGAATATGCTCACAAAAAGTCGATATTGCACAGCCAATATCACTGAATATCCCACTATGTTTTATTATTATAATTACGCTACATTTATATGGATATTGTATTGTAGACTATTGAGTGGATAAAATATAGAAATCTTTGTAATTAATATATATTATAATATATATAAAACCCCTCCCCCCATCATTCAGAGGAGATGCTTCACCGTTGCTGAGAACTCTCTCTGAACTGCATGGCACACACACACACACACACACACACACACACACACACATCCAGCTACAATAATGTATCATATTAATTTGAAACAGCAACCTAGAATATTTGTCACAAGCATTGATTAAAACAATGATGACAATAATCACATGAAAAAAAATAAATATTACACAGTTCTATAACAACTATAAGGACTTTCTGCGATTAATGTGATATTAGCAGTGTACTAATCTTTGCTCTGTGGAATTATAACATTATAAGATCATTAATATTGTACATTTGCTGAAACACTAAGCAGTTAATTAATTTAAATATACAGCACTTGCTCATTTTTACTTATGTGTTCCACTGTATTTAAGAGTAATTACAGGAAATTTCCTGATCTGACATGCATCAGTCACAGGAACTATACAGGAAATGCACAATGCTTACATTGAAGTGATCAGTTGCATAATAGAATTTAACTACCACACTGTAACGGTATCAAATTTCTGATGGTGTTGTCTGTATTGGTCAACTGTGATGTGATGAAATAAATGATTAGTATTTAATCAGCCTGTTAGGTAGTTTTTTTCTGTGATACATGAACTACAGAAAAAAGATCTTGTTAAATGGTTCAGTAGTAAACTTTTCATAAAGTAATAATACAGTTTACTTATTAAATTAAGTTAAAATTCTGACAAAAATTCTCAGCACCATTCTTGTGATTCACGTTTTCCTGCCATCAACACACGTGCAGTCTCATTTACTGTATTAATCATTGTGTAGTAATCATAGCTTTTACTAAGCCTTTGAGTGTAGTTTGTGTGCATATGGTTATACTGTATCAGAGAACAAACAACACCTGAAATAACTTACAGTATTACATAACGTTAACCGTTACTGTATATACTGTATGACACTTTAAACTGCAGTTGCAATATATTTCTTGTGGAATATAAGCTAGCCAGTAAACATAAAAGAAATGGCTAACTGGAAGTCTTACATAAAAACATTCAAACTCAGAATGCTAAAAATAAGGTGGATTTTTGTTAGCTTGGTTTATGTAAGTCTGCTTGGTTATTATTACCATATAATTAGCATAAACACAAACATTGTTATTTTCATTGTCTACTTTTTATCTACTGTAACATTGGGTCTCTTTCTTTTTTTGGAAAGTTCTGTGTAAATGCTTGCATAAGCTAGCAGAGGTAGTTTTGACACCTCTATAAGAGTATTGATAATCATTTTTTTCAAATACAAGTACAGGATATAGATGGAGAGAGTATTAGTAGAAATACAGGAGGAATAAATTCATGAACATAATATTAATCTTATGAGTTTGTACTGTAACATGGTCTTTTCAAGCTGCACAAGCATTCAGTAAAAGTTTGTTATAGTTTTGTTTGTGATTAAGGTTTTTCTTATGTTTATTTGTGGTTTTCTGTCATATCATAGCTTTTGTTCAGTAAAAAGGGGATTTAATGGCATGAAAGTTTCAAGAACAATTAACATAAGTTAATGTTAGGTTTATGAAGTTGCTTAGTAGACCAGCATCAACCTGCTCTGGCTAGTAAGCATTATTATCTCAGCTAGTTAAATTGTCCCCTCATGGTAACTAGCTAACATTAGCTAAACATTTGGTTCTAATAAATATAAATAACTAAGTGCTAATGAACTAACAGCTGTGAGAGATTCACAGAGACAGAATGATTAGATTATATATGAGGAGGTTTTAATGAAGAAAAGCCACAAACAAATCCATAATGTCAAAAAACACAATCTAGAAAACGGGAAATAAACCAAAAGACTAAGTTACAATAATGATATCCAAAGACACGAAAATTCAATAAACACATCAAAGATCAAAACTCATATTCATTACTCAATACTCTTCAATAATTCTGTGAGGGTTCCCTCTGGTGGCTTGAGATGAGAACTGCAGGTGGTGGTGTTACAATGGCGAGCTAAAATTATGGATAATCTTAAAGGTTGAATTTAGCCTCCTCTCCATTTTAATGACCTGTAGAAGAGTCCATCATTACTGACTGTAATAATGTCATAGATAATTATAGTGTAAATGTCTTATACTACTTCTGCAGATTTATTATTCAGGACTCAAGACCAAAGTAAACCTGCAAAGAAACACATGTTAAATCTCAATCACAATAAACAATAACTGCTCATCAAAGAATTAAATTTTAATATCATTATTCCTTTAAGAAAAGCCTAAAGTTTAGATGTAAAAAATTGCTCTTTCATGAGCCACAGCCAGGAAGAAGCAATGACTTACTACTATTTTTCATATCAACTGCACACAAAGAAACAACAAACAAACAAACACACACACACACACACACACACACACACACACACACACACACACACACAAATATATATATATATATATATATATATATATGTATGTATGTATGTATGTATGTATGTATGTATGGGGAAAGAGGAAAACATGCAAAAATATGCAATTTTATAGAAATGGAAATAGATAAATATGTGTGAATGAAAACAAAGAAAAAATAGAAAAAACAAACAAACATGATTGACCATAATTTTATGTAAATCTTAACAAAAATCTTAGTATTTTTGTCACTCTTTTTGTTTCCCTCTTTTTTCAGAAACAAAAGGATACTTTTACATTAATAATGAATAAATGGATGGATTAATCTGTATATGAATTCATTTATTAATATGATTATAAATAAAGCAATAAATGTATGATTACTAATCCCATAAAAACAATCCAAATAAATACAAACATTCACACACACAAAAGAAAAAATGTGGCTACGAAGCTATAAGAGATCGAGAGACCTTCGAAGATGTTAAACTTTTACAAAACCTGTCTCTTACTTTACACAACAGCTGCTGAGCGGATATAACAACAGCCTCTTTCAGAGTCACGCACGGATTTCGATCCCAAGCTTTTTTTTTTATCTAGGGGCCAGAACTCGTAGACGAACACGCTAACCATTAGGCTACGGCCCAGAGCTACAGTCCCGCCCCTTTTTACAGACGATTGGCTGGCGCCTTACACAAACCCTCCGCGGATTGGACAGTTTATCAATCGCGTCACTTAACTCGCGCTAACAACCTGGAGGCAAAATGGAGGTTGTTCACAAATAACAACATCATTGACACGAGTCCTGAGACTATGTTGACCTACAATTTACTACACAGCAGGAATTCACTTTCTGATTGTCGCTGAACTTCAATTGATTGAACTTCAAATGGGTCTAACCCAGAGCTTCTGGTCACTCTAAAGAGACTCATTTTTAGCAAGTTAGCTTCATACAGCGAGTCACATGAACCTTGGTACTGTATTTGATGCAGAAGATGAAATGCAGTTCAGGTTATACAGAAAGTATTATTATACAGTTATGTCAGATTAGATGATCCCCATCATTAACACCTTCTGTGTTAGTGTGTGTGTGTGTGTGTGTGTGTGTTTTCTCCTTATTCAGGCTGCTGCTTTCTTCACTCTGCTCACCAATGACTTATTGTGAAGACAATTAATTATCAATTCCATCTCATTTTTTTCTGAATCATTTCTTTAATAAAACAGACATGAATATACCAAAAGCTCTTGTAGAGGCATTTATTATATTAAATGCAGTGTGATATTTGTATGAATTTAACATTTGTACATCAGTCTAGTCATAACTATTGATATTTAAGAATAACTATTTAAGACAAAACATTGTATGTATTGATAATTCTTTTTAGATTTAAATATAAAGTTAGTGGAACTTTGACAAGTAATAATTTAAGGCAATAAAATTTGACTTAGCAATAAATTCTAACCATATCTTAAAGTTGTATGTATGAAACAATGCACAGAACTGTGAACTCTGATGCATGAAATATACTAAATGATTTATTCAACAAAGTAATTTATTTTTTGTAGGTTATATCCACTTATGTGGTGAAGTATTGGAAATAAGCTATGAACAACATTCTAATATTTAACAAATAATAAATTTGAAACAAGAATAAATGCAGTAAAATATTGAATATACACAGTTTTGCCTAAGAATTATTTATAGGCTGATGGTGGTGTAGAACATGTATGAAGCTTTAAACATTGCCATAGAGGTTTAACTTACAGAGACTGGTCAGTCTTTACAAAGTGCTCTGAACGGACATCATTTAAGATACTGTAGGACATGCGAGGTGCAACAGACAGCAGACTTTGCTGTAAATATGGTTAAAAGGTGTAGTTCACATTAGTGATGATATTTCTGATCTACTGTCAGTGTGCATAAAAAATTACACATTACTAAGTTATAGATACTTGAACTGTCCAGCTTAGTGAGTAGATGGCTTGTAGATTGAAGTTTTAAGTTAAGAGGTTCAACAGCACTGTTTAGAAGTACTGTATATCTGCAGTAGGCTACATGTATTCCCAAAGCATTTACAGGTTTGCTAGGAATAATTAGTAAACAACAGTCTCTGTGAATTATTTGTCCTCAGCCTTCTCATCTTATTGCTTTTATATAAAGTTGGTCTATGTCATCTCAAGCTTCCCAGCACTCCTGGCATCTTCACCATTTTAGGCTGCTTCCCTTATGCCTCCTTGTCTCCCACCTACTGTCCTTCCAGTCCTGAGAATGAGATATAACCTCCTGGATCTCCTAATTCTGCCATTTCTCTCAATCCTACACTGGTAAAAATGATGTGTTGGATATACTGAAAATATGTATGCACCATTTTTGCATCACACTTGAAAAAAAAAAATACTTAAAATTAACAAGAAAACCATTGTTTTGTTATATGTGCTTAAATTTTTGTAACATGATAGAATCTAAGTAATTGCAAGTTAACTTAAAATTTAAGCTCATTTATGTAAAAAAAAAAAAAAAAAAAGGACAATTAATTGAGTTGAACCAATGTAAAATTTTAACTTATTGTAGATTATCAGCTATTGGTCTGCATACTGCACTGCTGCTTTAATGGGGTAAACACAGCACAAATTCCTAGTATGGGTCACTATGTCACTTCACTAAAATAAATTACACATGCAAATCACACAAAATAAAGCATTTCACTTTATTTTTTTAAACAGACTGCAATGCAATGGTGAAGCCTAAAACCACACATCATGAATGTACAACAAATGTGTCACATTAACAAATGAAAGTTCACTTCCAACAGGACAATTCCTTTATGCTGACCCCATTGCAACACTTTCTTGCTCAGAACTAGAAGGAGTTTAAAAACAGTTTTATATTCAGTATGAATAGGCAAGACATTGCAGTGTCTTACTAACATGGACCTTTTCAGTAAAAGATGGTATATACTAAAATGACCTAATATTACACGGACCAGGGCGGGAACAGAATTATCTTAAAGCAAACATACCAACGCGATGCATGGTCATATTCCTCTGAAATAAACAAATTAAACACTAGAACATTCATTCGATGGAGTCACACTGCTTTTAGCAGTCGCACAATCGCGTGCACACTCGTTCCTCCTTTCATACAATGACTTATTTGTACAAACTAGACTTTCATAAGTATTTAAGTTACACATTTCTAATTGTTGAAGCTAAATTCGTAGCAATTCAGAAATTCAATTTAAAAAAGTTTCTTTCTTGACCACAAACGCATTAACACAAATAAACGAATGTACATTAAAACGACAAATCTTACCTCTTTTCAGCGTCTTCGCCTCTTTGCGTTTCAGAAAACATCTTCACTTAACACTACAAACAAGTGTTTATTAAAGTCAAAACCTCAAAATCAAATATTTTGCTTAGTTTATAGAAAGTTCCACCGTCTTAACATGTGCATCACCAGATGGATCCAGTTTTTTCCAGATTTGAATATCACGTGGCTCAGTCATATACTTAAAATATTATGTTATAATTACTTAGTTTTGATGCAATTTTAATACTAGTGTAGTGACATGTTTTTTCATTATATTTAGGCATACACTTAGGTTCACCTTGTAATGTATATATTTATGTTACAGTACAGACACTATATATGCTAAGTAGAGGTTGAAAAATTAAAATTACTTTATTTGTGTTTAGCTTATTTTTTTTTTTTTTATAAGTAATGGTTGTTCAGCCAACGAATCGTTTAGAGTGTACCTGCCCTGATCACCCTACTTCTCCCTCTAGAGGATGTTCTTCTACTTATATTGATTAGGCTTTTCATCAATTAACTTCTTTTGATCCATGTTTCTCTGAGTGATTATTTCATTTTGAATAGCAATTCTACTACAGCTAAGTCACTTAGGCTTATTTGATTATATGCTATAAAGTCTGATTTTAATAAAATTTAGATTCAGGTAGTTAGATTGAGTTATTATATTTTTACACTTTATCACAAATTTTTCTTAACACTTCCCATTACAAAAATATTTTATTTTATTTTGTTGCATTACTTGGAGATTAACATTATACAGAAAAAATTGTAAAAATTTAATTATCCCTTAAATAATTATTACTATTATTAAATAAATAGTCATTCATATTTTAATTCAGAGTTTTACATTACAAATTTAAAAAAACATACAAATTGTTAAAATATTTATAATCTTATGTTCATTTGTAAATATATACAATACAATATATACAGTTTATTGAAAAAATTGGCTGTTCTTTCCCCTCCTTTTCTTCTTCTTCTTCTTGAGTACAGGAAAGTGCTTAAAAATGAGAAGCAGATATGCACTGATTATTATATTGTTATATTTCTTTTGCATATAATGATAATTACCCAATTTTAATTACAGTTTATTATATTATAACATTATCCTGTTATTGCTCTGGTCTTAATAATTGTTATGATATTCCAAAATTATAGTCTTTCTGCATGTATTCTATTCAGCAGATTTATATTGAGCAGACTGAAGAAATATCTGGTCTCCACTTTGCCCAAGCAAGTGCTAATCATCAAGCAGAAGAGAGCTCATGCTTATACTGTGTATCAAACGGGACATGTTTCATTTCAGGCCAAACATTTGACCTATCTAGGGAGCTTACTGTATATTTTGGCTATAAATTGCAAAGTGTGTGTAATGACTGCAGAATAAAATTGTGTAGCATTTGTCTAAGAATTATTGTGTGCATCAGAGTACTTACCACATCCTGGCCAGCTTCCCTCGCCTGAAGCACAGCAGCAATCTGATTGACCTGCACACACATGAATATGACGATAAATTACAGTGTTTCATCTATTTGATTTGTGTGATTATTGAATAAGCAAGTTGTTGTCCTTCGGCTGCTCCATGTTCAGGGTTGCCACAGCGGATCGTCCGAGCCATGTGTTTTGATTTGGCACAGGTTTTATCTGATGCCGTTCCTGACTCAACCCTCCAATTTTATCTGTGCTAAGGACTGGAACTGAGCATTAACCGCTCATTGGCTGGCTTGGTTTCGTGCTGGTTAGAGCACAAGATATAATTGAATAAGCAACTGATACATGAATGTGGATATCGGTAAATAAGTCATTAGTGGGTGTGGCTTTGTTTCCACACAAGTAAAGCTAACTCATGGCAACTGCATGAATCAGACAAAGCACAATTTATATATTGCTAAACTTCTAGACAATTTACTAAAGCATACAAACATGTGCGTGTGTGTGTACAGTACATGGGCACGCAGACGGTTGGGCTCCGCAATCAAGTTGACCAGGTCGAAGTTGTTCTCTCCTTCAATAACCAACCTGGTTATACGTTTGGCCCCAGTCGGGTGGATTTTCTCCACTAGGGGAAAAATGTACTCATCTGCAGAGAGAGAGACAGAGAGAGTGTGAGAGATGCTGCTTTGTCTTTTGTTTGGCTCCATATTCCAAAAGCACGAGGAGTGTAAAGTAGACTGTGGACTGTATACACTGTTGTATTTAAGGAAACACTTGTCATGCTGTGAGGAAGTGTATTTGTGTGCAAGTTTGTATACAGTATGACTGAGACTTACACAGCATCCTGATCTGTTCGCCCAGATCAGCTGACTCCAACATGTAGATTGTCAGCGGCTTCCGATCTGGTGCAGGAACAGCAGACTGGGAAAGCAAAATATAGTAATTATTATTATTATTATTATTATTATTATTATTATTATTATTATTATTATTAATGCTGTTATTAGAAGGAGAAATAGTAGTAGAAAACAATAGAATTAATTAAACATCAAAGATGTAGTTAATATATTATATTACAATATTAAGCAAAAATGTTGTGTTATTGGTGTGTGTGTGTTTGAATCTGTTTAGCTGCAGCACTGTTCAGTACCTCAGACTGGGAGATGAAGGAGCCTGTAGACAGAAAAACATAATACAATATTTCAGTTAAAATACATTTTATTTTGGAGAGACAGAGAGAGATAGTATATTAATAAACTATAATACAAAAAAGCCTGTAATGTTTCCTATTAATCCTTAGATAAATAAAATATTAGCTACATTTACATTCTACAGGTAGAAAACACAAAAGTCCGGAGCTAATCATGTATGTGTCTAATCACTATGTTACACCTGCTTTACTGTACAACCTGTAGCGAGGATTGTGAAAAGTGACCAAACAACAGAGGAAATATTTTATTCCATCCATCCATCCTCGGGGGCAGCAGTCTAAGCAGAGACGCCCAGACTTCCCTCTCCCCAGACGCCTCTGTGTTCCCCCGGAAATATTTTATTGTGGAATTAAAATCGATTATTAAGTCAAACTCATCGATTCGGTTCAGTATTTTTACTGTCATTTATACCTGTGTCCAAGTTCGCAAGCACAGTAAGTAGCATTGTGTTAATTCATGTCGAAAGAAGATCTCGCTTAGATAGAAAACATTAGACTGTAAACACGGTGTAATTTAAACCCGCTTTATTGTAAAAACATTATGAAATTAAAGTCACATTCTCTTACCGTGAGCTGACTGAGATTGGTCGGGAGGAGCGCGGAAATCCATGGTTTTTCTTTCTTTCTTTTCTTTCTTTCTTTCTTTGTCGGATGTAGGATGCAGCTCCGTGCAGCTCAGTGTTGTGTTTAGATTTAAACAAAAATAAACAAGTTAAAGAAAAACATCAAACACGCCGGATATGACGTGTGCACAGGTTCTAATAGGGCTCGCGAGATGTGGATAAAAAATATTTAATAATAGATTAAGAAAAAAGTTAATAAAATAATTTATTAATAAAAAAGAAAAATAAAGATATTAATGAATTATTATTACTGAGTTTTTTATATTTGATTAAAATTTAAGAAATTATTTTTTTCATAATCATTGTTAACAAGCATTACTAAAATATAAAATGGAAAAATAAAACTATTAGTAATAATATTATTAAACAAAATTGAAAAAATCCTTCAAGTTTCAACTGAAGTGAAAATTCTCATATAATTAACAAACTTTATCTGATCATATACAATGGAAATGCATGTTTATGTATAAGCTATACTTGTAACGTCTGACAAGGCAATCGCGGCCAACAGCACGCCTCTTTATAGGCTCTCGGACACGTAGCTGCAATTAGCGCAAATCGCTAACACCTGTGCGTTCGGCGTGCGGAGATAGTCTGCGCCAAAGTTAGCGCGTATGTAGCACTCTGAGCGGTAATACAGGACTCTCAAGTTTTGGAGACAGGCAAGCGTGACATCTCCACCCCCCCATCCATCCATCCATCCATCCATTAAATAAATAAATAAATAAATGGGAGTTGTTGTGTTTGGTAAGGATACTGACCGCAATTTAACCAAGTACAAAGTATTATTAATTTGTGTGCGTGCGCGAGTGAGAGAGAGAGATTGATTGATTATGACTGGTGTTTATTGTAAGTGTTTGTTGCCTTTTTGGACTCCTTTATCATTTGTAATATTGCTCCCATTTAAAACACTTCGGCTCAAGCCCAGCCATTTTTAGGGTCATGATTGTTTTGTGTTGAGGTTTTGTTCAAACCGACCATCGAAAATACCCTCGCTAATGATTTTTTTCCCCCATTTGGTTGTTGCGGTAAATATTACCCAGATAGTGCTATTTTCTGATTGGCTATTGTGTAGACTTTTTTTTGATTGGTTGATAAGTGTCAGGCTCGATTAAGCGGTGCGGACTGATACATTTTGCGCATATTAAATATGATAAATAGAAAAAAAGTTTTTCTGCGTGAGAAATACGATGTGTGGCGGGAGAGCGTGATAAAAGACCGAAATGCGTGACACTTGACAGCCCTGGTAATATAAAATCTAAAGATGAGTTAGGAAAAGTTTCTACTTGCAGTTCAGCACGGTAATCTGTATTAGGGCGCGTTGCGCTCTGAGAGGTAATATAGCAACTAAAAGCTTAAAAAGAAGCATTGTTTGTTTCAGAGTGGTAATGTGCATCAGAGTGCAAAGCGAATTAACCTGATAGGTAATTGTTGAGTAAGAAGTAACCGCTTCTGTGCTCATCTCTGGCTGCTTCTTTTCTGTGCCTTTCTGGCGTCACCAAAAACATTCCCCCTTCACTTTGTGTGTATATATGTAATTAGTTTAGTGACCCATGCACCCATATGAAAGCAACTGACTAGACTCTGGCAAAAGATCTGTTACATAAGATATTCACACTTTTCCAGTGTTAGTTATATTTTTCTTATTATTATTATCTACGTGATTCTATATAAGAGCTTTATGTAGAGAAAACTATGCCAGTAATGTTTGTTTACAATTTTAAGACATTAATAGATGAATAACAAAACATTGTGTGATTAATGAACAATAATTTGGAAACTGACAATTTTTTAAAACACTAAACATAATTGGATTTATCTCAACTTTAGAATTAGAATATAAATCACAAATCTAAGCGTTTAACAATAAGAGCTAAAAACCTTTTATTCTGCTAATGGGGCACATTAACCACTGTGAGAAATATAAAATGTTTTAAAATGTGTGGTTTTGTGTTAATAATTAACTTGACTGCTTCCTTCACGTAGTATATTGTTAAAAACATTTGTTCAATGTGAAATGATTTAAAAACGACGACGACCATTAATCAAATATCGAATTTTCCAACGCGGTAGGGACCATTGTTCGGAATTAGTGGTTCCGGACCTATTTTATTGTCAGACTGTGGGCATCCACAATCCTACTCTAACACAACACGGTAAGAAAGTTTGTTTAGCTTTAGGTTTAGCCTTTAGCCTCTAGCTTTAGCTTTAGGTTTATTTAGTCATCTTCGACTAGTTATCGCTAACAGTGAAAGCAAACATAAAGATCTCCGTCCCGACTCTCTCCAGTAATCCTGTGATGTTGTACAGTCGCTGTATGAAACATGGGAGATGATCTAAAGCCTTTGTGTTGGTTAAATGTACAACAATAAAAATACAATGGAGATAATTCACCAATCTTTGTCTATTGTGTACAATGTTATTCATGTGAGGAGTAGTGTTAAGTGTGTGTCTGTCTGTTAAATGTGCTGAATGCTAGACTAGGTCTTATTTTCATCCAGTAACAGCCATGGCAAGGCCTGATGCTCAGCTTAGTGTATAAACTCCTTGCACACTAGACATATATTTCAAAGGAAAGGTGCATAGTGCAGAATGGTCCAGTGTGTTGGGATACCGATCAGAAGGTCATGAGTTCGAATTCAAAGTCCACCAGACTGCCACTGTTGGGCCCCTGAGCAAGGCTCTTAACCCTCAATTGCTAAGTTGTATAAAAAAATAGATAATGTAAGTCACTCTGGATATAAGGGCGTCTGCTAAATGCTGGAAATGAAAATGTAAAATTAACGGCAAGATACAAATTGAGTTGAACGATAGATCTGCTTCAGGATTTGTACTGATGTTCGAATAGAGAGAATAAATGGTGGAGATTAAACAAAAGGTGTTTTAGACTTTTGATAAGCAATTTATCAAGCGTGGATCCGTGTTCTCAGCTCAGTTGATTTGATTTATTTATTTATAATTGCTTTTAAATTGTTTTTTTTTAATTGTTTTTCTTTTTTCGGTTTGTTCATGATTTGTCAGCCCAACTCATGCAGTTTTGTAGCTTATTAATTTGTTAAAATATGTGAAGTTTACCTGAATTGGACTGTGAAAAATGACACAATTTAAATTTCTCAAAAGTTTTTGTGAACCAAATATTTATTAATTAATCACCAAAATATTTGTGACTTTCATTTATTTGTGCACTTCACTTTTTTTAAATATATTTTAATATTTATATACAGAGAGAAAAACAATAACTTTGTTATAACATCATAAGAGGGATCCAGGAAGCTGATGAAGTGTAGCAGGACCAGGAAGTGTCTTCTTCTTGTATCCTCTTGAGGTTCTGGGAAAGAGAGGGAAAAATACACTAGTTTTGTGGATAGAAAATTTACTCGCCTCTGTGAGAATGCGATGCCCATAAAACTCTCCCTTCTTCTAACAGAGCGTGAAGAGTTTGAGGGCCGCACTGATTGGCCGTTGTTCTTGACATGTTAAAGCTGCTCCACCCTGTGGCCATATGCTCCTTTGCTTTCCCCAGCAATGGGGTGATGAAGCGGTGCTGTCCCTTCAGCATTCGGGACCCATGATATACCATGATATTCTTCTTGTTCTTCTTGTTCTTCTTCTTGAAGATTTTCTTGATACTGAAATCACTATTTCTCTACCTGAAGAAATTCTGCAAATAATATTTATTGGGTCAGAGTATATCTTGACACTCTTACATCTGGTGTGAAATCTTATACATATTATTCTGGTGTGAAATCCAACACAGGAAAGGTGTTGTGTGTGTATATAGCTCTGCATTTCAGCTTATAACTTTTTTGTTACAAATCCTAAATAACTGACAATATTTGCTTCTTTGTGCTCTAGATAACGAGTGGTGTCCTGTTGTCCCCTGCTGTCCATTCACTAGAATGGAGCTTGAACTCACCAACATCCAACAAAGCTCATCTTGCAGTAACATCGCACGCAGACATGTAAAGAAAGAAATTCACCGCTGCTCACTGTGTGGGATGAATTTCAGTCGCAAGGGAAATCTTCAGCAACATCAGCACATTCATACAGGAGAGAAGCCACATCACTGCTCTGACTGTGGAATGAGGTTCAGTCTGAAATATACACTCCAACGGCACCAGCGTATTCACACAGGTGAAAAGCCATATTTCTGCTCAGAATGTGGGATGAGTTTCAGCCAGAAAAGTAATCTCCACCAACACCAGCATATTCACAAGGAAGAGAAGCCATACCGCTGCTTCGAATGTGGGATGAGTTTCAGTCAGAAGTGTAATCTCCTACCTCACCAGCGCACTCACACAGGAGAGAAGCCATTTCAGTGCTCAGCATGTGGGATGAGTTTTAGTCAGAGGACAGCTCTCCAACAGCACCAGCGCATTCACACAGGAGACAAGCCATATCACTGCTCAGACTGTGGGAAGAGTTTCAGTTGGAAGAGCAATTTCCTACGACACCAGCGCATTCACACAGGAGTGAAGCCATATTACTGTTCAGAGTGTGGGATGAGCTTCAGTCACATGAGTACTTTACAACAGCACCAGCACGTTCACACAGGAGTGAAGCCGTTTCACTGTTCAGACTGTGGGATGCGTTTCAGTTGGAAGAATAATCTCTATCGACACCAGCGCAGTCACACAGGAGTGAAGCCGTAATTCTGCTCAGCTTGCTGAAAGAGTTTTATTAGGCACCGAAAGGTTTCAATACGAAGCATATCGATAGATCTAAGAATTAGGACATGCTGTAGTTAAATTATTCTAGCTTAAGCTTAAATGATCACGTTTATCTGTGCCATTTCGTATTTATTGACAAATCCTTGTCTTGTGTTTTCATACTGTACTTATCTCTTCAAGTGAGTTTTTGTCCCTGACATAGTGACTTATCATGAAGAGAAAAAATGCTTTTCCAACCAGATAAGTGCATCTACTGTATGTGACTGATTTTTATGTTTCTTTTTATTTTCTTTTATTTAGTTACTGAATTGGAAAAAGTCAAGATGCGAACTCTTTATAATATAAAACCAGTTTGAACCAGTTAGTCACAGTTTCTGTTCAATTACAGTTCTGCACAGTTTTTGCTCAATATCGCCCAGAGCAATACATCCTGTTCTACTCTGTTGTCTTTCGTTAACTTTGTGCTGACCATTAGATTAAATAAAATTGCTCCTGTCCCTGGCAAATTAAAACCCTCTACAAACTTGTACAACTTAACAACTTGGCACCACTTGCAGACCAAGTTCTGTACATATTCTCATACATCTGAATAAACTTTGAGAGAAATTGACAAATAGTTTGTCTTTGTGTCTCTTTTGGCAACTCTCCCAGGATCCCGAGGAAGCATGCAGCAGGGTGATTTATATAGAATCCGTCTGACCAGATAAAAAATATTTTCTGCAGGATTTGTTCTGATAAGTACTAAAGTGTATTTTATTTTTTTTAAATATAATCCAATTGTGTCAAGGATTTTTTTTCCCCTATACCTAGTCACTATGGACTAGTCACATATTTATCCTTCTGTGTTTCCACTGATCATATTTGGAAAGATATTCCTTAACCAAGGAGTTATCTAGACATTAGGAGGGCAAAATTAACCTTATTGGTTGTATGTGTGCACTTGGTTATTATTAACCTATACATCCTGCTGCACTCGTCATTTTCTGTGAGAATACAGTTAAATACATGGATGGATGTGATCAAGCCAGATTCAAACCTCATGATTGGCTCTATTACAAAGCTTATGGTTAATTTATTCAGCCATTTATTGACTATTTGGTGGGTCAGACCAAGAGATCCACATAGACTGGGTTAATAACTATATGGGATAATGACTGGCTTGTTAAAATAGTGACTTGCACAAAGACCTGAGTTAGAAAAAAACAAATCTGAAAGTTAATCACTACTTTAATGTTAAACCCAGAACCAAACGTTACACAGAGGTGTAGTGTCTGCTGTCAGCTCATCAATAAAGATGCAGATGTAGGTTTGTCCTTTGTGCAAGTGAGTAAATGCTATACTATATATACTATACTATATAGCCACTTAGTGATTAGGCACATCTACTACAATTTCACCCTTCAGAGGATGACTTGATTTCTCTTCTCGTGAGATTTAGTTGTTATGATGAGACGAATCCCTGAGGCTTGCCCCTAAACTGTCCTTATGAAATGGTTCATGACTGTAAAGCCTTTAAACATGGTTCATGCCATCGAATCCTCATCAATACAACATTTGTCGCACTGTATATTTATAATCACACCTCCAGCGTCACCTAAATGAGGATGAGGTTCCACTTTGAGTCTGGTTCCTCTCAAGGTTTCTTCCTTTTCCATCCAAGGGATAAATACAAACACATTTAAATATATCTAATATTAAACTTGAATTTTCATATTATATTAACCTTTTGTTCTATGTTTATGTTCTGTAACGCTGCTTTGAGACAACGTCCATTGAATTGAATCATATGATGGATATCTTGTGGTCTAAAGCTTGAATAGCTGCCTTTTCATCCCAAAGGACCCAGACATTTCTTGATTGTTTCATGCAATAAATCAGTCACTTTTTACTATGAAGCCAAATACAAATAGTGGCAATAAAAATACGTGTTTCAAGTTTCATGTATCAAAGTTGATATACATACACCATGTATAACTGTCTATAAAGGAAATTATGAAAACATATAAATGTGATGAATTAACATGTACTTTAGCAATTTTATTCATCTGATTTGTTCAACACTTGCAACCTTATTCACATAAGGATTTGACCTAGTCCTAAACCTATGTTTGTAAACTGGCTAGTTGAACTTTTCACAAGTGAGAAGTGAAGGATTTTTATTTCAGAACATTACTCATTCAAAAGTGCTCAAAAGTTTATCACTTTTTATTCACTACTTCCACTGAATTTTAGCAGTGAATATTCTCTCACGGTAAATTAAGGAGGCAGGTTTCCATGCTAATTCAGAAGCAGTCACGTGTTTGTTTTGACGTCACGAATCACGGGATTAATGCAAACGATTCACTAAGAGATTCGAACGCGATTCGATGATTCAGTATCGAACGTCACGTCAAATCAATTCGGAAAATTCTATTGCTATAAAAATTGCTTCAGAAAGCGATATAATAATAATATATAATAACATAATATATTTTAATATATTATATAATATATAATATAAACATTATGGTAAGTATGCAGTCGAACAAGGAAAACTTATGAATAATTAACAATTAAATATATTATGAATTATAATTAATCCTTATAATTGTTAATGTTTCAGCCTCCAAAAAAGTCCAAGACCGGAGACAAAACGGCTAAACAGGTAAAGTTTAATAAATGTACAGATTGTCTTTATTCTAACTGAATCATCATCTAAATATTACAAATATATTTGTATATAAGAAATATATTTTACAAATTGAAACATTATGGTAAGAATGTAGTCGAAGAAATAAATCTTGATATTTATTTAGCAAGTTATTATGAATAAATATCTAATTTATTTTATATACATATTATTATTAATAAATTGTATAAAAATATATAAAATTCAGAGTTGCATGTCTTTGATAGTTAACGGGATAGCTTTCAATAACCATTACATTTTAGCTAAGTTTAAACATAGTTAGATCAATTACAGTCTAGTCTGTCTTGTAATGTCTGTTTAAGGTTTAAATATGAAGTTAAGGCTAAAAATATAACTTTTTAATGTTTCAGCCGCCAAAAAAGGCCGGCGGAAAGGCTGCGAAAGGAAAGGTCACGACCGAATTCAGTGGGCTTCCCACAGACACCATGTCGATTCCACAGGTAACGTTATTAAAACTACAAATTGTCTTTATTCTAACTGATTCATCATCTAAATAGGCCAAATATTAATGAATATTAAATATATTAATGAATATTGTGGTAAATGAATGAAAAAAAAAGTTAGTTTCTGCTATAAAAGGGTTTACGTTTGTACTGCAATGTAGACAATCATTAATATAACAAAATAATTTGAACTGATTTGAATTGCAACACTCCTTGTTGTGATGTAATTCACCACCAATTTTGATTCTCCGTCAGCTAGAAGAACGGATTATCCAGCTGCGTGAGGAGCTGGAGAAGGAGCAAAAAGAGCGCAATTACTTCCAGCTTGAGAGAGATAAAATATACACCTTTTGGGAGATCACCAAAGAGCAACTGGAGGAGAAGAAAGCTGAACTTATGACGAAGGAACTTGAAATCGAAGAAGCTGAACAATGTCATCAGGCTGAAACCAAGGTATCAATAATAATGATAAGCATTCTACAGTGACTCAGATGATGTGTAAAAAGAAGTGTCTAAAATGATGCATCTTTTTTGTCTTTAGTTGTTCAATCAGAAGGTTAAACACTTGCAGTTTGAACAACAAACCCATATAGCAAAACTTAAGGCAGAAGAAGTGGTTGCCACCAAACTCCAGGAGAAAGAGCAGATAGACCTGGAGACTGAGCTGCGGAGAAAAATGCGCGGACTGACAATGGATATGCAAGAACAGAAGCTCTCCTATGAGAACTACATAAAAAATCTCAACCTGGTGGGTTCAAGCTGAGGTTTTCTCTCTATGACCTGTGGGAGATAAACAGTAACATCAGTGAAACTTACAATTAAAGTACAGTTTGATAGTCTGTGATGTACTGTGTCCCGAGGTTTAAGGCTTAAGCTGTGGCTTGCAGGAGGAGTTAGAGTAGTTTCAGCTTTATTTCTGGGACTTTAAGAGTTTGACACTGTTGCCTCAGATTATGTGTTTTATTTCAAAATTCCATCATCTATATTTACATAACGGTGCACTAATCAGTGCATCCACGGAGCGGTAAAAAGTCTTAAATTTGAATTTAGTATGAGCTCAAATTTTAGGCACAAACATTCCTTAATATTTCTGTTATTTAAATATATTTACACATTTATCTCTAACACTTAAATAATAATTAACTTCATAATAATAATAATAATAATAATAATGATTTCTGTGAATTTTAGTAGATTATTAGTAGATTTAGTAGATTAATTATCATCACTGTCATGTTAATAGCCGCTCGTTTGTTTCCACAGAGCCATGATAATGAAATCACCAGGTTGAGAAGTAAATTTGAAAAGAAAGTACAAGGTACTGTATTAGTAGTGTATGTCTTTGACTCTCCATGACACGTAACAGTGTGTAGAAACATTGTACCATGTCTCAACATTTTCTATAGAAATCGAGGCTGGATATGAGAGGAAGTTGAAAAAACAACGAGAGGAGCAAGACCTGAGGCGCAAGACTGAGTGCCATGAAATCATTCAAAGGAAAACCATCCACTCCAACACACTGATAAAGAACCACGACAAAGCGTTCACTGATATGAAGAACTATTACAATGAAGTGAATCGTGTGAGTGTCAACCATATCGGCTCACTTCAGGTATGCCAAGATTTATCATTTCCCATATCATATCACGTTTATTTATCTGTCATGCTTTGGTAACCTTGCTACTAAACAGTCATAACAATAAAGCACACTTTGAACATAAATTTTTATTTTACGGCTTTAAACTGCAAGTTTTCTTTTTAAGTCTTGCACATAATGTGTTCTCTCTATGGCTGGCTGTGTGCAGGAGCAAGTGGAGGAAATGAAGAAGACTGAGAATAGGTTAAAGAGAGAGGTGGCTCAGGTGCGGGAGCAGAATAAGCGATTGGTTGAGCCGCTGCAGAAAGCCACGGAGGAAGCATCGGAGCTAAAGAAGCAGCTTGCAGTCCATAACGTGGACAAAGCCAAACTAGCCGTATGTTCAGTATCTCTTTTAATCTTGAACTTGCATCATCACTTTCACTGTGAGCATTCCATTAGTGCATACTACATTCACTAGCAAGGAGGTGTGTTATAGGAAAATAATGAATTACAGGGTGGGGTTGTAAAGTTTAGTTAATATTACCACCATAAGATGATTCTTTCATAGAGCATGTAAAAAGCACAGCAAATTTTAACAATTACATTTTTACATATTTACTGAGAAAGCCACACATTAGTCTCTATTATAGTCTCTCAGTAAGAGCTACATGCAACATCTGTGAAACAAGTTAACCCATTAAAAAGATTGCTTTAATATAATTCTATTATTTGTGGTGGGCTCTACTGTCATCATGATTTGTTGTGTGTTTGGGAGGGTTACAGTGTAAGCCAGTACAAAACAGATCACAGTTTCTAAGTAATCCTATTTCCTTTCTCTTTCAGAGAGTGAGAACACGTCTGAAAGCTGTGGAGAAAGAGCTGAAGGACCTGAAAATGGAGCATGTAGTGCTGGAGGAGGCGTTCATTATGGTGAGAGAGAGTATGTTCTTTAACAAAGAGAACAAGTTGTTTAAGGAATACCTTTGCTAAAATCTCCTCTGTCTTATTTCTTGGGGTTCAGGTGCAGCAAAAGCGCGATGATCTAAATAAGAAGTTCAACAAGGTCACCCTGGAGCTGCAGCAGAAAAACGGCTTTAAGAACCTGCTTCTGGAGAAGAAACTGAACACTCTTAATGACATCGTGGAGGCAAAAGAAACACAGCTTAATGAGGTTCTTGCTGCCTGTAATTTACAGCCCAGTGCTTTGAACGTGGTGACTCATAAATTAGTATCTGCCTCAGACGTTATTCTTGCATGCCTGTTCGTTTTTGTTGAGACTTTACATTCTCATGCCCCTAAACATGGTGCTGAACAAAACAAACTGTGATTGATTGCTTTACATGTCAATGAGAAACCCTCTGGTTCTTTGCTAATAAAACCGCTAATAGAGTCCAGACCTTCTGCCGTTAATCTGAAGGTCTGATTATGCGAGCCTACTCGCAAACTTGAGACACAGTTAATTACTAAACCTGCTCTCTGACGAAGGAATCTAAAAACTTCAGTTATATCTATTGGGTCGTCCTGTGCAAATATAATTTTTTGGAAAGTTTTTTTTTTAAATGACATTATTGTTAAATCTGAGGTGATCGAATTGTCCAATCAAAGTAGCACAAAATTTCAGAGCTGCCATAAATATACTGTAGGTTTGATGTTTTTCAAAGGCATATTTACAGGTCTTAAAAATTGTTACCTTATCGACCGTATCTGGTTCATTTGCTCTTCCATTGTCAGGATTCAGCATGAAGTTATTACTCATATTAATGGTAATATGGATAAGTTGTCCAATTTAATCACCAGTGGCATTGTGTGTAATGTTTTTGTTTCTTCAGATCAGATACATGAGAAATCTGGTGGAAACTATGAAAGCTGACATCGAAAAGGGCTCATCCTACCTGGATCAGCCGAAGATGCTGAAATATCACTACATGACACTCCAGAAACGCTACCCCCTTAACGAAGAAAATGCGGGGAAAGTGCCGATGTAAGCAACAAATAAGTTGCACAAATATCTGATGTACACTATCATTGTGGATACTGATTTAATGGAAATGCCTCTATTCATTTAGCATGTGGAGTTGTATTATAATGTACAAACTTCTTATTATTTCAGCACCAATATTCCTGGAGAAGTCACTGAAGAAATCACAAGAGTCGATAGGGTTGGTCAAGTTACAGCACCTGGAAATGGAGACTCTAGCAAGATCCCGGATACAGATCGTGGCCCATCTTCATAACCGAGATCATAGTGCGTTGTACGTGATCTACCCTTTGAAGAGAATTAAAACACCAGATAAATGCCGGGGAGGTGTTTGAGGTTGATGTCATGCAGAGAGAGAGATAGAAAATTATTATTTTTTGTATAATTATTATTTATATTATATTATATGTAAAAGTGTAATCTAAGTGTAATCACCAAGTGTAATCTAGTTTCCCTGATTTTGAAACCCTCGCTGTCTGCAGGTGTGACAGAAAAAACCCTGAAAATGCAATAAATGAAAAAGGATGTTGAAATATAAACTGTAAATTCTGTTAGCTATTAGCTGGTGACTTTATTTTATAAAATGTGGAGTTGTGTACTGCACTACACTATTAGACCCAGAGTTTCGGCACTCAAGCATGCGGACATAGTCTGTGCCAGAGTAGCGTGGTAATATGTATCAGGGTGCATAGTGCTCTGAGAGGTAATATAGGAGAGAAGGATCTAAAAAGGTTTCAATTGAGATTCAGGGCGGTCATTTGTATTAGAGCGCTAACCGCTCTGAGAGTTAATTTCTCTACCTGCCAGGTCGGTTATTCCACCCGCTTCTGTGAATTCCTCCCGAATGCTTTCTCTGGACCTGCCTGAGGCCTGGGCCTCAGGAGGCCTTCAAGGCCTTGACGGAGACACTGTTTTCGGCTCCCGTGCTTCAGGTGCCTGATCCAGAGTCCCAGATCATAGTGGAGGTCAACACATAGGGGTAGGGGCTGTCCTGTCCCATTGGTCAGGGGCTAAGCAAGAGCTGCACCCATACGCTTATTTTTCTCACCAGCTGACGGCACTAGAAAGGAATTATGATGTAGGGGATTGCAAGCTCCTGGCCATTAAACTGGCACTGGAGGGGAGTGAAGGCATTTAGCTGAAGAGGGCCAAGCAATTCCTTATCCAGATGGACCACAAGAACCTGACCTACATCCAGCAGGCCAAGAGACTGAACCCACGACAGGCCAGGTGGTCTCTGTACTTTGCCTGGTTTGATTTTGTTCTATCTACCTGGCTCAAAGAATGACAGTAGTCCGACCTGGGTGGAGGTCCACCCAATGGACTCTACGTCGCAACCCCTGTCCGACCACAGGTTCTTTTCTTGGGCCATGCCTCACCTTTTGCGAAGCACCTGGGAGTCATGAGAAACTTGGATTTCCTGCAGCGCCGATTCTGGTGGTCGAGATGTCTGGACATTTGTGGCACAGGGCTTGCAAAGGCCCTTGCCTATACCGTCCCGCCCGTGGTCACGCCTTTCCGTGGACTTCATCACCGGCCTGCCTCGCTCTCATGGAATGAGTGTGATCCTGGTGATAGTGGTCCGGTTCTCTAAGGCAGGCAAATTTGTCCCAATACCTATCTCGCCTCTGCCAAGGAGACGACGGAACTTGTATTACAGCACGTCATAAGGGAACACAGCTTTCCCACCCGAATTAATCTGGGACTGGGGCCCTCAGTTTGCCAGCCGATGTTGGAGAGCCATCTGCCATCTAATAGGTGCAGCTGTCAGTCTCTCATCAGGCTTCCACCCTGAGTCAAACAGTCAGACAGAGAGGGTAAACCAGGACTTAATTCACTACCTCCATTGTCTGGCCACCACCAAGGGGAGGGTCAGACACCTGATGTGAGATGAGTATGCCCACATCGCTCTTTGGCATTCAGCCCAGGGCAAGTCGCCTTTTGAATGCCTTTCGGATATCCCCCCATGTTTGGCGAGCTGGAGGTGGAGTTAGGGGTCCTGGCTGCGGAAAAAATGGTATCCCAATGCCACAAGGTCTGGCAGAGAGTGAAGCTGCTTGGATGGTGCTCGGAGGAGCGCTTACACGGCCAACCGTAAAAGATGTGTAGCATCCATGTACTGCCAAATTTAGCCAATTGCAGCCGATTGTGAAGTGGCAGGGATGAGAATCAGCATCTCCAAGTCTGAGGCCTTGGTTCTCAGCCGGAAAAGGGTATCTTGCCCCCTTCAGGTTGGTGGAGAGCTCCTGCCTCAAGTGGAAGTGTTTAAGTATCTTGGGGTCTTGTTCACAAGTGAGGGAAGGAGCGGGAGATCGACATGCGGATCGGTGTATCCTCTGCAGTGATGCGGTCTATATACCGGTCTGTTGTGGTGAAGAGAGAGCTGAGCTGCAAGGCGAAGCTCTCTATTTACCAGTCGATCTATGTTCCTACCCTAACCTATGGTCATGAGCTTTGGGTCATGGCCGAAAAGACAAGATCCCGGATACAGGCAGCCGAAATGAGTTTCCTCCATAGGGTGGCTGGGCGCTCCCTTAGAGATAGGGTGAGGAGCTTGGTCACTCGGGAAGAGCTCAGAGTAGAGACGCTGATCCTCCACATCGAGAGGAGTCAGCTGAGGTGGCTCGGGCATCTGTTCCAGATGCCTCCTGGACGCCTTCCTGGGGAGGTGTTCCGGGCATGTCCAACCGGGAGGAGGCCCCGGGGAAGACCTAGGACACACTGGAGGGACTATGTCTCTCGGCTGGACTGGGAATGCCTCGGTATTCCCCGAAAGAGCTGGAGGAAGTGTCTGGGGAGAGGGAAGTCTGGGCGTCCCTGCTTAGACTACTGCCCCCATGACCCGGCTCCGGATAAGCGGACTCCCGAGGTCGCGTGAGGGGCATCCAGTATTTGGTTGATTGGGAGCGCTATGGTTTGGAGGAACACTCTTGGGTCCCTAGGTGACATTCTGTACACGGAGCTGGTTAGAGCCTTTACTATTGCTCTTTCATTTTCTTCTGCAGACTTCGAGACCCTCAGTAGAGATGGCACTCTTCAAAGTAACCCCTAGTAGTTTCAGTGTGCTAGCATCACTGAAATGTCACATAAAATAATAAGCAATTTTTCACCCATCTCTGGTCCTTGTATGTCTGTATTCATCAGTTGCAACTACAAGTTTGCTATAACAAGTTAGATAATAAATATTTGTATTAATTACATTCATAATTATCTATTCATGCAGAAATGTAACTTAATGTAACATATTGGTAATTAATTTTCTATCTACCTTGTTGATGACATGCTTATATACCCGTCCTGTGGTTAATGACTAATACATAACTAAATATAATCGATAGGCTACATATATATTCTTATTCAATTTTTTTTTATTATTATTATTTTCCACACACAAAACGTGATACACAACCCAGAATGTGTTTTATGCTTTAGATTCTGTTTTAAAAAAGTGGCCACTTATTTGCTTTAATGGCACTGTTGGCATTCTCCCAGTCAGCCTCATGGTCACATTCCAACAATCTTGAAGAAGTTCCCAGAGGTGTTGGGTACTTTTCGGGTGCTTTTTGCTTTAACCTCCTCAAACTCTTTTCAAACCACCTCACCTGGATTTTTTTTGTTCATTTCTTCACTTGTTTTAGTTTTGATTTCATGATGTCATCATATAGTAACCCTAACAGACAAGAGAATTCTTAACTTCTAGGGGCTCTGAAGAACTGTTTGTGAACATATTACAAATAAAGTTTCCAACCCTACTTTAATTGAAATGGTGAAAGTCTTGTAGATATTTTAGTTTGTATTTCTTCAGTTTGTGTCCAGTTGCTATTTCACAGTATTCATTACTATATATTGTATTTCTACAGGTTTTGAACATTTTGAACATGGAGTTCGATAAAAAAAAAATTAATGACTTTTTTTTTTGTCTTCCAAAATACAAAGTAAATTTGTTATTTTATAATCTTGAGCATGTCAGCAGTTTATTGAAGGTGTTTGATCATAATGATTCAGGAAATACATGTATATTAAACACTTCACTGCAGAACCTTTTGTGTTGTCACTTTACTGAAGGTGTTTAATTGTACTAATCTGTAAAGTGTTTCTTTGCAAATCCATAATAATATTTATTGTACACATATTGTTTTTGCCCTTTATTTGAATTAGGATAGTTTACTTTTTAGATATTTGTTTGCCAGCCGCTGATGTCAGTCATTTAACCGTTTTCTTTCAGTCATGTGACAGTTTTTATGCTTTACAGCTTTACAATTTATGAGACAAATGCTTGTCCTTCACTGCCCTTGGTTGCTTAATAAACACTAATTCAGTATTTTCTGTTCGGAAACACTGACTGTTGTACAGCATGTTATGCACATTTCCAGACTGACTCAACATTACAGAGGTAGGTTTTAAACTGTATATTCTTTGGCATAAAACATCAGTCTGTTTATTGCTAACTGCTGTTCTTTTAAAGGTCTTTATTTGCTATGCTACACATAATTCTTAAGAGCATCTCTAATCATATATCTCAGTGATATATAGAAGATATAGAAGTTTACTGGCTATGACTTTCAGATCTGGGGTTCAGACCAAAAGACTCAACTGCCATCTTTGCTTTTCAGGCTTGCAATGTTCGAATCTTACAATTGTCTCCTGCCCCATCACCTAAACCCCCCTGCAGTTGAAGAGTCATTATGGCTCATGCCATTTAGCAGAGCACTCCAGGTCCAAACCCTCCAAACCACTCAACAAAACCTGTCCCAGGATCAACAACCCCTCCTGAGGTGTCTTGACCAGGGAACACAAGGATAAACCTAAATGGCACCCGGCGAGTACATTCACAAAAAAAAAAAACAACCTGTACATTCATGCTCGTGCTCACAAACTACAGGATATCTGAGTATTTAACACATCCAGCATTCATCTGGTCTAAATGTTTTTAATCAGTGGAAGACGTACAACGGCCAATGATCTCCAATATGCAGTCGGGCCTTGATCTGTATCCAGGTTCTCGCTAGCATCTCTATTTTCGGGTGCTGTACCTTGACCAACTATATTGACTCTTGTAGCGATTTCTTCAGTGACTTCTCCACGAATATTAGGTCTGAAATGATAAGAAATTATGTATGAATTTTCCGTAACGGAGTGTGCATGAGGTTCTATGACCAAATGAAACAGAAACTGTCTATAAGGTAACTTGATTTTCAAATTGTAATTATGCCTTTGAAAAACATTAAACTTATATTTATTTACCCCAGATTTAACAATAACGTCATTTTTAAAACTATCAAGAAAATTATTTGCACAGGATGGCCCAATAGACATAACTGAAGTTTCAGTTTCCTTCATCAGAGAGCAGGTTTAGTAATTAACTGTGTCGCAATAATGCGAGTACGCTCGCGTAATCAGACCGTCAGACTGATGGCAGAAGGTCTGGACTCTATTGCCGAGTTTCTTATCAAAGAACTACCCAAGGAGGTGTCTGATTGACATTTAAATCAGCACCATTGTTAAGGGCATGAAAATGTAAAGTCTCAACAAATACAGACGGCTGCGCAACCGTAGATCGTCCATTTAAGAAAGGTGTGCAAATAAATGAGTCTATACTAGGAACGTCATATAATTTGAAAAATCCAGGGTTTAGATAATCCACATACTGTAAACACTCAGTGTCACAGTTGTTAACATGATGGCTTCTTTCTTCCATGAGGGAAGCAGAACATCACCATAGTTTTGTTTCCTGGGAGACAGTGAAAAATAACGTGACGCACACGGCTCCTGAAAATCCTTTAGAATCCAATTGGTCAGATGATGACTTTGAAACCAGAAGTTCAGCCAACAGTTTGTGGGCATAATGTCTGAGGACGAGACTAGTGTTTGAGTCACCATGTTGCACTGAACCTCATTAAGCTGTGTGTCTTTTTCTCCATGGTGTCATTAAGAGTTCTCGTTGAACTTCTCGTATAGTTCATCACGTTCCTGCTGCACCTGAACCCCAAGAAATAAGAGAGAGGAGTTTTTAGCAAAGTTGTTTCTTAAATAATTTGTTCTCTCTGTAAAAGAACACACTCTCTCTCACCCTATCAAATGCCTCCTCCAGCACTACCTGCTCCCATTTAAGGTTTCTCAGCTCTTTCTCCACAATTTTGAGACTTGTAGTAACTTCCTGAAAGAGAAATAAAATAGGATTACTTAGAAACTGTGATCTGTTTAGTACTGGTTTACACAGTAATCCTCCAAAACACACAACAAATCATGATGACAGTAGAGCCTACAAATAATAGAATAATATTAAAGCAATCATTTTAATAGGTTAACTTGTTTCACAGATTGCCCTTACTGAGAGGCAATAATAGAGACTAATGTGTGGCTTTTTCAGTAAATATGTAAAAATGTATTTGTTAAAATTTGCTGTGCTTTTTACATGCTCTATAAAATAATCATCTTATGGTGATATTACCATAATCGTAATATTAACTAAACTTTACAACCCCACCCTGTCATTCATTATTTTCCTATAACAACACACCTCCTTGTGAATGCAGTATGCACTAATTGAATGCTCACAGTGAAAGTGATGATGCAAGTTCAAGATTAAAAGAGATACAGAACATACGGCTAGTTTGGCTTTGTCCACGTTATGTTTTGCGAGCTGCTTCTTTAGCTCCGATGCTTCCTCTGTGGCTTTCTTCAGTGGCTCAATCAATCGCTTATTCTGCTCCCGCACCTGAGCCAACTCTCTCTTTAACCTATTCTCAGTCTTCTTCATCTCCTCCACTTGCTTCTGCACACAGCCAGCCATAAAGAGAACGCATTATGTTGGAGACTTAAAAAAGAAACTTGCAGTTTAAAGCCGTAAAAGAAAAATTTATGTTCAAATTGTACTTTATTGGTATGACTGTTTAGTATGTTACCAAAGCATGACAAATAAATAAACGTGATATGATATGGGAAATGATAAATCTTGGCATACCTGAAGTGAGCTGATATGCTCGACATTCACACGATTCACTTCATTGTAATAGTTCTTCATATCAGTGAACGCTTTGTCGTGGTTCTTTATCAGTGTGCTGTAATGGATGGTTTTCTTTCGAATGATTTCATGGCACTCAGTCTTGCACCTCAGGTCTTGCTCCTCTCGCTGTTTTTTCAACTTCCTCTCATATCCAGCCTCGATTTCTGTAGAGGAAAACCAGCTTGTTGAGACGTGGTACAATGTTTCTACACACTGTTATGTGTCATAGAGAGTCAAAGACATACACTCCTAATACAGTACCTTGTACGTTCATCTCAAATTTACTTAACAACTTGGAGATTTCATTATCGTGGCTCTGTGGAAACAAACAAGCGACTATTAACATGACAGTGATGATAAATAATCTACTAAATCTACTAATATTCTACTAAAAATGTATGAGGTCATTTTTAGTGAATTATTATTTAAGTGTTAATGAAAATATTATGTGTAAAAATATTTAAATAACAGACATATTCAGGAATGTTTGTGCCTAAAATTTGAGTTTGTACCAAGTTAAAATTTAAGATTTTTAAGGCTTTTAATGGATCCATGGATGCACTGATCAGTGCACAGTTACGTAAAGATAGATGATGGAATTTTATCATACAACACATAATCTTAGGCAGTAGTGTCAAACTCTTCAGTTAAATTCTGGTCCTTGAATAATGTCCAGGAAATGTCCTTTTGCAAGCCACAGCTTAAGCCTTAAACCTCGGAACACAGTACAGTACATCACAGCCTATCAAACTGTACTGTAAGTTGAAAGTTTCACTGATGTTACTGTTTAATTCCCATATGTCATAGAGAGAAAACCTCAGCTTGCACTCACCAGTTTTAGGTCATTTATGTAGTACTCATAGGAGAACTTCTGTTCTTGCATATACATTGTCAGTCCGCGCGTTCTTCTCCGCACCTCATTCTCCAGGTCTATCTGCTTTTTCTCCTGAAGTTTGGTGGCAACCACTTCTTCTGGCTTAAGTTTTGTTATATGGGTTTGTCGTCCATACTGCAACTGTTTAAATTTCTGATTGAACAACTAAAGACAAAAAAGATGCATCATTTTAGACACTTCTTTTTACACATCATCTGAGTCACTGTAGAATGCTGATCATACCTTGATTTCAGCCTGATGACTCTCTTCAGCTTCTACCATTTCAATCTCCTTCATCCTAAGTTCAGCTTTCTTCTCCTCCAGTTGCTCTTTGGTGATCTCCCAGAAAGTGTGTATTTTATCTCTCTCAAGCTGGAAGTAATTGCACTCTTTTCGCTCCTTCTCCAGCTCCTCACGCAGCTGGATAATCTGTTCTTTCAGCTGACGGTGAATCAAAATTGATGGTGAATTACATCACACAACAAGGAGTGTTGCAAGGCAAATCAGTGCAAATTATTTTGGTATGTTAATGCTGGTCTACAGTGTGGTGCAAAAGTAAACTCTTTTATAGCTGATATTCTGAAAGAGACAACAGAAACTAACATTTTTCAATAATTTTCTGCAACATTAAATTACGTATACAGTAAACGTATAAAAAGTAAAAAATGTCTTTACAATGTGTCAAGAAATCTGTAGCAATATTCTGTAGAATAAGAAGAAAAACATAAACTTCAGGTTAATAAAAGTAACTCGGCTTCATCACACCACACCATTATTATTTTCTATAACAAAACCTTCCCAAGTGATCATTATTGTTCCTTACACAGTATACACTATTTATCCCATGTTAACATACTAAAAGTTGTTCGTGTGAGTTAAAGGTGCATTATTTAATTAGAATTGTTTTTCCTTTTCCAAGTTTAGATGACTCATATTCCAACTTTAAACTTTTACATAACATCTTAAGCTTTTGCCACTGTTTTGTACAGTATATTATTTTAATCACTTCTCAGTGACTGATCATGGGTTTATATATAAACATGTTTGTCCTATTTAGATAATGAATCAGTTAGAATAAAGACAATTTGTACATTTATTAAACTTTACCTGTTTAGTTGACATGTTGTCTGTAGAAAGTCCATTGACTTCGTTCATAGCCTTTCCTTTCACAGACTTTCCCGCGGTCTTTTTTGGAGGCTTAAACATTAAAAAGTTATAGTTTTAGCCTTAACTTCATATTTAAACCTTAAACATACATTACAAGACAGACTAGATACAGAACATAATGTTATTTAGCTAACCAGCTGTTATCTGTTTATTATATAATATTAAGATGTCATATTATGGTATCAAATATGATATTATATCAAAATATATAATAATATTATATAATAGACAGCCATTAGCTGTCTCTTATATAATATTATAAAATTAAGATATTATATATAATATAATATATAATATATTATATCAAATATGATATAATATATTATGATATATTAAGTAAATATATTACCATATATTATTAGAAATATATGATAAAATATTTGCTTAAAATATAGTAATATTATATATAATATATTATGATGTCATATATGATATATTATCATATATAATTTAATATATATATATATATAATCATATATAATTTGAAATATATAATAATCTATTTACTAAATTTATCATTCTATAAATATTTCTTACATAAATAAATTCATAAACAAACAAACAAACAAACAAACAAATAAATAAACAATAAAATTTTAAAATCAAATCAAATAAACAATAAAAACAATTAAAAACATTTTTTATTTATTTGTTTGTTTGTTTGTTTGTTTGTTGGGCTACATACCATAATGTTTACATAATTGCAAAATATCGCTATGGTAAACAATTGATTCAAAATTCCGTGACGTCACGTTCGACTCTGATTATTCGGTTCTTATTCGAATGTCAGTGGCGCAACGTAGCTGAACCGATACGGTTTGCTGTAAGCACGTGATTCGTGACGAACACGTGACTGCTTTATACTGTGAATTGAGACGCAGCTTCTGAATTAGCATGGAAACCTGCTTCCTTAATTCACCGTGAGAGAATTTTCACTGCTAAAAGACAGTGGATAAAAAGTGATAAACTCTGCACTTTTGAATGAGTAATGTTCTGAAGTAAAAATCCTTCACTTCTCACTTGTGAAAATGTCAACTACAGTAGCCAGTTCACAAACATTTGAAAGTTTAATTTGAAAACATAGGTTTAGGACTAGGACAAATCATTATGTGAATATAAGGTTGCAAGTGTTGAACAAATCAGATAAAATTGCTAAAGTAGGCTACATGTTAATTCATCACATATTTTTTTCATAAATTCCTTTATAGACTCAGTTATACATGGTGTATGTATATCAACTTTGATACATGAAACTTGAAACACTTATTTTTATTGCCAGTATTTGTATTTGGCTTCATAAAAAGTCCTTTGGGATGAAAAGGCAGCTATTCAAGCTTTAGACCACAAGATTTCCATCATATGATTCAATTCAATGGACGTTGACTCAAAGCAGCGTTACAGAACATAAACATAGAACAAAAGGTTAATATAAATGATAATATAAAGTTTAATATAATGAAATTAAAGATTAATATTAGATATATTTAAACGTGTTTGTATTTATCATCATTGAGCAAGTCTGAGGTGACTTATGGTAGCCTAGTGGTTAAGGTGTGGCTACCAATCAGAAGGTTGTGAGTTTGATTCCTACATTCACCAAGCTGCCACTGCTGGGCCAATGAGCAAGGCCCTTAACCCTCAGTTGTATAAAAATTATAAGTCGCTCTGGATAAGGGCGTCTGCTAAATGCACTTGCACAAAGGACATAACTACATCTGCATCTTTAGTGATGAGCTGACAGCAGACACTGCACCTCTGCGTAACGTTTGGTTCTGGGATTAACATTAAAGCAGTGATTAACTTTCAGAGTTGTTTTTTTCTCACTCAGGTTTTTGTGCAAGCCACTTTTTTTAATAAGCTAGTCATTATCCCATATAGTCATTAACCCAATCTGTGTGGATTTCTTGGTCTGACCCACCAAATGTCAATAAATGGCTTAATAAAATAAGCATAAGCTTTATAAGCATAACCTTAATAATTATGAGGTTTATCTGGCTTGACCACATCAATCCATATATTTAACTGTATTTTCACATAAAATGACAAGAGTGCAGCAGGATGTATAGGTTAATAATAGGGGGTGGAATAAGGGGGTGGAGATGTCACGCTTGCCTGTCTTCAAAACTTGAGAGCCCTGGTGACTAGGTATAGAAAAAAAATCCTTGACACAATTGGATTATCAGAGAATTTCTACTTATAGGGAAAAAAAATTAAATACACTTCATTATTTACCAGAACAAATCCTGCAGAAAATATTTTTTATCTGGTCGGACAGATTCTATATAAATCACCCTGCTGCATGCTTCCTCGGGATCCTGGGAGAGTTGCCAAAAGAGACACAGAGACGAACTATTTATTTGTCAAGTTCTCTCAAAGTTTATTCAGATGTATGAGCAGAACTTGGTATGCAAGTTGTGCCAAGTTGTTCAGTTGTACAAGTTTGTAGAGGATTTTGATTGGCCAAGGACAGGAGTAATTTTATCTAATCCAATGGTCAGCACAAAGTTATGGAAAGACAAATCCTTATCAGGAGAGAAAGAAGAGAAGATCTGGGCACGATTGAGCAGAAACTGTGCAGAACTGTAATTGAACAGAAAATGTGACTAACTAGTTCAAACTGGTTTTATATTATATACATACAGTAGAGTACAGTAAAATTCTTTTCTCCACATAACCCAGCTTTGGAGGTTGGGGTCAGAACACAGTGGCAGCTATGATCCAATGCCCCTGGACCAGGGAGGGTTAAGGGCCTTGCTCAAGGATCCAGCAGTGGATAGGTGCTTGAACCCCTGCCTACCTACAGTATCAACAAAGCCTTAATTAAGCCACCATTACATTTAATATTAATTACATATGTATAATTTTTCATACAATAGAATATAGTTCAACTTGGCACTTTTTTGCATATTTAACACTAATTATTTGTATAGGTGTTTATTTTTCCTGGTTTCACACTAGGAAATAGCCTTTACAATGCAGATTAGAGTTGACCCTGGGATATGACTCATGCCTCCCTGTAGTATCTGAATCACAGTTTGTCATCTTTGGTCTACTTGAGGATTTTATTTATCTGCAAGGTGTTACATTCTCTGTCCTATCCTCACCAGCCAGCAGATACCAGATGAACAATAATTAATAATCCTGGCATCTCTCACCACAGAGAATTAGCATGCATAGAGGACACCATATGTCCGTATGTTATGTGTGATTGCTCCACAGAAGCTCAATTTGCACGACTGAGAAAAGTTTCATATTTGTGGTTGATCCTGCTGAGAAAGAGCCACACTTATTTGTCAGCTATGACATAATGATATGCTCACCAGACCCAAAATGGAACACAAGTGACAGTGTCCCAAATGTTTTGGCGACAGGCCAGAACTCAACGACACAGGTAGCTGCAATGACCTTTTTAGTTGTTTGTTGAGTCACTAATTATAAAGGCAAATAAACACATGCATTTTGGTCGGCTATGACTACTTACTCAGAAAAGTTTGATCTTGAAGAATTTAGTAAACTTAATTAGACTCTTTGTTGACTTTGCCCAGAATTGAATCTGATCGAACAACTGTAGGATGTTCGGGACAAACAAGTCCGATCCATGGAGGCTGCTAACATCATGATGTCAGAGGTCTTGGAGGGTTACAAAATATTAGGCAGGAAATTTTAATGTTACAGCTGATCACAGAATACTAGTGTATTTCAGCAACCTCTAATAGCCTTGGATTGTCTCATACCACAGTCTATAGTATCTAAAAAACAAAACAAACAAAAAAAATCAACAACAACAATGACAGCAACAAAACCAAAGTAAGAAGTAGTTCTATGACGTGAAACATTGTCAGTAAGACTAAGAAAATGTCCAGTTTCAATAAAACTATACTGCACAACTTAATCCTGGCTCCTCTCAAATATTTAGTGATTCATGTGCAAGCAGTTATTATTGTTGGAAGGGAATGGTGGGTGGAATGGGGCAGTGATCCCTAACAGTATGTCCACGGATTATAGATAGATTTGCTTTGTAAGTAAATGTGATTGACTAATTGGATTACATTTATGAGAATATTTTAAAGTTACTGTTGCACAGTGATAGCTAACCATACATATTCAAGGCAAAATAAACAGAAGAACTGCATCAGCAAGAAGAGCAAAGAGATGTTGAGAGCAACTGTGGGATTTAAAATGCTACAGCCAAATAACCTAAAATTTGCAACAACACAATTACCACACATTCCCATTCATGTTGTAATGCAATGCTACATAGTTCATACATATATTTATTTGAATACCCTTGCTCAGTGTCAATAATTCACTTTGAGTAAGTTCACTTTGAGTAACTTGGGAAGTAGGGAAACTTGGGGGACTGATTTTACTACTGATTTTCCTATTTCTGTAGTGCAGAGATGGAGGGATGGCAGGGAAATAAAGAGGAACCACAAAAACAAGAAAGAGAGGGGGGTTGCTCACCTGCACCGAGATATGCTGCCAGGTGGTACTCTGCCAGTTGGACCACTTTATATAGCAATGCTGGACTGTGGCAAATGCCCAAATTTGTACAGGCACCCAAGCTCACTGAAAATCCCTGAGAATAATGGTGCTGTTCAAGGGTGCAACTGCCCTGTTGCAGAATACCCAGCATCAGGTCCTGGTAAGCCAGCAGGTTCATGTCTGGAACATATTGGGCTGTGAAGTGGGTTTTTCCTGAGCAGGTGGCTGCCCAATTGTGATTATAGCCAGCGACACATTTCCGTAGCACTACTGAGTTCAGTGAGTGCTTCCATTTCATCCTGCAGTCCCATCATAGAAAGCATGATGTTGAGCCTGGCTGCAACATATGTCAACATGCTGGTGGCATTCTGACAAACAGAAATGGTATAATAAGCCAGCTTCCATCCTTCAAAAAATTATTTCAGTCTTCAAACTTCCTTTCCCTTTCAAGAACTATGTAACCTAAATCCTCTGTCAGCAGAGTAATTTGTTTACAGGCTACAGCACCACATAGAGAGACTAACCCATACTCACAACTCACTGTTAATATGTCAACATTCACTAGGTTGAGGACGCTAAAATGCGATGTTCAATTAATGTTGCTTTAATGAGGTCTAAACTGGAGACCAGGCAAGTATTTATTTTGATCAAATGCACCTATATATGGTCTGCTAGGGTAAGGAAGCATGGGGTAGGGATGCATTTCCCCACCCAGTCAGGAGGTTGGAGTGACAGGATCAGGGTTAGCAATGTGTGAGGAGTTGTACACCAGGGCTTTACATTGAGATTGCTCTCAATTTTAATGTCTACAGTAGTTGTACTCAATTGTACTCAGTGCTGCAACACACAACTTCACAGCCATCCATTCTAGTGGGGCTTTTTGTTTAAGATAAGCCACACAGCCATAAGCATGCTCTGAGGGATCAAAGATGATGTGAGTATCTCTCAAACTTTTGTGAAGATCCAGCTTAATTCGGAGGAAATATCCCATGCAAATCCCTGAGTTACCGTTCCCATGGGGGGCAAGAATGGAGAAGTGCTTCAAGTAGTTGCAGGTCATCCTATACTTCCTACAGCTTTTCCCCCATATATGTAAAAGGACTTTGGGGTGTAAGGGACAATATACCTTAAAGGGTCATGCTGACTGGCCAAGAATTAATGCTCCTCATTCTAGTTAACAGGCTATAACTCAGTGTTTGCAGGACAGAATATAAGACAGGCAGTGCCAGTGAATTCTTGAACATCTTGTTGTCTGTGGCTTAGACATAACTAACAGGTGTCTAAGTGTAGGTCTGAAGTAAGATGGACATTGCTTGTCCACTGTCTTATTTCAAAGTCTTGATGTGACTTGAAATTCCCTGTTGACCAACAATTGCTGCAGCTTGTATATTAGGACCTGGCAGTGATCCAGCATGTGAGACACTGTTAACAGTTATGTACATAGAATGATTTCTCACATAAGACTTACCATCCTCCCCAGAATGGCTGTGATCGAATACACATAATATCTATTGCATGTCCCTGCAAAACTTGAATTCTAGTTTAATTCTATAAAAATGTACAAAATCCACATATCCTATTAGCATTGTTGGGTGGTTTGGTGGTACAGTTTGGGTGGTCAACATGCAGAACGTTACTGGATGTACTCATGCATCTTCTCTCTATATTGGTTCTTTGCTGTTTTAACTTTATTTCAATCAATTACCTCAGGCACTAATAAGATGTTTTCTGTTGTATGATTTACAAGGTGCCGCAGCTTTATGGTCCGATCCATGCAATTCTAACATTCATGACTCCTTCTACCCAATAGACAATATGCAAGTCTTCTTTTTGGCAGATGAAGTAAACTCAGCTAAATCTTCTGTACTAAAGAGGATGGTGGTAGGTTTACTATTCTCTCCATTCTCATTCGAAAATATTAGGTGTATTGGCAATCAACTATACAACCTTAGCACACTGATCATCATTCTTTAATATGATTCCCTCTATGAGATAGTAGTTAAACAGTGGCACTCATAGGAGACTTGTTCAGACAACAAATCTCTGTGCTGGGGTAACAATCTATACTACCTTAAGATAAGCTCATTAGATGGCAGTTGAAGTTTACAAATATCCACTTTTTATATCCAAGCACTGCTAATATGCCTCCATTAATTTTTATTTTCCTTTGTGATTTTCTCATTCACAAACATTTGCTGTTGACAATGTTTACACCTCACTGCTTTGACTACATTGTGCTGTTAGACTGTATTTTATATCATCTCTATTTAAATAATCTAATCTATCTATCTATCTATCTATCTATCTATCTATCTATCTATCTATCTATCTATCTATCTATCTATCGATCTAATTTGTTAATGCACTAAAATGCACTAAATAATCTGAAATTCTATATCAGTGTATATAGATGACATATTAAGAGCACAGGGCTTTTTTCATAGATTTAAAAACAAACACTATATTTTATAACTCTTAAAGTGTGTGAAAGACGGGATGTAAATGATAAGTACTATATTTTCACTAAGAATATGGTGAATTTTACAGATGTGACCTGCGAGTGACATAAAAATGGACATTATTGGTGGGGTAGCTATACTGACAGAGTGCAGGGCAGCATTAGATTACCAAGTACACTTAATGTATGTGTATTCGCTTTGGCCTTTACTAGTATGTGGCTAGTTCCCTGGTTACAATCACTCGGAAAAGCTTTTGGCATCACTGGTATTCGTATTGGTATCAATTAGCAATTTCATAAGTAAAATAGTGACATGATATTCATTATGCCTAGAATATTATTAATAAGATTTCCAGAATATATTTAACTCATGATAGTTTGCATGCCATTATATGTTGAATAGGAAATAGTCATGGGGACTTTAGAGGTTATAAATAAAACAAACGTAACAGCTTATTAACTGAAATTTATTAAATCCATTTACAATGGTGGGTTGTTGCATATGCAGCACACGTGCACAAACACTGCTATCCGTAGACTCCTGTATGATGGGAGTTCAGTTCTCCACTCGTTAGGCTGTTTACCCAATGCACTGAGGGCAGTTAAGTCATATTTCTTTCCCATTAGAGTTGTATAATGCTTTAGCAAAAAATCAAGAAAGCAAACTGAGGTCTGAGATTGCGTCGAGCTCATTATCCTGTTCGAGGATACGTTTTTACTTCCCGACTTCGTCCAGATATTTGCGGTTCAGTTCTGCCTGTTCTCTCTGATTCTCGTTACGCGCCATTTCGATCATATTGCGCAACAGATGAAAGGTGAGATCGATCGATATGGGCGGATCGTCATTCCTCTTAGTCAAACCCACAAGCTCCTCCAAACTGTTCAGGCTGGGAAAAGTTGGGGAGCGCGACGCGTTTCTTTGCGCGTACCATCGACTGTTTCCACCGCGGAAGAAGGGCATTTCCTCGCCCTTTCCACCTCTGAGCAAAACTTCATCCAGCTGGTTCTTGTACTCATGGCGGTCAAAGAGGGTTAAATCCCGTGGTCTACATATACTTGGGGGAATGTGAGTGGAAAATAAGACAGCCGCTATTAACAAGACAGAGGAGACAGGCTTCATGCTGGACAGCGCGCAAACACACCCTGGATTCAAGAGACACAAAAGCGAAAAGCTGATTCCACAGCATGCATTCTATAATTAACGAATTAAATAATTGATTAATGAATGAATTCATGAATGTATTATGTACATGTATGAATTATGACTTCATTACAGCATATAGAAAACACGTATTATGATAAAGTCTTAGGAAGTATTCCTAGTTATTGGAATGATTCACTGTAAAATAGATTTCATTACATTACGCAGTAATATTTAATAAGTAAAATAAATTTATTAACGAGATCACAGGACAAACATTGACGATATATTTAAAACAGTTTGCCAAAAGATACTTACTCTGTTATCTTTCTGCTTCAAAAGCTCTTGCAAACAAGTTGGAAAAGTTGACGGATCTTTCCCAGTCGCAGTCGAAACGGAGCGTCTCCAGTACAATGGTTATATACATCCATGAAAGCTAAACTGACGTCAGAGCAAGTACATAAACTGCCTGTAAAATTAGACAAGCTCTGGAGTGATAGCTGGCCAGCCAAATGGATCTTACGCACAGCAAGGAACCGGTACATAAAGAAAATTTGGCAAACAAAACCATTTGCATGTTATATGTTCACACTTTAACAAAGTTTATATTAACCATCAGCCGTAAAGTTTGTGCAAATGATAAGCATCTCCTCTATGTGTGTGTGTGTGTGTGTGTGTGTGTGTGTGTGTGTGTGTGAGAGTGTGTGTGTGAGAGAGAGAGAGAGAGAGAGAGAGAGAGAGAGAGAGAGAGAGAGAGAGAGAGAGAGAGAGCTGGCCATAGTCCTGAAATATACCGAGGCTCCACTGTTGATCGTGTCTTAGTATCTGATTTTCATTATGTCTTTGCATTACAATATTATTGTCAATATTTCACAGGCATAGCCTCACTTTATTAAACAGCAGATCTTCTTAAAATGTCCTAGCCCCTGATGTGCATCGATTATCTTAAACAATTACCGTACAATAACATACCCAATAATCTGTTAATTATCTTTATCCTGTCCTCTATATACTGATTTAGCCACATAGTACTCTTGAGATACTATAGAGATCAAGAATGTCTGCCCTAAGCACTTGCTTGATGGACCCATTTCTGCTTGGAGTTTTGATTTGAAAATCACTCACTACTGCTGAAAATGGCCTGCCATGGATATCCCCATGCCCTAACCCAAGACTTCATCATTATACAGTTTAAAACAGTTTAATACAAGAAACATAAGCCTAAATCTCTAATGATGCGCATACGCAAGTATGACACACTTAACACTGCTTGACTTTGCAGAATAGTAATATTAGAGTAATATTTTTTTAAATTAAGCACAATTCATGTGACTCAAATTTCAATTATTCCTGTAATATTATTTCAAGCCCCTACTGATTCTTCAAAATTCTTCCAAATTTCAAATCATAACTCATAAAACACGAAATTTATTTAACAGCTTTTTTATTTTGCTTTATTGTAGATGGTCTTTGTGCCACCTTACAGCTCCAGAGCCCTGTGTTTGATCTTGGCATTGAATTACTGTCGGTGTGGAGTTACCCATGTCCTCTGCATATGTGGAGTGCAGTAGACATACTGCCCTCAAAATAAAGCCGGTACTGAGACAGAACATGACTAAGCTGTTTTACTTTAGCTTAAAATGCTTAATAACTTAGTTCTTTGTGTTACAAAGAACAAGTGAACTCTTTAGAAGTTAGCTGTACTCAAAGCAATCAAATTTTCTTATCTTAAATGCTTTAAAGCTATAAATTAAAAGCCTTAATTGATTATATTAAGCTTAACTCATAAGGTTTAATAATTAGCATAATTCTAACAATTGTAACAGTACACTTATGAATAAAGGCCATAGCTTGAATAAAATGTTGAATAAAATCTCAGACTAAGAATAATAACACAACACGCAATCTTATGTAGTCTTTAATGCTGCAGGAAATCTGGAAGGTGGATACAATTCCATGATGTCTCGCCTAAAGACATGACTTATACATATGTAACTGACAGATGATATATCATTCCTAAAAACTTAAAGGAACACCAACACTCAAATTTTAATGGTTTTAATTAATTACGTTTTAATAAATTGTAACTTAATACATGTGAAACCTCTCCGGGAAAAGTGAAATAAAATCTATCCACAGAGATGTTTATTTCAATATCAACTACCTGCTTGAGTAAAAATCTTTAATTCACAGTTCATAGAAGCTCATAACTGCCTCACTACAGAGAGATGACTATTCACAAAATTTTGCTCTTAAATAGTCAAGAAAAAAAGAAAAACATAGCATGGCAGGAAGTGTTCAACATGTTCCAGTTTTCATAGAAAATATTCCTCAAATTTGAAGGAAAATTGCGATGACAAGAGATTTTGTAAACTATCATTTAAAATGGTGAATGGTAGTAATAATGATAACTTTAGCAGCAGCAATGAAAACAACAGAAATAATAATAATAATAATAATAAAATAATAATAATGACATTCCATTCCCCTAGTGTAACATGAAAATAGTGTATTTATATTGGTCTTTCTTGTCTTTTCCTTTTACAATTTTTATTCCTAAAATGAATTCCTGAAGTTAATTTGTTACCCCAATGAATTTCCACAAAATGCACCAGTAAGGCAATACATCGCTCTACATTTTATTGGCTTTCCATGAGAGGTATGAATTCCATACCACAGCAACAATCTGCGCAACAGCCAACCTGTAAGTAATGGTGTGCAAAATTTTATACTGAAATTTAAATCATGTTGATTTTAAAATGCAATCAGGTTCTAAAGCAAAAGCTACTTCAGAGAATTTCAAAATGGTCTGAAACTGATCTGAACATCAGGGGTAAAAGATCATTTTACCTGTGTTGAAGGGGGATGAAATAAAAATTGGCGATCTGAACAGCAGGCCACAACTGACAAAAAAAAAGGACATAAAATCATTTCAGTCTCAATGGAATTTAATTGAATGAATACTGCAGTACTTTAAGAAATAGAGAAATGCAGAAATACCAAAAATTGTAAAGAGTTCACAAAGATTCTAGAGAGACAGTAACTTTTACTGATGTCGATTATACAACAAATCTAGACGAAGGTAGAGTCCGTTTTTGAGTAACCTGACCTCAAATGCTTAAGCTGATCAATTCTGAGACACATGCAAACATTTCAGTGCAGGAAATACTGTAAAATATCTATGGCAGTGAATGTCTGGGCATGTTTTGCCAATTCTATACATTTTTATCAAAGGTGCCAACAATTCTGGAGCTGATTGTAACAAAAATATATATTATACATAGACATTATACATAGACATTAACCTACATAGTAATTGGTGATCAAGGCATCTGCATAGTCCTAAAGAAAATACAAAACACAGTGTAATTGGTGATCAAGGCAGCTTGGATTAAGCAATAGTGTAACTGCAGATAATAAGCTTTCTTCCTTATTTATGTTAAAAAAAAATCTAATCCCAGTTTCTCAGAGTGTTTAATGAAACTTGGACAACCAGTGCCTCTACAAGCTCCTAAAAACCTTGGTCCTTCAGAACAAGGTCCTTGCATTGAAATGGAAATATGGCAAAAGGTCAACCAGAGAAAGACTGGTTGTATAAAATATTTATTTATTTTTGACGAGTGCAAAAAAGTGATAAAGAATCTTCAGGTAAGAGACAGCGCTAGGTTTTATTTCACTCTTATAATGGCACAGAAAAGCGTTTTTTTTTTTTTTTTTTTTACAAAAAAATATTTTCTAAAATATAAACATGTATATTTATATAATCTTAGCAAATGTGATATATTGAACTGGTACATAGACCAACTGGAAATGTAGCACACTAACCCTCTTGAGCTTAGCTACGTTCTCTTCCACAGTGAGCCCATTAAGAACTCCGTAGATTCCTAAGAACGTTCCGAGAAAACAAGGAGCAAAGCAGGCCTGTAAACAAAAAGAGTCCGATCGGTAATCAGTAAGACAGTACAGACAAATCCATTATTCCCTCGATATTATTACATTATAGCTGTTTACAAAAATATAAGGGAGTTGAAATGAAATAATGAATATCATAACTTCTGATTTAATTTGAGGGTATTACATCACTTTTAAATGTGGGCACTGCAACTGTAACGAAGCGGAGTCGTAAGGATAGATTTGCAGCGTTTATTTAAATTAGGCAGAACAGACAGGCAGGGTCAAGCATGGCAAACACAATGTCAGAGAAAGGCAGATCGGAGTCAAAGAACAGGCAGGAGGTCAGGGCAGGCAGCAAAGAATCAGAGAAACAGGTAACAGAAACAGAATCAAAACAGTCAGAACAGCAAATCAGGAAACGGTCGGAATGACTGCAAAAGCAAGTCGAGTCAGCTGATGGGGATCAGCTGGCGCTGTGATTAGTATGGGCTACGGGGGAGGCTGGTTAAGCCTGACTATAGTTTACCAAAAAACAAAACAAGTCTACATGTGTTATGGTCTGATGAACCAGAAGTTTAACGTTTAACCCATAAAAACTCAGCACATCATTAAAAGCACACCATCACCACACTGATGCATGGAGGTGGAAGCCTCATGCTTTAAGGCTGCTTTTCTTGTGCTGGAACTGAGGCTTTAATCAGGGTGGTGGGAATAATAAATAGCTCCAGATACCATTCAATTTAACACGTTAGATGAAGAGGAATAGTGACTCGTATTGTTTTTCACTTTAATATATTGCTTGGAATTTCACAATAAGTCTGGAAAAGGTTCTGACAGGATTTTATCTTGGTTTATTTATTTATTTTATGTAACTTATATAATATATAACTCATCACAAAAACATGCCATTTTAACCGGGTGTGTGTACTTTTCATATCCACTGTATATAGTATGTATGTAGATGCAGTTGGCTTGATGCTGTCAATAAAATTGGGCTTTAAAAACCTTAAATGAGTATAGACTTTATTTGCATCCTGTTTGGTGTGAACATGCATTAAGACATCATGTAGCTGGACGCGACTCTACCTGGTCAATTAGCATTTTCCTCAGAGCTGTGCCTTTGGTCGTCCCAATGACAAGTCTGTCTAGTACTCTGTACCATCCACCAATTACTGGTCCCTGTAGTAGACAAAAAATGGTTTTATGGTTCATAAGATACATTGATAAGTCATTAAAAGTGTTACAGATATTACTGATTATTTTTCATGCAATATTTTGTACAGAACATAAAGCACAGACAGATGAAATGAATACCATTGATTGTCTCGTTACAACGGCACCTGTCAAGGGCTCTGTTTCTGAATAACATGTGTACCAAGACCAGAATTTACAATAATCTGAAGAAAATGCAGCTCACTATGCATTGAGGGGTACAAAAATGTTCTCTATGTCTGCCTCAGGGTGCTGCACATCAAAATCGAACTGTTTAATTGAGTTTGTGAAGCTACACCAGAGTTGATGCGTTTCCAGCTGTTTTGTGCTGCATTTGTCCACACCAATAATAGACGAAGTTGGTCTCAGCTCCTTCTAAGAGTATCACGGGTGACCGCCTTACTGTCGACATTAAACCTAAGACCTGCAGATGTACATCCAACCGATTATTGTACCAGGACAGTGGGAAATGATCACACCATTGGTGCATGACCTGGAACGGCGCTTTCCAAGTTCCTTTTATGACATTCGCCTGAGGTGTTTCAGGGATATAAGACTTGTATATATGCATCAAAGTGAAAAGTAATGCTGCCATCTCAATAGAGACAATTGGGTGGCTCAGTGACAAGAGTTTGAGAGGATCCGGTGGTGTTTAGGCCACAGGGTTAAACTTGAAGTGAAGATTTCCTTTCCCCAATATGCAATTAGTCTTTCTTACTCCTCTTAGTGGAAAGAACCAGGCAGAGAAATGATAGAAATTTGCTGCAGCTGCAATTTATATAAATAGAATTTCGGTGAATTTTAGTGTCTGATCCTGCTGTCTATTGTGTGGGTGTGTTTTGAAGAACGAACCAGTTTCTCCTACTCCCAGTCGGCCCAACCCTGTGCCTCCATGTTGGTCGGTGCCTGTGTGCACCATGCTGAATCAAGACCCATCTATTCTTGCCACCATTACAAAAGACCGATTCTAAACACCACTCCTCTAAAAAGTTTACATTCAGCCATTAACACTGATTAAAAATTAGTCACACTCACAGGTTTTGCATGATCACTGGGCCTAGTTTATTATTTGATTAGAAATATCATGAAGCCTAATTCTGCTACAGTGTGGGGAAACACAGCCCGTGCTACCCGTCTAACCCTCATTAACTTCCCAAAGCATTATAGACATATCAGTTCTTAAATTTAGGTCAATTTTTGTTTTTTTCTAAAGGTACTTCAGCAAGACACAAGCTATTTCGATCACTATTTAGGCATTGTGTTTACAGGTAGGTATCATATCACTAAGGGATGGGAAATTCTCAGACTATATAATGGGGGGATTGAGATTTGGGACACTTCCACTCAGATATATTGAGGTGTCACCTTCCAGCCAGTTCTGTCCGGTTCTAACCCTATAAGGGAAACACTTTCCAGATCGTGTTTAACACTCTGTTCTCAGGTTGTGGCACGTGTGCCTTGTTGCATACGTTACTCCGTGTCACAATGTAACACAAGCCGCTGCCATTCGGCGTTCCCCAGGTCTCCCTTCCCACAGTGTTCCTGATGTCATCACGCTATCAATGTTTTCATGGTGGGTAGAAAATCATTCTAGTGAGTCATACTCTGTAGGTGAAATTTCAAAGGCAGTATCTAGTCTTTTTTGCTAACTTCAAGGTTAGCAAAAAAATTTACAGTGTGTTTCCAAACTCTCTCAAACTCAGACAAAGTTTACAGCTCACTGAATTTCAGAACCTGGTCCTTGGAAAAACGTCATCAGTTATTTCATTTTCTCAGTTTCCAGCCCATTCAGGCACTTACAGTTTGTGCGGCAGAACTGTTTATAGTTATTTATGTGAACACCCGATACTTGTGTGTAATTTCAGACGTTTTGTTTCACAACTTAACCAAAAACTGATAAATGAGGCCCAATGTGTTACACTGTTATTTATGCCCAAACATAAAAACATAAGATAAAAATGGACTTACGACAAAAAAGAAGCCAATGCTCATCATCTTTGTGGTGCGTATAATGTTATGCTTGTTCAAGCCTCGTCTTTCAATTAGCTGCTGCGAGATGATATCCCCTACTCCCATCAGAGAGCCTGTTGGATGACAGTATGTGGAAGAGAAAAGCTGTAAGAAGAAGAAAAAAGACATGAACAGATAAAAACCTTTCAGTAGTTCCTTCTGCAGTGTTGCTGTCTCGGGTTAGGGTTAGGATCTGCATTTTTCTTAAATGTCTCCTTTTTTTTTAATGTGGGTTTCCTCAGCATAGTTTGAATGAAATTTGTTGATATGTCTTGGCATTTATATTCACAAATACTTATCCAGGTGCTTCTGGTAGATACAATGGGTGTAACGGTTAGAATGTACCGAACCATGGCACAGGATGTTAGTGCTACAGTACAAACACAGTCTGACTCAGTATCATAAAGAAACCCTGAGAGGAACCAGGCTCTGAAGGGAACCTCATGCTCAGTTGGGTGACACTGGATAGTAAATAATGCAAATGTATATAATGTCCTTTCTACAACAGTTTGTAGTCGAGTGGAAATATTTGTGGCCTAGTGTAAGTTATAATTATTTAGACTGCTTGAAATTCTGTCCCAATGGGGAAATAATTAACATAATATATAATAAAGGATATAATAAGCAAGAAACAGGACAAAACCAGGAAGTGCAGTGAGAGATAAGAACAAAAATAAGTTCCTGGCTCTCTGGCTCTGGATAATCCTGCAATCGTACTACATCCCAACAAAAACGGGAGGCAAGTTCATCCGACATACATGAAAAGTGATTGTAATGTCTGCAGACATACTTACTTACGGGTTATAAGACATGTATAAGATTCAGCAGTCACAGCTGCCATGGAAGAAAAGCAGTTTTCTTTATTTAATTTAGAATCTACTTTGTTTAATACACACGTCAGCCTATAAGTAAAATGTACTTTCAACAGACACAGTATAAATGCTTTTAGTAGCCTTTGCTTGTTTCTCTACAAAAAGAGATGACATGAAAATGTCAAAAATGAGTCAATTTTCTCTGTACTGAAAGATAGCACCTGTCCATTCCCAGTCTTTATGATATTTAGTTGGTTGTGTAAAAAACAACAACACACAACTCCAATATTAAGCGGGGACTGGACGCAGATCCGTCCTGAAATTTATAGCATCGTCTCTGACAAAATATCAGGGTTTACAAAGGTCAGTGTGTCTTAATAGCAGATCCTTTCGAGAAAATGTAGTACCTTTTACGCATTGTAACCTTTCAAAATATGTCAGGGAACAACTAATAATCCAGAATAGCATTGTGGAAAAAGACTGGACCTCTGGTCATGCATTTACTGGCTTATCTTATTAAAGCAAGTCTACTTCACACAGTGTACAGTGCAAAGCAGAAACAGGAAGAGAAAGAGCAACAGCTTGAGGAAGATAAATGTCTCTCATACTCTTGTTTTAACAAATATTAAGGGTCACTCAGGTGAACGGTTGGCAGACTTGCCAACCTTGGAAAAAACTTTTGAGTAGCAACTTACTGCAGCGACGCGGTGCGAGGTCAGGCACATTTGCTGGTCAGTGTTGATTAAGTTCACAGGCTCACTCATCACTTTTACTATATTTTTCCTATATAAATACTGGCAAATAAAGTAAAACTTGATCTGTGCGTAAAACTTAAACTTGAGGCACAACACCGGTCAAGAACTTCTGAGGGGCATATAGTCGCTTCTTTTTAGATTTGCTTCCCTCTCCCTCCCTGTCAGTATCCTCATCTGACATCATGTGTATAACTAACTGCAAGGCACACACAAAACACACACATCATCATTCTCATGTTTTGCATAATAGGTTTGGCATGTAAGAAGATTTGCATTTTACAGTACAAAATGTACAACAACAATACTTTAAATTTTAAGCTAAATAATTTAGCCGCTACTAAAATAAAGAGTATAACGTTAGTTATCTGCATGATCGTTTGTGTATAATATCTGCATACTATTTTAACAACTCTTTATGTATTACCATAAATTAGATGTAATGAACTAAACAGTAACTTCATATCTGACAACACATACATGTCTAGACTTCACTATTTTGACTGGCTGATCATATAATAATACCTCCCTCATCATTTCTGCTTCTATTTCCCTGCTTTTCACAAAAAAATCTGATGTCCATCAGATGTGATCTACAGGAGCCAGTAACAATCGAGTCAGAATACGATTGAAATTTTAAAAATGACATTAGTTTCGTCATGTTAGAGTATGACTGCGTGCTATAAAAGGGACACAGACCCTCGTGGATATTGATGTCTGCGTTCTCGCGCCAGTTTGTCTTTTCGGTTAAAGTACGATGGCAATGCGTTTACAGGCATGACTTACGTTTCCTATATAAACACTGTCAAATAAAGTAAAACTTGATCTGTGCGTAAAAGTTAAACTTGAGGCACAACACTTGGGCACATGCCCCAGTAAAGGCCTGGGGTTCGGCAGGCTTATTAAAATGGATGAAATTCACAACTCTGGCCATTTACCTTTGAAACATTAAGTCCTCACTTGTAAAAAAAAAAAAAAAAAAAACAGTCACTGTAAGAAGAATTGAAGACGGACAGAGATAGATGAAAAGCAAATTGTTTTGATGGCTCTCCGCTTGTAGCGTTGAAGAGTTTTAAACTGGCGCTATGATTGGTCGAATTATTATTTTCCCAGGTTGCTTTCCTGTATTACAATTCTCCCGAATTAACAGACGTTCTACTACAAATTATAAGACAAGTACATATGAGACGCCACTACAGGAAAGTGTGAAGACCCTGAATAACCTACGACAAAATACACATCGTTGTATTGGTCCATAAAATACAGTCTATTGAAAACAGATCTAATCATTAACTATGAAAGAAACCAGTTCATTTCAAATCATATAGAATAATGCATTCTTCTCTAAAACGATGGGACTCGTCTGAAGGAAGATTGACAAATTCTGCTTAACAATAAATTTATTAATAATAAATTCATAAGAAAATTCTCTTTTCTCTGTCCTTGAAGAAATGCTTCTGGTGGCTACGAGCCATGTCTGACGCATTCTGCATTCCAGGTGAAATGATCTGTGATCAATTTGGCACACCTCACCTCAGCATGGTAACTGATCCACGGGAAACACTGCACAAAACCACTTAGTTGATGACACTGATACAACACTGAGACACTGAAAACACCTTGTACTCTTGTACTCAATGGTGGAATCTATGGTGCTTGATAGACAGAGTAAGACACTTGTGTTATGATTTATTTTTTTTTTTGGGATTCTTACCAGCTGTGATTATTTGGACAGTCCATGGCTTTTTGGCCATTACCCCCTGGTAAGATCTCCAGAGACGTGCTATACTCATCTTTCTCTGTAAAGCAGAGAGGCCGAAGATCCGCAAATCACTGCAGAGAGAAAACGGGAATCGGTTAAATTCACAACTGCATGTGTTTATTTATTTTATTTATTTTTAAAGCATACAATACATATACAGTGTGTGAAATCTCTGGATATATTGCAAGAAATTTACAAATAATCTGTAGCTTACTGAATGTAACAGTGTGCATCAAACAGTAAATTATGTATTATTGTCTTTTATAATGTGAAACTACTGGCCTATGTCAGAAAGTCTAAATATTATATTGTGAAATTTAGGTATCATGATATACAATGATAAGCCATAAGATTAAAACCAACTGCCTAATATTGTCTTGAATCTCCTTTTGCTGGCAATATAGCTCTGAGCTCTCAAGGCATGGACTCCACAGGACAGTGTCAGATGACAGTGATTTTTAGTTCAATAAACCTTTCCTGATTAATTTTTGTAGTGAGGCAAGGAGCATTATCCTGATGAACGAGGTTGAGTCAGTCAATGTGACATCTACATGAATGCCAGGACCCAAGGTTTTCCAACAGAATATTGTCCAGAGCATCACACAACCTCCAAAACTTTGCCTTCTTCAGATACTGAATCTTCATCCCAACTCTTCCAGGCATGCAGGTACATGATGCACACACACCTCAGCATCATTCCTCAAACCAGACCACGTTCTTCCAATGCTCCATGGTTCAGAATGCAGACTGCAATGTACTGACATATCATAGTCAGCTTTAACATTTTCAGCAATTGTGCTCTTCTGTGGGATTAAACCAGATAGCTAGACTTAGCTCTGCATTCACATCTGTTAGTCATCCTTCCTTTTATAACAAATGCATAATATGAATTCGGGCCAAATTGTGATAATTGCACTTGGTCAGATCACTGTTGTTTTGAAGACAAACATTTATTACCATTTTTCCTTCTTCCAACACTTTGAGAACTGACTGAACACTTCATGCCTAATAAGACGATTTGGACCATGTGGTCTCTGAGGACAGACCACACCTCCAGTGTCACCCAAATGAGGATGAGGTTCCCCTTTGAGTCTGATTCCTCTCAAGGTTTCTTCCTTTACCATCCAAGGGAGTTTTTCCTCACCACAGTCGCCTAAGTCACCTCAGACTTGCTCATTGGGAATAAATACATACACATTTAAACATATCCAATATTAATCTTATATTTGTGTTATTAAATTAATCTCTATATTAACCTTTTGTTTTAGGTTTATGTTCTGTAAAGTTATGGCTGAATCTCGTCTCATTGCCTTATGACCTAAATCAATGTATTTTAAGTAAATCATTACTTATATCTGTGTACTGCTGAACTCCAGCCTGAGAGTACTGTTAATTCATGAACTTTTTAGCACAAGGCTGAAAATTGAACTTAGCAAACAAATGCAGTGATGTCATTAATACCAATTCCACTAACCAGAAACAGGACTGTTCCAATTTTCTATAACAATTCATACATGGCAGAATAGATTATTACCTAAACACTAACACCTACAAAGTACCTTATTATATTAAGTACAAATACATAATGCTCACATATATATATATTATATTAAGTACAAATACATAATGCTCACATATATATATATATATATATATATATATATATATATATATATATATATATATATATATATATATATATACATACATACATACACACACACACACACACACACACATATATATATGTATGTGTGTGCAGTATATATATATATATATATATATATATATATATATATATATACATACACATATATATTCAAATCTTGATTAGAAATGACACAGGCGTCTCCCAGAAGATAATAAGACGATGTACAAGAGGCATCATTGTGTAAAAAAATATTACTCATCTTTTATTTACATTTGATCAAATAGTGGCATGTCCAAAATTATTCATACCCTTTGCAAACTGTCACAGTCTATGGGAAAATCCAAAGATCTATACCATTCCAAACAGTCCAAGCTGTTCTAAAGCATCCTAATTACCCTGATTCATTGGGAACAGCTGTTTTAATCAACTCAACAGGTGAAAAACAAAAGCTCTCTGCTGTTGGTTTGTGGACAGTAATGGCGAAGACAAAGGAGCTCACTGAGGACCTGCGGCTGCGCACTGTGGCTGCTCACAAGTCAGGAAAAGGCTACAAAACCTTATCTAAATGTTTTAAAGTTCCAGTGGCTACAGTGCAAAGTATTATTAAAAAAATCCAGACGTTCCGCACTTGTGAATCCAAGGATCGGCACCAAGGCCATCCTAATGAACCTGTGCTCTGCCGGTGGCAACATCTCAAGGCAGACAGTCTAACAGACACTTTACACTGCTGGGTTCAACGGACACAGAGCAAGGAGGACACCACTTCTCCAGATAAGGCACACAAAAGCCTGCTTGGCCTTTGCAAATGCTCATCTGGATAAAGAAGAAGACTTCTGTTCTTCTGTTTTATGGTCAGATCAAACAAAAATTGAATTGTTTGGCCACAATGATGTAGCTTTCATTTGGTGTAAAAAAGGAGAAGCCTTCAACCCTAAGAACACAATCCACACTGTCAAACATGGTGGTGGAAACCCAACATTTTGGGGTGTTTTGTGGACCAGGGAACCTAATCACAGTGAACGGCACCATGAAAAAGGAGCAATACATCAAAATTCTCAAGAACATCAGGCAGTCTGCAGAGAAACTTGGCCTTGGGCACCAGTGGCGACAACAACCCAAAGCACACAGCAAAAGTAGTGAAGAAATGGTTAACAGACAAAAACATTAACATTTTTCAGTGGTCCAGCCAGAGTCCTGACTTCAATCCGATTGAGAATCTGTGGAGGGAGCTAAAGATCAGGGTGATGGCAAGGAGACCCTCCAACCTGAACGAGTTGGAGCTCATTGCTAAAGATGAATGGGCAAAAATACCAGTGGAGACATGCAAAAAGCTGGTCAGCAATTATAGTAACCGTGTGATTGCTGTAATAGCCAATAAAGGCTTTTCTATGGACTTTTGAGAAGAGTATGAATAGTTTTGGACATGCCACTTTTTGATTAAATGTAAATAAAAGATGAGTAATAATTTTTTTTTCACAATGATGCCTCTTGTACATCGTCTTATTATCTTCCGGGAGACGCCTGTGTCATTTCTAATCAAGAAAAAACTTGCTGGTTGAATAAAAGTAACGTCAAGTCAGAATTTGCCAGGGGTATGAATAATAATAATAATAATAATAATATTATTATTATTATTATTATTATTATTATTATTATTATTATGTACACACACACGGGACATATATATATATATATATCCCAAGATACATTACAGTATATACATAGTATTCTAACCATCATTATATAATACTGTTAAATAAATAACAAGTCCTACCTTGGTATAATCTAGGCTGTCCTGTGGTTAGTAATGTTAGACTAAGTAACTTAGACAAACACTCAGCTACTTATTTACTCCACTTTAGTTTACCCATAGGGTTAAGGCCAGACACTATAGGGTACAGTACATACTGCTAAACTCCAATACAATGTACACATGTTTACACGAGACAACAGATCACAAACCCGGAAGTGTGCTCAATCCTCTCCGACCGCCCACTTCCGTTCATTTTCTTTGTTAGACTCTTAGAACACTCGTAAAGTGTCAGAAAGCAAGATAATATAGGGATAATGAGTCAATAAGAATTATATCAAGTTAAAGAAACAACCCAGAAAAAGAATGACTGTATTTATGGTCGTTTTCGGAAAGAACTACAGTTCCCATAGTGCATTGCGATTCTCTGGCGCTTGAGATTTGAATTATTTGTATGCTAACTGACATTACCTATGACTCAGCAAACACTATTAAATAAACAGCAACGTTTATACACAACAGAAACTATCCATGAATGACTTATTAAGGACTTTTCACACCGTGACCATTCGATTTTCTATTCACAATTTTATTACAATTTTATTGTGATTTTATTACCAATATTATGTGAAATCTTATATTGCTATAAAACAGAGAGATTTAGAAACCAATCAATATTATTATCCAGGATTTTCAGAACAGGCTTGTCCTAAAGCTGTTTTATTCATTTACTTTTTTGTTTGCTAATTTTATTTATTTATTTATTTATTTATTTATTTATTTATTTATTTATTTATTTATTTATTTATTATTATTTGTATTTTTTATTATTAATATTTATATTATTATTATTTTTATATTTTATATTAAATGAAAACAGACTTAAAATAAAATCCTAGATATTTTAAGTGCTAAACAGATTACGCAATGTTGCATTACGTTATTTCTATGTTTGCAATATATCAGCTAGATTTATCATTCCAGTTAAAAACCTTTAGGACAGATGCATGAACTCAGCAAAGCTGCTAAGATGGTATAAGGAAGCTAGCTAAACACCACCTAAGTTTAGTTTTGAGTTCAATTAATGCTAATATGAGGGTCTAAAGCCTGCTTTTACCTTCACCCTGTTCTTCACAATTTGAGCATTTTGTATTCAATTAAAATTTAAATTCAAATTTAATTGTATAGCGGTTTTAACTCAAAGCAGCTTTACATAAGCATAAGCAATCAATGCAAAAGTACAAAAACTCTAATCTTTTACAAAGATTAATATTATACAAAGGTTAAATATTAACATTAGGCTTATATTTAAATGTGTTTGTATTTTTATTCCCAATGAACAAGCCTGAGGTGACTGTGGTGAGGAAAAACTCCCTTTGATGGAAGAGGAAGAAACCTTGAGAGGAACCAAACTCAAAAGTGAACCTCATCCTCATTTGGGTGACACTGGAGGGTGTGATTATAAATTTATATAAACACCTGGGAGAATTAACGTTGTATCAATGTGGTTGATCATTTCTAGGCCTATGCTGGGAAGCATTTCCATAATTCTCAGTTCATCAGCCTCGCCATGTTGAGCAATCTTTGTGATCAGCTTCATTAGGTTCTAGCGTCATAACATTTTATAACTGATTAATCACATGTTATACAAACTGGCCTATTGGATGTAATTAATAAGGATATGAAACTAGTGGGTGCAAGTGTTAAGGATGCAGAAGATAGGGATAAGTGAAGAGAGATGATTCGCTGTGGCGACCCCTGAAGGAAAAGCCGAAAGAAGAAGAGTACAAACTGACCTACTGTATCAGCTTGTCTATCATTATTTTGTAGGTGTGTCATATACAAATTAAATTATCCAATTTCAACAAACCTGGAGCTAATTACTAATTGTAGGTATAACGGTGCTTAATACTATATAACTTTTTTTTACTTATTTCTAACAAGACCAAAAGTGGCAGCAGATAGAAGTAAGCTTCCTAATTTCTAATGTATGTATGAACTTTCACTAATATCATGAACAGTAGTGAAAGATCTTTTTCTGATAATTTACTCCAATCTCCCATTTGAAGCTAAAAAAAAAAACGTTAGGTTGTTTTTTTGACCCATTCCTTGAGTTACATACTGTATATTGGGTGTTTTAATTGTTGTATTTGTTTTACTATTGGGGTAATTTGCCTTCATTCTCCTGCCAAAGTTGGAAAATTTATATCTCTTGCTGACTAGCCAGCAGGCCTGTGCATGTGCACTTCTCTCATGGTTGATTGGGGTTAGAGACAGGTTTTCCTTTATTTTTTTAAACCTTACTATCTCACTGAATGGACCTGGACTACATGTTGCTTGTGTGTTTATTTGTCTTTTCAACCACTGTAAACATGTGATTCTTAGACCAGCACTAACTATCAGCTCACTGCCTCAGGATTGACCATCTTTAAGAATTAGGCCTTGACTGACTGATCCTCAGATTGGTTTGGAATAATAATTTTTCTTTCAATTCCTTGAAAGCTTCTAAGATAAAAAAAAAAAAAGAAAGATTTTTTCACAATCCTTAGTTTTAGTCCAATTCTAAATTCTGACAAAATATGTGATATATATTTTTTTCAAAGAGTGAAATGTTATTTCACAGCTATTACAAGAATTAAACACTAGATGGAAGACCAAGGCCACAGCTGAATCTGGAATGGTCTCATCATAACTTTTATTCTTTTATCATGGACTACAGAAGTCCATTCCAAACTTATTGAGAACGTTACTGTGTAACGATAGAAGAAGAGTTTGTTAGTGCTTTGTGGTGAAATGGTTTGTCCTGATTTTTTTTCTCAAAGTTACACTTTCACCATGAACCATTGGGTTGAAAGATTACATTTTTCTCCCCCATCCTTTTTGGGTCATGCCAATTCATTGCACTACTGTATACTAAAGGTGACAAAATAAGCTGGAGCTAGTTTACTCAAATAGCTATAATTCATGATTAGTCATATGGATTTGAACCAAACATATAAGAAAGGTTCTGAGAATGTTTGCAAAAATTGGAACATTGATCTTTTGGGGATGTAGTTAAGTCTAAATAACTTTTTGAAGAAACCATTAATTAAGTTGAAATTTGGTGTGCTGCATCCATCTGCATCTATGTATCTTTATCACTAGTGAATTAATTGGCCAACAAAACATGGTCAGCATCTCCCAGTTAACTTAACGAGTTTAGCATTAAGCTCGTATCACAAAACTTGACAAAAACTTGTAATTAATTACCCTTTATTTACACCTTGTTTGCTTCATTTCATACCAGTTTTAGTTGTGTTTATAGGCAAATGGTTAAAAAAAATGTGTCACTGTCCAAAAATATATGGACCTGACTGTACAATGTGCAATATCTTATTGTACCACAAGATGACAGCAGAATAAATTTGGACCCCTAACACTGATGATCACTGTTTATGACTTTAAGAGTTCAACTAATGACACTCCATATTTTTGTACTTGTTAAGAATTTTCTTGAACCTTGTAAAATCTTGTTGATCGAACTGTAGGTTATACAGATATTCACATTGGTCAATATATAGCACACTTTTCACTGACACTCAGGAAAGTGATATGGAATTGTTCACTGTAGTGCAGGTGCTATAACACAAGGTTTTACCCTTTAGTACATTGCTCATAGACTGGATGTCCTTTTGCTACCAAAAAAAATAAGCCAAAAGGAACTACTTAGTTCCACCCAAATAGATTTTGTGCTAATTTGTGCTAAAGCAGAAAAACTTTTCCAAAGTACTAGAATTTTTGGCGTAGAACATTTGATTTTTATTTTATTTATATAGCAGCTTTAACAATGGACTTCCACAAAGCAGCTTTCAGAGAATAAATCTGGATATAGAAATAAATTTGTCTCTAATGAGCAAGACAGAGGTGACTCAGGCAAGCAATATAATGCCCTGAGATGACATAAGGAATACACCTTGAGAGGAACCAGACTCAAAATGGAACCAATCCTCTTCTGGATGACAACAGATAAATAATTCTTCAACAGCTGTACACTATGTGCTACATGTGTTGAAAGGATCTTGAATGAAAGAAGCAGACAAATTTGACTTCATTTGAGTTTTAAATTTAATTATCAAAGTAACATTGTACAGTATTTATTATTAGAGAGATTATTAGGTATTGTCTTTTTCATGACATCTGCAAATTCATTTAGAAATTCCAATTACGGCCATGGGGGTCTGTACATTATCATTGAATTCACTTCACAATTATTCATTGAATCTAACAATGGACATTGTCACAAAGTAAATTTACATAAATACGTACATTGCTCATACCTTTGGGGTTGGGGTTCACCCTGTGTACAGAGTTTGTATGTTTTCTATATGTTTCCTGGATTTCCTTTGGCAGTCCAAAGACCTGTGTTGTATAACTGTGTGATATAAAGTTACAAAAGTGTAATAGTGTAAACAAGTAATATGGTATAGTTTTCAGTTTTGTTGAAGATATAAACTGTTCAATGATGGATAATTGAGTATTCATTCTGTCTATATTGTATCTCATCATCTGCATTGTTTTCTTGTATAGTATAGTGTTATTTATGTCTGTACATTTGAGAGTCACAAAACTGCTGGAACCGAATTCCTTGTGTGTGTCAACACACTTGGCCAATAAATCTGATTCTTATTCTGATTCTGATTATAGCAAATGTTGTACTAAGACTATCCAAGGAAGAACATGCACAGTGATCTTTGTGGTTTCTATTTGATACCATCAACAGTAATCTCATGTATTTTAAGGTGTCCATGTGGTGCCATCCATAGCAGCAGTGGATGGACCAGGTAAATCTGTTGATCTGAAGGCATCAGAATCTCAGGAGTATCGTGCTATTAGCTCTGAGCTAATAGATCAATAGCTCGACCCAATAATGTCGCATTCCTGTAAAATTCTTGTTCAATATTTAATTAAACCCTGATATATTACGTTTATCAGTTACATTATGTTGACCTAGTATATTTGAGTCAGATTAATTATAATATTTGGAGTCTACATGTATTTCTGTCATTGATTGCAGGAGAGCAACAGAAAAAATATGGCAAATTTACACATCATCTCACAGTGCTGTTTAAGTTTACTTGCTAAAAGAAGCACATCTCTTGTGGTTTGCTTCTAAAGGTGTATTGGGAAACATATTTTTCTCCAAATTTTGTGGTTTACTGCCTAACAAATTGCTATTTTGATAACTTACACACCACTAATCTGCCCACAAAAATTTCATAATATGCCAATGCTATCTCAAATCCACCATGGACAATTCCTTTCCAGACCACCATACGGCAACCTTGCTCACGTTTTGATTTTTTCTTTTGTCGTCTGGCTCGTGTCCTGTCATTGTGGACACCTGCTTTGTGTTTCCCCTCATTAGAAAACATTAAAGTCATATGTCATTTTATTTGGTGAGCATTGCTCATTGTTTAAGGACCTTGAATTTCTGTTTAATGCCTCTATCCTTTTATTTTTCTAGTTCTTACTTAGTGCTGTACAGTTATTTTGTTTTTTTCCCCTACCTTTAGCTCTAGAATTAAGTTGATCTGCAGCTGTATTAGTCAGAATTGTTACAGAACTCTCAGCCAAAAAATAGCTGCAGCACATGTTGGGGTCCTAAAGAGCTGAAGGTGGCCTTTGCCTTATATAGTACAATATCAGCATCAGGAGCATTTCGATAAACAGCTTCATTTTCTTCTGCATTAAAATGGATGTTCTTCAATGTTTGTGACTTCAGAATCCTTTAGAAAAGCTTGTTTTTCATGAGCAAATCAAATGAAATTAGGTGCGACTTTGAGACACCTATGATCATCTGTGCATGATGCTCTCATCTGTTTACAAAAACATAAATGCTCACATTTTGTTTGCTTGCAAGACAAAAGGGAAAAGAAATTAAATTGCTTTTCTACTGAATTCAATTCAATATCTTTGGCTCAACTCTGCAGAGCCGACACTGTTTAGATATATGTGTGTGAACACATCTGAAGGCATTAGAGCCCTTATTGCAATATCTTGCAAGATTCGGGATGCCATAGTTGAGATTTTATATACTGTAAGCTATGGTTTTATACAAACCATGCATACACTGTTAGTTTGTTAGTTAAGGAATGCATGCCATGCACATCAGGATAATAAAATACGCCATAAATACGCCACAACATGGTTTCTCTGTGTCCTTTTATTGTCCTGATGTGCATGTCATGCATTCCTTAACTAACAACCTAACTAACAGTGTATGCATGGTTTGTACCTGATATTGGACATTACCAGTTGAGTTGGCCATCCTGGCAATTTCTGAAATAATTTTTAACATCAGTTTCATTGAATCCCACCAGAAATTCTCTTAGAAAATGACAAAAACAGAAAACAGTATTAATCCTCTTTGCATTGTTCGACAGTCCTTCATTCAGAACTAAGGCTTGGAGGCAATCAACTCACCAGGCAAGTAATTTTGGACCTTAACTTGAAAAACTAGTTGTTACACCAGTTTAGACAGCAAAGACATCAATTGCTTTTTCTGGGATCATAGTTTTCATCGAAATAGCAGAAAAAGTCTGTTATTTTGTAGATATAATTCTTTATGTCACGTAACGTTATGGATAGAAGACACTTGGAAGACTATTGGAATAAAACTGAATGACAGACATAGAGTATTAAAAAATAGGGAAATAAGTGGACCTTCTAAAAATATTCAAAACTAGACTCCCATGATAACACAACAACAATAATACATGCATGAAGTTATGCTGTTATAGTGTCTTCTTGGTTGAACCCGATCCAACTGGTACAGCGGTATCAGTCTGGTCCGCCATTGCCAACTCCCAGATGAATGTGAGATAATAATGACTGAGGAGTGCAGGTCAGTTTTTTTTTTACTTTAGCAGTTTCTCCTCTCTCCTCATCTAATGCTGCTGATTTGTGACCTAATTGTTATTTTTCCCCATGTTTTTGCTGATGACAGAGGGATAACTCATTCAGTACATCAGAATCATTCAGTCTTTCCTGACTCTCCTTGCTGGAATCTTGTGGGTTGTAGACTGCAGATAACTTTAAGTGGGTTTTAAAGGTGGTGCAGATAGTGTCCATCCCGGACAGACACAAGTTGGAGTTTATATAAACAAAAACTGTATGCTAAGTGCTCTAATAACAGTGATTCTTTGACCCTGTGCGCAACATTCTTGGTAAGGTTTATGACTGGATTATAAAACAATATAATTTATTTTGCTGGCAAAATTTCTGGTTTTGAGATTCACTTCAACAACCAGTGCTACATTATGGGTGAGCAGCAACAATTAGCTACCATTCTCAACATGCTTGGAGAACTTTATAAATTAATGCTAAGCCTTGCAAAAATTACCCCACACCTGCCTAATTTATTCTGCCTCCATTTCCATCTGGCAAACACAATGTTAACTAAATGCTAAGGATTTTTGTTGCGATTTTCATTGTACCTTTCCTAAAGTGTAGCAGCACCAAATGTACAAGTTGTCAGAGATGGGTTGTTAGAAACCAATTATATATTTTCAGCGATACATAAACATGCTGTACTGTATGGTCTTGAGGTCAGAAACTGTGTAGTTCCTGTACCAAACCAGTGAGATTACTGGTTAGAATGCTATATATTGCCCATCTTATTGAAAGTGATGAGCATGGGAAGAATGAGGCACTACTGGCCCTTATTGCTCCTTGTTGAGAGTCTAGGTGAGGTTCTTTGTTATGTGCACACCAAAAACTTGAAACGTTTGACTGGTTCACTCTTCTGAAGTCAAAAATCATCTTTTGTCTTATTTAAGGAGATAGATGTCGTCTCTATACTATTTTATGAGCTGTAATATTCATCTCCTTCTCTATGCTGAATCAACATTGTTGCTGATGAGGCTGTAGTGCAGGAGTGTTCAATCTTATCTGGAATGGGCCAGTTTTCAAAAGACTCAGGTAATGCAAGTTCAGCAAAAGTTAGTGACAATAGACTTTGCTTCCATTGCACATTCCTGCTAAATAGATATTGAATGCTAAGGGCTCTATCACTAAACATTATTGGGTATGCAACTCTAATCCCTACTTGGCCTTACAGTGTAAATAACTTTACCAGGTTAATAGAGAGGGAACAGTGAACCATGTCCTATATTTGGTCAGGCCATATTGACTGCTTAATGCCCCATGTTAGTTTAGCTTAATGTTCTGCAGAGCATGTTAGATCAATTTGCCTTTGCTTACATTGAAAATCTTATAATATACTTAAGGGATCTCGAGGGACACATTCAACATGTAAAAAAAAAAGTCAAATTCTTATCAGCTTTTTGAAAAAGCTGAATGAAAATCTCATTCTAAGGTGATATATTAAGTATGAACTGGTGTTTATGTATGACTCAACAGTCAGTGTCAAGGAGTGGCCCAGTTCCAAAACTTCTGATTCTTTGATGGTGCACATTTCTACAACTGTTTTGTGTTGTTTTTTGAACCGGAGATGTCAAATCTATGACGCTAGTGTTGAAGAGATAACAGCATTTGTAGAGGTGACAGAGCCTCCTTACACTGTGTTTATTGATCACCAAAACTATTGTCACTATCGTAAGCAGAGACATTGGTACTGTACCAGCACATGACAAATTGCATCCTAACATATTAAGGGAATTTCCTGCATTTTGGTCTGACTGCCCAGCTCCATAACTGAGGTCATCCGTAAAAAGCTCTCTATGGGCTTCCAGAGTAAGCTGCGCATGTCAGTAACCAGACAAATTTTCTCATAATACACTGCCAACTGGCATGTCAGAAATAAAAACATATGCACAACCAAGAAGTAACAATTCATCCATTCACAATTTTCTAAGTACTGATTAAGCACACCTGTCTCACACCAGTTTCTTTGCAAAGTCTTACTGCAGCTACTGGCATTCTTTCTTTATTCATGACTACTGTTTCAGTTTTGACCAAAGCACATTCTTCTAATTCTTTTAATATCCTAGCCTTGTTTTGCGTATTAGCCGATAACCTGAACGTATTGCCTGTCCTAATCTCGTTATCAGTTTGCCTTTCAGATTTGTTTGCCGTCTTCAGATGATGAGTTCTGGTTTAATAAGCGAACAATATATTTGTTATGAAGTTGTTCATCCTGTCATGAACGTTAGGCTATTGTAAGTATTAAGCATGTGTTACTTTATTAAATAGCACCTTTTCATTGTCATAACTATTAACTTGGTTTCATTAAAAGTATTTGCAAACCTTTCAATACATTATATTTAGATAAATTGAACATAAATAAATATAGTTGGCGTTTAAGTAAAATATGGAGATTAGAAAAATTTGGGATTCGATCTAGTCAATTCAGTGTAATTAAGATGATATAATGTAACTGATGATATCACATGTAACACATTAGGCAAATTAGGTTACGTTCAAAAAGCCATTATTTTTAGTGTGTCTGACTGGCAGAGTGTTTTGTACTTGTACTATTAACAGCTGCTTAGACCAAACTTGGCGCAAAGCAACATTGTGGATGCAACTGCCAGTATTACTTCACTGTCAGTGTTATTCTGGCCAGACATGTTTGTCCTCAGGGTTAAATCAACTTAAGTGCAAAATTTGTAACTAAACACACACACACACACACACACACACACACACACACACACACACACACACACACACACACACACACACACACACACACACACACACACACACACACACACACACACACTTAAAAAAAAGTCTGAACATAGTTGTTAAATATAACTTCGCATAGGTAGTTGATGACTAAATAGTTAAATCTTGTCCTAATATTTCATTAAAAAAAAAGAGCAAATCAGATCAATGGCAGCGGAGGAACAAAAGGTGGACTAAGGATAGAAAATTGTATCTAATCACTGCTTTTGTCTGTGTTCAGGAAACAGAGTATCAGTTTGCCCCTGCATTTGCCTACCACCTGTTGGACATGATGATTAAACAAATTAATGACTGTGTGTGTGCGTGAGAGAGCAAGAACGCGATGGGGGAGCAAAAACGAGGAATTTGGTCATATTTATATCAACAATGTCTGACAAAACGGTATAATTATCCCCCTGGCCCCATCTAATCTTTCAGCTTGTAGCACATTTGCCATCTTGTTTCCAGACAAGCTGCAGAGCCATGCATCTTTAAGCACATCATAATAACAGCTCTGTTTGAATCCAAGAGCTTTATTGGGAAACTTACAGACATTATGTGGAATTAGTCCAGATTGATTACAAAGGAGGGTCAAGGGGAGGTTTACTGGACCCATCACGATGAATGTGGCCTTACATGAATTTTCTGCCAAACAAGAGTGAGAGACCTGAATGTAACGAGTAGCTATTAGGTCAGAAATTATGGTATTTTAATAGATATGACATTAGAAGATACTCAGTGGAAGCTAAATGCAAAACCTAAAGATGGTGCTAATTGACATCACCTACTGTTTGGAGAAAATGTAAATAATAATCACACCATTTGCCCCTGTGCAAAACTGGCTTTAGGAAGACATTACAAAGAGCGACTGGAATAAACTGGCACAAAGAAACACTACCAGAATCTAGTGGGTACATCAGCAAAAGCATAAAATCAGCACATTATTATTTTAACTTAAAAACTATTCAAGCTTGCTAGTCCTCATTTGTTTAATAATCAAGTTTGCCCACAACCCCAGAGAACATTTCTCAGCAGTGACTTGCCAAATGATTTCGGAATGACACACTCCCATAGGGAAGGCACTCACAGTGTAATTAGAACATTAGGGGACTGTTTTAAAGAGGGTGGAGGCAACTCCCTTGGGGAAACTTGAGCCAATGGTCTTTTGAGTTCAAGGCTAATCGCTGAACCACTCATGGGACACACTCTTTAATGTGTATACAATCATGATGCATCACCGGTTCATAGTTATTTTAATTAGATCCAATTAGGAAATAACCATTATCAGTGGTGTCGTAAAGATTATACTTTGCATTATAGTCAAATGTAATCAATGTACAATATAAACAAAACAGTTTAACAGCAAAAGAGTTAATATTATAATATACTGCATTATAATATATATATATATATATATATATATATATATATATATATATATATATATATATATATATATATATAGTATTTAAGTGTCTGGATATTTTGGCAATGCATTCAAAAAGTCTCAATAGATTTTATTCATAGGGGGAAAATAAGGAAAAGTTTTTTTCTTGAGCATGGAACAGGTAAATGATGATATACTTAATCACTTACTGAGTTGTTTTACCCTCTGTGTGGTTGCTGCTCCAGCATTTGTACTTCAAAAAGGTCAAGTTCAACATAGTGACCTCCCAGAAGGGGCAGCTGGCCCGGATATGGTTACAAATTCAGTGTTGCTGAAATGTAGGAACTAGCATGTCATTAAAGCATTGGTGATTATTTAATGTCATCCTTGTAATGCTTGCTATGTTAATTAAGCCTTAGGCTCTGCTCCAGCAGGGAAGTTGCTACAGTATATGGGCTCAGTCTGGGTGCCGCAGTTCGCTATGTGCCATGGATGGGCTCTTCAGTGGCGTTCTTTAAATATACGTAAGATCCCTGAGAGAGTATTCAATTTGCTGCCAGATGGTATTTTAACAGGCATTAAAAAATGCTTTGTAATGCTAGTTCAGATGTGACACATAGAACTGTAGATGCACAACACTTAAATAAGCAGTAATAAAATCAATAAATATGCATTTATGTATCTTGCTTAATCATGAAGCATTTATGTAAAATAATTTGTATTTTTGTGAAGCAACTGCAATGCTTTAAATTAATTTACATGATGTTGGCTTTTAATTATTATTATTTATAATTAGTATAAAAAGAGTGTTCTAATAATGCTGCGCTATTCTAATCTCAGCTAAACCCCTAATTATAAAAAGGCCTGCACAAATAATAAGTATAAATATAAATTAATTATTATTAACAGCAAATAACTATCAAAAATATATTATTGGAAATATTTCCATTACTTTCTATATGGTTATGGTTATGGTTATGGTTGAAGGTTTACCGTTCAAAAAAAAAATAACAAAATGAAATTATGGTTATAAAAGAATATAATCTTTAAAGGAGAAAATAAAAATCAGAGATGTTTTGCGCTCTGTTATTGAAATCAAACTATTGTATCTCTTATCTCTTGGTTTCCCTGCTTTTGCAGCTAAGTGTGCAGTAAAGGGGGAGCATTATGCAATTTACACTAGAAAAAGGAAGTGAAGGTCTTTTGGGAGACACTAAATTGAAACTAAGGCTGTTCCTGATGGACCACAGGATATGCCTGCAAAATGTAGGCATATCAAAATGGCAAAAAAGTCTGTTAGTGCCCAATGATATTAACTGAATAGCTTATAATGTTCTCTGTTCCTCTGAGAGTACGTGCAAAGTTGAGGTGAGACTCTTGTTGAAGCCACATGGTTTTGATATAACTTTTAGTTCACAATATTTTTTTTCTATGCCTCACAGCTTATTGATGTATTTCACTTGGAAAAGAAAAATGCAGAATAGAAACTGAAGACAATTCTCATCACTTTCATATCTGGCATAAAACTATTCTTAGTGTGTGTGTGTGTGTGTGTGTGTGTGTGTGTGTGTGTGTGTGTGTGTGTGTGTGTGTGTGTGTGTGTGTGTGTGTGTGTGTGTGTTGGGGTGTGTTTGTTTGGTGTAGATTTATTTTATCAGGACACCAGACACAATTGGTATGTTAATTATTTATTTTTTTTACTAAAAAGTTGCTTTGTGACAAAGACAAAGAAATAATTAAAAAATATTGAAAAATGCAGTATTTCCTTCCAACAGAGTTTTGGACTGACTGTTACCTTAGTCTGTGTCCTTGTGAACCAATATTGATGAATTCATCGTTAGAGACTTCAAAACACTTTTGTACCTCGGTCTGAATAAGGACGTCTGTCAAATGTCGTAAGTGTAATCAAATCCATTTAGTTATCTTCCTTCTTCTCTGAAGCCTTTTGGTGTTGCTGAGCTCACTAGTGGATTCCTTCTTCTAAAAATTGTACCAAATTGCTATTTCCATATTGCTATTACTATTTCTCTGATAGGACTGCATATAAATACAGTAGTTGCCATAAACAGCTAATAAATGTAAATTAACTTTTGGAATCAAGCCCAGACCTTCCTTAATTTGTCATGAAATAAAAAGGAAATGGGCCACACGTGGCCAAAAATATGATTAGATTAGATTAGATTAGATTAGATTAGATTAGATTAGATTAGATTCAACTTTATTGTCATTACACATGCACAAGCACATGGCAATGAAATGCAGCTTAGGTGTAAACAGAGTGCAATAGTAGCAAGTGCAGGATATACAGTTTTTACAAGATTTAAATAAAGTGGTAATATGGAAGGGATTTACAGATGTGTGTACTAGGAACATAATATACAGCTTTACAGAAGGATATGTGTTGTCACAAAATATATGGCTATTACTATAAATAGTAATTTACAGATAGGTATGTTCTATGAATATAATATACAGATGAATATATATGTGCTATGAATATAATGTACAGATGTATATATGTGATATGAATATAATATACAGAATTCTATTACTATTAACTAAAATTTCTTTAGTGTCCTCAGGAAAAAGAGGCACTGGTGAGCCTTCTTGACCAGGCTGGAGGTGTTGGTAGTCCAGGACAGGTCCGCTGAGATGTGGGAAATCTGGCTGTAATTCATAAACACTTATAATGCAAGAATGTAATATTTTGGTGAAACTAACAATCTTGATAGCTCCATCATCTCATATACAGAATTGCATTGCTGTACAGAAAAGCAAAATTATACAAATTCTGTCACTGTCCAGATATTTATGGTTGTCACAAACGAGGATGGAAGGAGTACAGGAAGGAATGGAAGGAATACAGACCCGTATGCAGGATAGCTTCAAATGAAAGGGGTTTAATAAATAATGAAGACAAAGACAGAAAAGACGATAACTGAAACAATGCAAATGACGACACTTAACAATGACTTGACATAACGAAGGGTAAAGGTAACCATCGGCAACGTGGCTCACTTAAATATTAAAGACAATGATGACACAATATGGATCAGGTGTGGAGACAGGGAGGAGCAGATGAAGGCGGGGCAGACACATGACGAGGAAGATAAACAAAGGCACGTGGCCAAAAGTCCGGGCTGAATCCTGACAATGGTCGTGTTGGTATAGTACTACATCACAAGCCAAATATATGAAGTTGGCAACAACATAACTAGCTCCATAATGTTAACTAGCAATGTTAAATGATTATTTAATGCTAGCTACCTTACAAGCCATCTTAATAGTTAGTTGAGTGAGGACAATCTATTGATTTCAGATATTAACTAGTTGTCCTACTTCAGATTGGCTTCTTTTGTTCCAGGCATGGAGTTTCACTGTTTTATTTTTATCCACCAGTGTATTTATACTAGGGACATGACTTACTGGTTACTTCTTGTTGTTTGTGGTTATGTTACTAAGTCAATTATCTTGGTATTTTTTTGAAAAAAGAAATTTTAAATTGAAATTTTTGTTGAATGTGTTTATTAAATTGCAATATTTTTGTTTTTTAATTAAAAAACAAGGTATTACATTTAGTATAATAATTGGTATTTTATTATTTTTTTCAAAACTTTCAAAAGTTCCAGTTCAAAGGTAAAAATAATTAGAATTGAATTTAAGTATACCAAATCCTGAAAATAATTGTATTGTTTTCTGTCAGTTCACTTAAACAAACCTACATCAGAGGTGCCATGTAACATCTACCATTTAATTAATAGTCAAATGATAAGTTTCCAAAGACTTTCAGAGAGTTGGTGGTAATACTACATACTTGCTTTCTCCTTATCCTTATTAGTGTAGCATGAGGAAGATTTGATAGCTGTTATGCTGATGCAGAGAATTTGTTTTTTCATGGGCTGCTGAAATGAACTTTTGATTGTCATATATAAAAAGGCATTCACCAAAAGTGCAAAGAAAGTCCCTTTTCCTGTTAAAAATGAACATGATCATAAACATGATCACATGAACAATAATAAAAAAAGATAAAGTTCATACAAAGTCTCAAATGATGTCAGAGGAAAGCAGTGCCTCTAGTCTTGGTACTGCCTTCTATACTTAAGAAAAGAATGAGGAAATAATTATGCAGTTAGTTTTACAAATCCAAGCAAATTTTAAAAATCTATCCCTCTTAAATGTGAATGTAAGTACTCCAGAGTGAGAAAATTCTCTTTTAAATGTGCTGAGGATTCCCAACTTTATCAGAAGTTTCCCTATCCAGAATTTGCAATAGAAATAGAGTGCAACAAGAGTGCTACAGCAACTCATGTTTTATATTCAGCTTTAAACTTGTAAGAGCTTCTGCTCTGGAATAAGTAGGGGCTTATTGCCAACTGAGTTCCAGACATGCTAGTCACTCTATGTCTAAGGTCCTTATTTTATTAGGATTATGGATTATGAGGGCAGCCAAATACGGTACTGCCTTATTGGTGACTCCTGTTAGAGTACAGCCTGATGATGGCCAGAAAAAGTGGGATCTATGCCTCATCCTCTTGGTCTTTCTCCAACTGTGCACAGCAGCTATCATCACATGTGAAACTGGAGTACTAGAGTGTAAAGAAGGCAGTGCTAAAAGATTGTAGCAGATTTGTACTGTATTGGCAGATTCCCTTGTCTGCAGTTTAACACACACAAAAAAAAATCCAGTCTGTTTGGGTTACACCAGTTTGACTCTTTTCTGTTTGGTTTGTTTGGTGTCCCAGCAAAGTTTTAATGTTTTATGGACAGAACACCCTGCCCACCCAATTCATATGTATTTACGATACCTGAGAACAATCATGAGATCTTTTAGACAGGAAGGACTCATGGCAAATTCAAAAAAGTTTGCAGTTAAATAGATGGAAACATTAATTGTTGCCTGCCTGAGACCCAGACAAAAATTGGGTGAGGCGGTTCCTGCGGCTGGTTATTATCATAGTTTTGTGCATAATTTTTGTAAGTTGCCAGCCTGCTGACTCACCTCATTAATAAGGAAGTACCAGAGCCATTTCAGTAATGGGGCACAAGAACAAAATCTTTTTTGCCAAGTTTTGTGTGGCAATAACAATGGAAAGAAGTTTAAATCTGTGGTTGAACTTACCCTAACCCTAACCCAAGTTTTTTTTCCCTTTAATTACTTTCCTTTTAAGTGGAGCTACAATATCTAAGGTGTAGTGAAAGATTGACTCTAGGTAGTCAGTCGCCTGATCAAGTTCTGTGGGGTCAGTTGGACAAGCTCTGTGGGGTTGACTCATGGGACTGCTCTGGATGGGTCAATCCGGAGACTGTCACGCTGTCTTTGAACCACTGTTGTGACAGTCAGCTTTAACCTCAGGTGTTCATCTGTGATCATTTGAAGACTTCGGCAGGAAGGAATTAGTGTTGCATCTGTGGTGAACTCGGAAATTGCACTGACCCCTTAGTTCCTCAGGAGCTCTTGGTTACACAATTATAGTTAAATAGATGAAAGAAACAGGTGAAGGAGTGTAGATTAAAGGTGAAGGAGTGTGGATTAACATAAGCGGAGGTGAGGTAGTGAAATACCTGCAGTTCTTGGTGTAAGACCGGACCTCAGCATTGCGTAGCCTTCTGTCAGAAAAAAGGTGACAATGATACATCTCAGGGAAGCAACAAATTCATTGGATCAACAGGGTGGGGACTAAAATGCTCATACAAGCTCCTTCAAGCTTTAATGATTAGAGGAAGAAATACCTGTGCTAATACCTTGTTCTGAGAATGCCATCTTTTATATCCCAGAGTATGCCTGGAAGTATGCCTGGGATAGTTGTGGCAATCATTCATTGCCAGCAGTGTCTTCTTACTGCTCTCTCCTCCCATTCCACATGTGCATTACAGTGGAGCTGAGCTGGCACCATCTGATCCCCAGAACCACTGTGTCTGTTTGGGGAGACACTATCTACCACTTGCGTTAGGGATGAAATACCCCACGGTCACAGTAAATATTTTATGTTTACAAAGAAACATTTCACTATATGAAAACCACTTTACTATAGCAACATGATTTGCCCCATTTGGGAACTGGCAAATTTGCAGGAAGCTAAACGGGCTTGCCAACTCTAGAATATAAATAGAAAGGGTAAGGACATGAATATATAACAGCCAGAATATTAAAACTAATTCCCAATCATTGTGTTGGTCCCCCTTGTGCCACTAAAACCACTCTTAACTGTCAAAACATGGATTCCACATTTCACAACCTCTGAAGGTGTGCTGTGTCCATCTGACCCAGACTTTGGCAGCAGATGTAAGTCTGGTAAGTTGTGAGGTGGGTAAGATGAACTTGTTTGTCAAACAAATCCCAGAGATGTTTAATTGGAATTGGGGGCCAGGTCAACAGGGGTATTCTTTGTCAGCAACATTGTAAGTATCCAGTGCAGGCTTAACTTCTTTCCATAGCACAACCTGGTGCCATAGCTTTAAATGCTTTACCTAAAGGAATCAACCTGTACTAAAACAGTGAGGGATTATGATCATTACTCGGTTTTGCTGGTTTCTGCCGTAATGTTTTTGTCTGAAAGGTAAAAGGAAAAAGGATCCCATTTCATGTATAAAATTAGGTCAAAGTTATTGGCAGACAGATTGGGAAAATGTGGGACTGAGTTCCAAAGCATTTAAAAAAGTCAACAGTAATCCATGGTTGTGATGATTGTAGACTTGGATATATACCCCACATTAATGCAGCACAATCTGATTGAGTTCATCATTATATTATGTTCAAGATGGCAAGAGTAAAAGTTAATAATGGTCATGTCATGGCCTCTCTGGAAGTAAGAAAAAACATCTTGTGCTTGCACCCATCCCTAATACACAGAACCCCTCCAAGATGGAAAACAAGTGTGCCAATGTGATAATATTTTTCCCTCAGTTGAATTTATACATGCAATTAGTTCTGAAGGCACTAGCTTTATGAACCCTATATGACACATTGAAGGCTGAGATTCTGCTAAGCTGCGGCCACACTTCTACTACACCCTGTGGTCTCTTGGTCGTCTCCCAAATCTCTTCGCTTGATGGACCCGTCCCTCTCGTATACACTGGGCAGCCACCTGGGTGGCTTCAACACCCAAACCCATGACTGCCTTCACCAGCCTCTGCCACCTTTCAGAGGTTAATGGACATAGCATTAAGGCCCAAAATGCAGGATGTGGTCTTTAGCTTTAGCCAACTTCTGCAAAAGGCCTAGCACTCACAGACGTCAGCATTAAACACTATGACGTATACACTCCGCACTTCACCCTTACCTTAAGATTTAAAATAAAGAGCACTTTTTGACCCTTATCTGTTAAAGGTGAGTCTGTATTCATCCCGTTGCATTGCACGTTTGCAACAGGTACCAACAAATATCTTACACTTTTTGAGTGTAGTCAGTGTGGCTGATTACTGTGTAATCAGAAAAATTACATCCAACCACATGTGGTGCTAGTATAAGCACTTAGTAAAAAAAAGTATTGTAGTACAGCAGTTATGCTCATTCCTACATAGGAATAACATTAATAAAATCATTGGAACTTAGGCTTCCTCATTTTGCCGATTGCAGTGCAGGTTCAAGTGATAAATGACCTACTACTGATCAAGGTTGTGTCTTCTTGCTGGTGTTGCTTGACCTTTGAGTTTTTGATACCACTTATATGATTATTTTGCTTGTTAGACTCAAAAATGTTGTTGGAGTTAAGGGAACAGGCCTTTCCTGGCTTTTCACTATATATGAACTATATATGCATGTTGCAGCAAGCCAGGTGAGAGACAAAGAGCTTAATGAAACTTTGAGAAGTGTGTAAATGACATTAGATACTGGAAAATTATTAACTGTCTTCTAAATTCAGAATAAGAACTAAAAAAATGTAACTTTGTTGACACCTCAAAAAATTATGATCTTGCTCTTACAAAACCTCACAAGTAAGGAACAGCCTCCCAAAGCCCACAAAGACTTAAGGGCCTTGCTCAGAGGCCCAACTGTGGCACCTTAGCAGAGCACTTGCCTTCCAGTCAACCGCAAAAGCCACCCAGCAACCTACTCCCAGAACCCCACCCTGGGAGAGGTAGCTGGCTCTATGGCCCACCTTCTCCTTCTTCGCCAGTAATCTACATTTACATTTACTATATTTTACCATCCCAACAAAATGGACCACCAAATAGCAGTGCTGAACCTCTGCCACTGCTAGGTCACCTTTTTGGGATCTCTCTGGGTACTAACATACCAGACCGAATAGCATACCCAGCTACTTGCCAGCCAGGGTACAATGTCTGGCTCTCCTCTAAAGACATTTGAATCAAAACTGATTTCAAGAAACTCTTTTCCTGATTTGTATATCGATTTACCATCAGGATCATCAACAACCCTTAGTGGTCAAACAGCTCCTTGTCTTTCCACATTTCTAGATTTATACCTCTAGGTAATTGTCCCTTAGCTTCATAATGGCTTTCTTTTCTCTGATAGACAGCTCTCTTATCTTCATGTTGGCTAATGCTTTTTAAGAGCAGTCTTAAAACTAAACACTAAAATGATTAGATTCTATGTAGCTTCTGTAATCTTGTTGGAAGTATATCTTATTGTTTAAACACACAATCCAACAGGACACACATGGGTAACAGGAAACACCTGTTAACACCTGTTCCAATATTTTTTTGCTTATACAAAACTTTAAAAATATATGTTATCAATGGTCTTTTATCTCAAAACCAAATGCCATTATTCTACTCCAAAACCAATGAATTTGCCTTGCATAGAAATTCCTTTTCCCTTAAGCTTACTGATGCCAATCTACTGCAAAAGATGTCACTATTTCTTGCATATTTAAACATGTATGACTCTCAGTTAAAATAAAATGTTTTGATATCCTTGGAAAAATATAACATATGATATCAGAGCTTTACCTGTCTCCAGATACTAATCTACGCCATATGGGAACTTCATATTGGAAGTGCTGCTTCAGTACATTCCTGAGGAGCCGTCTGTTAGTGTCATTGAGCATCAGGCTGAAAGTGGCTGATTTAGTGCTCAGTCCATTCTTTTGTGGAATTATTTATAGTGTAAAAGATTGTAAAGGAATATAGAAATGATAAAGCCATTCACACATGATCTCCACAATTCAAAGTCTTTTGTATAGTCTATGCAGCTAAGAAAATTATTTCACAATAAATAGTAGGCATACACTACAGGACCTGAACCTTGAAAAAACATCTTCAATAAAAATAGACCATTGGAATTCAACAACTGCACAGGATTTACTAGGAAAATATTTGATACCTGATAAACTGCTTAGCACACTGGTAACATACTGTAGGAATATGAGAATAGCTCACCAAAAACTGACCAAACAGGAAATGAATTAGATAAATAAATAAATAAAAATCGGACTGTTCGACCACATCATGTTCCACTCTGTCATCTAAGAACAAGAAGCTGAGGCTATTATAGCAGGCTTGCACAAACTGAACAATTAGAGATTAGATTAGAAAAAAAATCACCTTGTCTTTTTTAAGTCTCTAACTGTCCAGTTTCATTTTGATGTGTTGGGCCTTCGGAGATGCTCTTGTGCTTAAAGATGTTGTAGAGTGCTTATTAAGTTACCATGCACTTCCTGTCAGTTCAACTCAGCCTAGTTCTCCTCTGATCCCTGTAATCAACAAGGTTTCCATCCTACAGGTCCTCCATTCACAAGATGTTTTTCTTTGCACCATTCTATGTAAACTGTAGAAACTGTTCTGCATGAAATTTCCAGATTATGAAATACTCAATCCAGCCTACACGTATCACACTTTTTCTTGCTTTCTTGACCTGAATTAACCACACAGTATCGGCATGATTTTATATATTAAGGTGATGTCGTTCATTGATTCAAATGAATTATTATCAAAAGCTTTGATTGACAAGTTCATTTGTTCCACTCACTGTGGCATGCAAGGTTTAGTTGCATTTGGTTTATATGAAGGTTACTGAGAACAACCTGTTCTGGTTGTTCTCTTGTGCCAGATTGCAACTGGCAAACAATTTACTACCATTTTCAATGTTAGACCTTGCTGGCAATAAACTTTGAAACCGCAGTTATAGGTTTTATTACTATTCAAATAAGAGTTGAAAAATATTCGAATGCTGCTGCACTACTCTTGGCAGGAATCAGGATAAGGAAAATATATAGCTGTGTTTCAAGCCAATTCGTCAGTTCAAATTGTTCAGTGAAAATTCAATGTAACTCTTGTTTGTCACATTACAGTTATTTTTATGCCACTAAGAGGGCTGAGATTATACAGTTGAGGGGATTTCTATGTTCGTATTAGTATATAAGCAAGAAATACAAGTTTGTGTATTCACATCCCTGTATTTAATACACCACCATATTTGGTTGTGGGGACATGGTAATAATGTGACCATGTGAACCATGATGCATACGGGCAAATAAAATTATATTATATGCTGATATAACCTGAATTGTAACTTAATATATTCAGGGTCCATGTAAACAAATGATGCGATTAACATTCTAATCACCTTTTTAGCATGTGAATTTTGTCACCCGACGTGCAACCCCTCATATGAACGATATGTTCCTGGAGGAGTGGAAGGTCAGTTTGACATTATGATGTTCCAGGGTGCCATGAATCTGTATAAATTTCTGGTCTCCCTTTTAGCAATCAAACTTTGATCATATGATTAACTACACTTCAGCCCACTTCAAGCTTCTGTCATACCTAATAATATGTTTTCTAATTTTGTGATTCCTTTTGCCTTCAAATCTCTCTGATTCATCATCCATGCCTGCTCTATTGACTTTCTGCATTACGACTCATCTTCCTGTTTCAATGAATGCCCGGATACCATAGACTTATGAAGATAATGAAGATAATAAAAAGAAGAAAAGAAATACATTAACTAGAACAACAGTTTAAACAAATGGCCACGAGAGGCCAATCGAAACACATCCTGAAACCAGAAAAAAAAAACTAATCAACAAGTAGTGGAGTTATTTGTTAGAGTACAGACCCGTTGTCCAAAATGTACATCCTTGTAAAATATGACTTGGAACAAAGAAATAAAAATATTACAATTTTATAATATTATTACGAGAAAACCTTGGAGACTTTTTAAAAGGTATATTAAAGCACTGATAAAAGTGCTCCAGATACATAAAGAAGCAGGGAAAAATTTTAAATCATATTCTGACAGAAGGAGGAATTCAGTACTGTCCAAAGAACTAGCAAAACTTGAAAAGTAACGGCTAATACAAAACTTAAGATGCTGATGAGATGAGTTCAGATGGTACATGACTAAGCGGTGGGCCTCTCTTTCTTTTGAAGGCGATGAAATGTCACCGCTGGAAATACAGCTGCTCTCTTATAGGCCTATTCAGGCCACTGACAGGCACCATGACAGTTTCATTTGAAGACAGAGGATTTTTAAATGAGCTCTATGGAATTTATGTATTTTCCACCTGTGTATTTTATTGCCTACTATTTTATCCTTTATATATTTGTTCATTACTCTGGTGCCCCAAGAACATTTTAATGGGGGTGGTCCGACAAGGCAGTAAATACTTTTTGGGTGGCATAATATTAATGAGAGATATCAAATCAAGAGGCACGACAAGGAAACTGAAGCTGAACAACGAAGCTATGGTGCTTTAGTTTACAGTAACTCTGAGATACACTGGATACCTGGTAAACTTTTAATGTAAAAAATTATAGGATCAAGAGTTGGTTTCATTTGAGTAAAATTCAGAGTGAATGTCAATTCAGTTTAAGTACAGTAAGTCAAGTTACAGAGCAAGAACTAAGTCCTATACCTAAATTCTGTAGGTATGTTGTAGCACTTAATGTATGTAGGTGACACTTATGCCTCTCTGCTCCAGGGGTGCTATATCATGGCTGACCCTGTACTCTGACCTGAAGTCCCAAAATTAGGATATGCACAAAAAGAATTTCACTGTGCTGTAATGTACAGTATATGTGACAAGGCTTTTTATTCTTAAAAATCTCAAAAAAATGTTAAACCCAAATTCTGCCCTGGCCACATAAAAAATGTTGTGAGCTTTTGAAGGGCCATAATGTAAGCTGAATGAATTTTTTTTATTGATTAACATGTCTGAACTACAAGATAACAATACATGATACTGACTAAACTTAACATAAAAAATAAAGAATTAAGTACATACCTGGTCTTAGTTTCCATTGTCCCTTGTCTTTTATTCCCATCAATATTATTTTTTCAACGATCAGAAAGAGACAATGATTCCTACAGAATTTCCAGAGAGACCATGGTCCAAAGTATTTAGGTATCATGAGTATCTGTTGGTGATAGATTACTTCTCCAGATTTATTGAGGTACTAACATCAACAACAGCACTTGTGGGATCTTTGCCAAAAATGGTTTTCAATCAGAAGTCAGAAAAAAAACTACAGAGTCTTGGAAAATTTGTGGGATCTGAAGGGAGGATCATATAGGGTGACATTGAGGGGTTCCAAATGTGCTCCATGCTGATTTTGCACTGGTGTCCCACAAGGCTCAGTGCTAGGTCCTCTTATATTCTGGGTCTACACTACATCTGTCAGATAATGTCATATACTCAATTGGGTTTTCATGCTACTGCTACGCTGATGACACACTCCGTCCTCTTCTTTCATCCCTCACACTCATTTTACTGCTTGTGTCTCTGGCTGTATCTGGATGGCGGCTGAAACTAAAACTGAAGTAAACTAAACCTGATGTCAGAGTTCACCATCTGTCACTACATGCAATCCTGTAGTAGTTCTGGGCAACCTACCTTTACTCTTGCTTCTCTTCACTAAACATATTCACAGATGCAGTTCTTTTCTGGAACTTCAGAAGGACACCAGCTATTTCTCTTCACAGAGGCCACTCAGGTGCTTATTCAGTAGCTTGTCATTTTGAGACTGGACTGGTACTGTAGGTCTGAACCTACACAGCTTCATTTGCAAAATATTCAGAATCCTGATATACAATGCATTTTTCATATTTTCTTACATTGTCTAGCAAACCCTGGGCTGTATCACTTTCTCTCATGGTAAAAGATGCATCAAGCATTTCTCTGCATTTCTTCCTCTGGCACCCAGGTGGTGGAATTCACTTCCCCTGGCTACCCAAACATCTGAGTCACCGACTGTCTTAGCACAAAGGCGTACTTCTTCACTGTTCACTTAAATTAATACTTACAGTTATAAGCACACGTCAAAAAATCTAATATTTTCTTGTGTCACAGGAAAAGAATTTAACACTAACTCTGTAGCAATCTATAATGCACAGCTACTTTATAGTAATGCAAAAATACAGTATATGTTGTGATAGATAGATAGATAGATAGATAGATATCCCAAATCCCCACCATCCACCCAAACATGTGCAAACGATTTATTTTCCATATCAGTGTAATCTATCATTTATTGTCAACTCATGTTGTTTTATTGTGTCTGTGATGGGATATTTTAGTTATACTGCCTACACCTATCATAAAAGATTGTTAATTGGTTCAGTAATCGAATATATAATTTTAAATGTGATATTCACACTTTTTTTTACTTTTGAGGATCACAGAATTATTAAATGATATGATTATGATAGGACTAGTTTTCACAGCTTGTAATAGACATGTATTAAAGTAACATGTATTAGACAATGTCAAAATGTGACCCTGTCAAGAGCATTCCCAGGCCAAACACATCTTTGTCCAAACATTCTCTCTCTCTCTCTCTCTCTCTCTCTCTCTCTCTCTCTCTCTCTCTCTCTCTCTCTCTCTCTCTCTCTCTCTCTTTCTCTCTCTCTGAGATTCTATGCATTCTTTTGAGTTTGGTCATGCATTGAGTGGAGCCCTGACTTTCCCAAAGCTGATATTAATAACACAGTCCATTGTAATACAGTTATTTTCATGGAAGCCTAAGAGGAAGTCATGTGATTTTAATTAGTCCCTGGGGCAGGCAAGGTCTCCATTAACCACGTTGTTTTAACTCACACAGCCATCCATGAACTGGAAAAGCTGAGGAAGTATAGCAATCGCTGTAGCTGGGTGGGTGTCTTTATTTGAAGCTATTTTGAGCACCTTTTGTTAGTGTTTCAGTCTTAGAAAAAACCTTCTCTTCTTTCTTTTGCCCTTTATACATTAGCATTAAAAATGTGAATAGGATCTAACTGGTATATTGGCTTTTGTATCTGCTGGCTAATACCTTGTCAATTTGAGAGGTGTAAATAAATGGCACAATCGTATCAAAAATACTGTAAAATATTTCATTTGCCAGATGGATAGGTACATAAATCATGGGTAAAAAAGCAGGTACTTTTAACTCTTTTAACTCTTAGAATATTTACATTCGTTATTGACTTTTGGCCTTTACTACACTGTTCATTTAAAGTGAACGTTCAGATTTGGACCAAGTACTTTATACTGGCTTTCTGAGATACACCAAACAAGCTAATTTTATGTATTTGTGAAAATTCAGCAATGCTATAAGATTTGCATTAGCAAAGTGAGAATATAGATATCTGTAATTGATTTTTGTTCTTCTGGATGTCCAACAATAGTTTGGGATTTTTCAACAGTGCAAGGGTCAACATGGGGTCATAGCAAAAGCATAGTCATTTTTTTGTAGTTAAAGTGACATAAAAGAATCATAAATGATAAAGTATATAGGTGTTAAATAAAGTCTTTATGCAACAAATGAAAACAATTTATTTAAAGGTAAAAAAAATATACAAATAAACAAATATGCACATTTGTTTGCATTAAAAAAAGATTTGGATATTTAAATACACAGACGTTGAGTCAATAATACTGAATATGGCCCCTATAAAAGAATTACAGCTAAAATTATAGGGGGTCAAAACTGTACCTCTTATGAGGATTATGACTGGGAAAAACTTCTCAAATGTTCCCCAAATGTTTCACACAGGTTTTCGCAGGGCCACATCTGCATGTTGCTCTTAAAAAGCAACATAAATTTCCTCACATTTGCCTTATGAATGTCAGCTCCATGTTGTGGCCCATGTTACACAAATACTCACCACATATGTTAATGCTGCACGTGCAGCAAAGCTCGGGTTGGGGCCTCAGTTTGACCGTCACATTAAACTGACACACCCTGCTGCTAAAGCCAGATCAGGCCTGGGTAGAAGGAAAATAGAAGATCCATATTGAGGCCTGTGACATGCTGGCCTTCCCCTTATTCCCCTGTTGCCTAGAGCAGCCGGTCTGGCCTGGAGTGCACATTAACTGAAACAGGTGCAAAAAAGAAGGCTTGTTTTTTCTTTATCAGCTCCTTCGGAAATCATAAAGCAAAAATATTGCTGGGAGACAGTTTTTCAGGCTGCCCTGTGAGCAAACTGAGAGGGGAAATGGATCAACGTGTGGCCACTGAGAACAGTAAATCAACAGGCAAAAGGAGAGCTGAATGTACTTTAGAGACCCCTGGGATCCAACCCAAGGCCAGGGCCTCTGTCAGTCATGGTCTAGTGTTAATGTCAAAGCCAGCTGGGTCTGGCAGCTTAAGGATGGGTGGAAATGATTGAGCTGTCTTTGTCAATTGCTGCAGCTCCAGTAGAGGCCATCAGTTTATAAGAAACAGTCTGAGAGATGTTGGCAATGGAAAAGATATGCTTCACAAATTAAAGTAAATTATTTTGTGTGAAATGCATTAGTGCATAAGTATATTGAACAGTTGAATTTCTACCATTATGTACTGTACACCAATGTATTTGAGAATATTAGGAATTCAACCAAATATGAATACATTATTAGGATTGAAAAATCAGAGAGCTTCAGGATTGAACAGGTCTTTACTTAATTTCGGAACATTGGCCTGCTTTCGGAAGCTTGTAGGATCGATTGCCAGGTTTCCCTTTACAAAATTCCTGTCAGATTGCACTTAAAAAATAGGAAATCATACCAACATTTGGGCAAAGAAAAAGGTAATAATTTATTTTGGTGGTACACATTTAAATATGAACATGATGCCGAACCTGGCAATCCTGTTTGTAAGCGTAATCAAAGGCCATCAAAGACCAAGCTGATGAAACTGATGTTTTTATTCAATATTCTTTTTTCCTCAGAGGGTTGCTCTAGCAGCTCCACCTTAACACTACCTTGCTGTGTGTGAATACAATATACAACAGATATGTATATTATACAAATATTTCTGTACAAAAATTTTTTTATTTATTTTTATTATTTATTTAATTTTTATTTTATTTCTAGAGCACATTTTACACAAAGTTGACCAAAGTGCTGTACATCTAGATATGAAAATGTGAAACAGCCTCAAAGGAAAAGACAACATACACTTCTAAAGTGTTCTTTCATCTCAAAGGACAAGTAGGTCAAGCCAACTTGTCCAAAGGTTAGTAAATTCAATCCTTGAAGTGCTCAAGTGGTGTATAACATTTCTTTCACTTAAAGCATTTTAATTTCTTTTTCAATTAAAGATAGTAATAAACAGAGCTGGAGGACTCAAGTCATATGACTTGACTTGAGTCAGACTTAATTTGCATATTTGAGACTTGAGACTTGCTTGACAATTATTAAAAAAAGACTCGACTTGACTTTGACTTGACATTCATGACTTGAGACTTGACTCGGACTTGAGTTAAATGACTCAGAGATGGGGGACTCGACTTGACTCGAGTCAGAAGACAGACAAGCGTGACATCTTCTTTGATTTTTAGGGTCATGATTGACTACAATGTCCCGTCCAGAGACAAGCTGTTTCGTGTTGAGGTTTTGTTCAAACCGACCATCGAAAATACCCTCGCTAATGAATGTTTTTTTCCATTGGTCGTTGCGTTAAATCTTACCCAGATAGTGCTATTTTCTGATTGGCTACTGATAAGTGTCAGGCTCAACTAAAAACTGAGACGCGTTTGGTTCCTGCCCGTTTCCATAGAGACAGCGGTGCGGACAGATACATTTTGGGCGCTGCGGGATATTAAATATATAATAAATAGTCAAAAAGTTTTTCTGCATGAAAAATACAATATGTGGCGGGAGAGCGTGACAAAAGACACTAATGCGTGACTGTCACTCTCAATGACAGCCCTGTACTTGTGACTTGCACATGTGTGACTTACTCACACCTCTGGTAATAATAATTCTTAATTAACCTAGGTCTGCATTGCTGCATGTGAAGCACACACCATACTGGCAAGATTCCCAGAATACTTGTGGATGACATGTGGATGACAAGTGGATATCATGTCCCAAACAAAATAAACCATTTGACCTGCAGACCAAGTGCAAACAGTAAAACTCTCTTATTGTGCTCACTGTAATGGTGTTCATTACTGTAATGGAAAAAAGACAGATACAATGGGATCTGATTTCACTGGTTAATAACACTATTATGTTATTTCGACAAACCTCACCAATAAAAATGTGTGTTACTTAACTTGGAGTTTCAATGGTTCCAAGATGGTAGAAGCAGCTAAGTAGGTAAGCAGTAGCTAGCTCAGTGGTTAAGCTGTTGGACTCCCGATCAGAAGAGTGAGTTTGAGTTTCAGGGCCACCAAGTTGCTACTCCTGGGCCCCTGAACTAGGCCCTTAACCCTCAAATTCTCAGCTGTATAAATGAGGTAAATGTATGGATAAGGGCGTCTGCCAAATGTCATAAGCTGCTCAGTTAGTTCTTGCCAAGGGACGCTATCTTTTGTTTTCTGTGGCTAATTTGCAATATTATATATCAGACTGCATATGCAGACAAATGAAATGACAGAGTCACCCTGCTGGACATTGAATTTAAATTCAGCCAGACCCAGACTGCTTTCCCTAGAGATGCAGATGCAGCTATTTTGTCAAAGACATTTCCTGGGACTAAGCCATGCATATGGTGGAAGAGTTTCCTGTGTGAACATAAACACAACTGGAGTAAGAGATGCTAAGCTAAGGATGCAGCCTCATAGCCTATCCATGCTCAGGCTGCTACTTGCAAATATACACTCCTTGAATGAATAACATGACAAACTGCGACTCTGAATAACAAAACAACATGAAGTACAGTATGATAATATTTATATTGTGTAACATTTTCATTTTACATCAATAAACTTGGCATCGTGGCACTAGGCCATATTCTGCAAACCAGCAAAACTGATTTACCATGTTGCATTGTGAATGCAACAGCTGCATCACTCAAAACAAAGGATAGGATATCTGCATATTTGCAACAACATGTGGTGCACAAACGTAGCACATATTACTTGCCACTGGTCATCTGATCCACAATTCTTAAGGATTCTCTCAAGAGAATTCATCAACATCATTGTTGTGACTGTGTGTTCCACCACAGAAGGAAAAATGAGTGCAAAAAACATTAGCAAAAAACAGGCACCCAGAATCAGCAATCACTGTTGCTAAGATTCAGCAATTCCGTTCAATGTATCTTCGGACTACTGATCTCTCTTTTTTTATGCTTTCAACATACATACAGTATGGGTTCTGAATCAAATGAAATCTACTGAGAGTTTAATGCATGTGAGACCAGATCTGAGTCAATGCTGCAGGGCTGTGTTGATTGTAAAGATGGGCATATTCTAAAAATGCAACAAATGCTAACACCAATATTCACAAATATGTAGCATCAGTGACAGATTACATTAGTAAATCAATCAATGATGGTATTTTACAAAAAATCAAAAACCATGGACGATTACCAATATGAAGCTAATCAGTTTTTCCAATTCCCAACTGAATCCAATGCGATTTTGGCCTATTTAAATACCCGTCATACAGGCAGAACTATCTGAACGTTTTCTTGGTCTTCCAGGTCTTGCCATGACTTCCACAGTTCCCCTTAAAAGCCATTTCATAATGACATGTCAGACAGTGGAAACTGTGAGCTAGAAATGCATTGGTATCTTTTTATATCCTTCCTCTGCTCTGTAGGCATCAATTAGCTTCATTTTCAGATCCTCAGTCAGTTGCACAGAGGTACCTATGAGTGTTAAGTGTTAGTAGAACGTTTGAATTTCTTATGCTCTGATGATAATTCATAAAGACTATACTTGAGGAAAATAACAAAACCTACTGAGTCAGTTAAAGCACAACAAATTAATTGTGTCTAAATGTTCGCACATGCCATAATTAATATTCTTTGATTGTGTAATAATAATAATAATAATAATAATAATAATAATAATAATAATAATAATAATAATAATATAAAACTTTGCATTAACAATTTCAGAAAATATTACTTTTTTATTTTATTCTTTATTAAATAATTTGCTGGGTCAGTTGTGTTTATTTCTTATTTCACTTTAAAAATCATCAAAATAAATTAGCCAAGTTCTCCAAGGAAGGATTTGAGCTCATAGATATTCCATGACTTAAGCTATGTTGTTTAGGCAGATATTCTTAGTTTTTCTCCACCCCATTTTTGTAGACTATGTGTTTATGATGCTATTAAGGTCTCAGAACAAACTCATCAAGGGCATCAAGAAAAAAATCCATCTCATCCATTTTTCCATACCATGCTGCAAATTGCCTGGCGCATTTGTGACATCTTGTGGCATCCAATTAAATTTCCTAAAACCCATGGGAGATACAGAGGTTTGGGTTTATTTTGTTGTGTCTCTTCTACTTCCATTTCTACCTGGTTAATAGTCTAAGTTAAATTTTTAGGCCCACACAACACTAAGAAAGTCTCTTCCATAGTCAGGCAGGGTTTTGGCAACATTAGAGGTTCGACTGTTGGATTTTAATTAATTGACACAAAGCCTGGTGACTTTTTACTACTAGATCACCACACAGCAAACACATCAGGAATGTTCAGAGTTCAGTTTGGCTGTTTTTTCTGGTGTTTAACTATTCAAAGGAGACTCATTAAGATTCAAATGCAGTCATATTTGGATGACTCCAAAGCTAATGCATTACAAAAGGCTGAATATATAGAACACTCAATGGATTTAGTAACCCAGTTAAAGTACAGTGTGACTTCAAGCACCTTCTGTTTCAATGAGGTCATTTAGAGGGAGTATAGGATAAAAAAGATACATTCTTTTTATAGAAAGTCTTATGTGTCTTTATAGATAGTCTTATAAGTGACTATAACTCTTGACTCTTTTCCCTCAGCTTTGGGCCATTGTCCATCCCAGCCATGAACTTTTTAAAGACTAGCTTCTTTCTGTTTGCCTGTGTCTTCTTGTATTATGGGTTAATGCTAACAATAATGCCCCTGCTGTATCCTATACTATTTAAGATACCAACAAAGAGCCTGCACCTTTTGATTGAAGTACTGTAGGTACTGCAGAGCATCCCTATTTCAGACCAGACATTTTCTAAGGTAATGTAGCCTGAGACCATTCATTGCTTTATACTTCAAAACATGTATTTTAGAATCAATGGGAAATTTGACTGGAACCCGATGCAGTGTGGATAAGATGTGGTCTAGAATTTCTGCATTATAGTCCTTTTCTTAGCAATGTTGCTTAGATGAAAAAAATGTTATCCTTGTAATATTATCTACATGTGCTTCAAATAAAAGTCCAGAATTAGTAATCACACAAAGATCTTTTATTGCTTACTCAGCTTAACAGATAAACGTTGCTGAGGAACACTCAACCTTACGTTCGTATGAAAAGAGTAAGTGACAACTTACCACTGCAAACTGATTACAATCAGCCCAATAAGCCCTGAACCAGAGGAGGACTGTTCTCTTATCTCCAATGACATTTACTTGACATTTCCTTGGCAAAAACACTTTTGTGTTTAAAGCATTTAAAGAATATTATTGGGGAGAGTGCCTGCATTTCATCATATAATGATAGATAGATTGATCGGTTGGCGCAAATGGTTGCAATCTAAAGGCGATTATAGATACTGCACAATTAGATGTACTTGTTTAATTACATTTTATTAGCTGCTAGCTGCTAATTATCCAATTGGGCTCATGTGACATTGGTATATTTAGTCATGGCCAAAATCAATCAGTTCCCTTTTTTTGGCAATTTTGTATAAAAAGAAATATATTATTAATTTATTAACACATCTGTGGTTTGTGCCTGTGTTGCAACTGTTATGGTATGGTATGCTCTTTACATTTAACAGGCTGTCGATGATGTTGCAAGGTATTCTTAACAAGAACCGAAACCCCTCATTTTAGATTAGGCAGCTGGTTATGTCTTAGTTTCTCACTGTGTAAAAACGGTTACTACTTCCTCAAATTTGGTACAGATTTACAAGTAAAAGGGGGGCAGGGGGGTTGGGTTCCTTTTAAAAACAACCACTATTACAATTATTAGATTACTTCACATAGCTATCGGTATTTAAATGTGGGACACTTTATAAAGACTCTATAAAGGCCGTATGCACTACAATTCTGATAAACATTATATCACATTAATTGTTCCATCTGTTCTCCAAATAACTGTATTAATACTACCTTGGATGACAAACTTCCTTAGTCTGGAAATGACACATTGTCATTACTTCCTGTTTTGTTATCTTGGACTAAAGAACCTATTACACTGACCACTATATGCTTAAAGACTATATTTAAATAAAAAGATGAGTACTTGTAAATAACGTCATTATATTTTCTACAGACATAACCGCATAAAGCAAACTGATATTTGCTGAAAATCTTTCTAAAATATACAAATGCATGTTATCCTGGGTGTTTAACAGTTACTCACGCACTTGTATGGAGCAAGAAACCAAACAAAACATTCACTAAATGCTTTAGAAATCAGTTGACAGTTTTGTGCATCAAAGACGTTTTAGTCATGTCTGATAATCATTTTAGCAAATGGTCAGTGACATATTTCATCAACAGTCTTGCCAAGAAAGTAAAATAATCCCACATCCCATAGGCAAAATTATTATTTGTGAGTATTTTGCTACAAATTTTAAAAAAATTCAAATAAAAAATGCTACCAGAAGCAATACAATTTATTAATACAAATAAATAGGAAACAAAACTGTACCTCATTTAGCAAAAAAAAAAAAAAAAAAAAGGAAATTAGGAAATAAGGACAAGTACAGATGTATAGCAAATATTCAATTATATAATTCTTTTTAGGTTGTAAAGAGGCTGCCAACTATGTCTGGTTATCCTTTCCCCGTGTCCACTTTTACAAAGACACTAATCCTTTAACTCTCATAGTTCCCAATATTTGATGGATATTTACGTATGTCTCTAAACTGTAAAGTGAAGGGGAAAATGTTCTGTAATAAGAAGAGATGTAGTTGTGTCTATGTGAATTAATGTGTATATACCACTGCACCATGTGAAAGGATCTGAGAGCCCTTTATCACCTTCCTGAACTACTGAGGAAAAATAATGCCCCCTCTGTTATTCTCATTATGACCATGGTAAGTGAGGCAAAGGGGATATCCTGTTGGAGAGACCAACACATTTATCGTCCTCTTGGTGGTTTGGGGTGACTCAAGATTTACAAAATGTTCCACTGGCTTCCACTTACCTCTTTACAATATTCCAAATATAGAGTAATGGGCCTTAGATCCTCTGTTATTTCAGAAAACACAGACCTCTAAAAAGAGTGCCAACTGGCAAAATGGTGGGCCAAGCCCCAGAGAAGCCCCCTTTGGGAGTGTTCTCATCACTCCTGAAAACTGGAATTTAAATTTTTATTGATGTGCAGATGACTTATGAAGTCACATGCTCTAAGGCCTACTTCTGCGCAAATGTCTGTCATTACAATAAATAAATGTTTATAGATATTGCTCTCTAAAGAGAACAGTCACAGTCATTAGAGATTATTTCTGGCCGGCACTGGGCAGTATACAATGTAGGTTTTTTTCCCTCCCATGCCTTAGACGTTAATATTTGTCAAGAAAGCAACAGATATTAGGATGCCATTTCATTAATAAAGTACTAGAAATTAAATATTTTAAAGAGGTCGATAAAAAGTGGTATGCAAAGCTGAAAGACACATCTTATACTTATCAGGCGCAATAGCTTTGTACAGCATATAACTGAGAAAAATTATATCCTGAATAGATTAGTCAGTACATTAAAATAAGCACAGACAGAGACATGTTGACATAGTGCCAATTTTTATTGCCTATGAAAAGAAACTTTTTTCATAATCATTTACAGCACAATTAGATTAGATTAGATTAGATTCAACTTTATTGTCATTGTGCAAGGTACATAGACCTTAATATACGTTTTAGTTGATATCCCCATTAGAAAAATGTTACAGGTAATTTAGTGGCCATTAAACAACATTGAGTGGCCCATATTAGTAACCAATAGTAGGATATGATCAATAAAGTGGAAGATACAGTTAAAGGTTGCCAGTTAGGGATTTGTTAACCTCAAAGAGCATCCTAAATCACCAACTTTATAAGAAGATTGCATTATCAAGTGTAAATAGTGTATTTATTTGAATTTAATGAAAAAAGTTTATGTGATTTTAAAAGTTTATGGATTTTTTATTTTAATGACATGAAAGAGAACAATTTAAAACACTGAACAATTCATAAATTAAGGTAAATTAAGCTAGACATTTAAAAGGAAGAAGTTAAGATAAAACACTAGTTGCCAAATTACAATGGGTATTTCATTTGTTGTCCTTTTATGGTCTACCGCAAATGAAGTCAAGAGGTACATTTGCACACAGAGGAATTCTGTGAAATCCAAACAGTGCAGGAAGCATAAGGAAATGTCTTCTAGGTGAAATGGCACCCTCTTTCCAAGAAAATGATTCTCTATTGAACCCACGCTTAAAATAGCCAGTAAAACTTACCAGTAAAAATAGGTAAGATTATTATGGAGGTGAAATAACAGGGTTTCTGGGGGAGGAGTTGCAGGCGTATGTTATAACTTTAGGCTAAAGTAGTTTTTGGTATCAGGCCCAGTAGTGTGCAAACTGCTGACCCATGACAGTGCAAATCACATAATACAAATTTTCTTAGGCCTCTTTAATTAAATGAAAGACAAAAAAGTGTAATATGTATTTGCATGTACTGTATATTTGGTAATAAATATTAAACAGGTTCTCATCAGCCAAATTTTTTTTTCAATGAATGAACAAATATTCACTCTCACTCTCTTTCTACCGCTTTATCCGAACTACCTCGGGTCACGGGGAGCCTGTGCCTATCTCAGGTGTCATTGGGCATCAAGGCAGGATGCACCCTGGACAGAGTGCCAACCCATCGCAGGGCACACAGACACTCTCATTCACTCACACACTACAGACAATTTTCCAGCGATGCCAATCAACCTACCATGCATGTCTTTGGACCAGGGAAGGAAACCGGAGTACCCGGAGGACACCCCCGAGGCACGGGGAGAACATGCAAACTCTGCACACACAAGGCGGAGGCAGGAATCGAACCCCGACCCTGGAGGTGTGAGGTGAACGTGCTAACCACTAAGCCACCATGCCCCCCAAAAAATATTCAGTTCATTTTAAATAAAAATCATACCAACCATGTCTATTTCTCATGTGTAATTCAGGGGCAATTATCTAAGCATACTTGCTCAAAATCAGCTTGCCAATCCTACTGAATTTGCCATACATGCCAGTGTATTCCACTATGCAAGAGTAGTATTTGGCCTCAGCTGAGCTCTCAGTTGTTTCCAGAAAATCTATGGAGCAGTTTTAGTGATTTATCTGGACAACATTGTTGTGCATACTCCAACACCAGCCCTTCACACAACATCAAACCTAGCTTTCAATGGGGAAAGATGCTCCTCACCGAGCCTGCATGTCCGGCCTATCCAGCTTCGTTGATTAATATAGCAGTTTATTACCTATGATTCCTGCACTAATGATCTGCCACAATAGTCCATTAAGCTACACCTAATAGACACAGGCACCTGTAAATTTTAAGCTTTATGATACCTAAATTTTTTAGGATGGTAAGAATGGGGTGGTCTAGTTATTGTTGATGGTGTAATTGTGTATACCAAGAAAGAGAAAGAGATTTCTTCTTTTTTAATGTCTTGACATTTATCACTGTGACACTGTAGATTTATTTATGTTATGAGAAGTAAGCCTTCTTAAATGGTATTTTTTTTTTATACGTCTGCATCAGTTGACCAGCAAAGTTGTGCAAAATCCCCAATCAAAACCAACAGCTCACAATTCATTTCAACAGTTAATTAAAACCTGTCTCCATGCACACAGCACTAGCAGCAAAGGTCCGCATTGATGGAGAGCAGCAACAACCATCAGATTGACCTGCACACCTTGCAGATGAGCTCATTGTGACCTGAGATGTATTCAGGTAACCGGGCTGGATGCAAGGGATTTATGTTACAATGCTCACTTTGCAGGGCAAGATGAGGTCCAGGAGTGCATGAAGATTACTCGGTTCATAAACCTGGCTATTGAAAAAGCTCTGGCCTGGGACACTGCTGCATAGTCCTAAGGACGAGAACACATAGCTTCAAATGATTGCTTCCTGTTCCAACATGTGTTCAGCCATTTACTTGAAAAAAGGACACTGAGTAGTAACTCTACCTTAAAGTAAGTGTTATAGAATTTATACTCAGACTATGCACCTTGGCAGCAGGCAGCAGAATGACCCAACACTTAAAGTTACCTTTTGTCAAGGGCTCACTGCTGATTTTCTGGTGGTGAAGACCAGGTATTAGTCAATTATTTAATCAACATTTAATTATATTCATTTAGAGGATTCACTTAGAGGATCTATTCACTTATTGGATGGATTCCAAAATCACAAGGGGGAACGTTTTCACCATTTCCAAGAACCATACCATAAAACCTATTGAACTTTACCAAATTAAGTTGAACAACATGAAACACTAGAGTTTTTAACCTGTGGCAGTCCCAAAACATCTAGCAGCACAATGTCCCATGATATACACCCTAAGATATCCTGGAGAATGTGTGAAATCATATGCTGGTCATCCCACTCTCCATCAACCTAGCATCAAGCAACAATGAGATCCCAAAGAACAAGCCATGCAGAAATGTTCCATGACCATCAGAAATTCTGCAAGCTGTTCACTAAACATGCAGTTCCCACCTCTCTGCACATATGATTGTGCCATCAAGCTTCTCCTGTCAACCAAAGAAACCCTAACCATAAAAGAGTGCATTGATGGAGTCATATTATAGGGGTACATAGCCCCTCCATATTTCCCACCTCTACTGGCTTTTTCTTCAAGGAGATGAAAGGGGGTGACTTACATCTATGTGTCAATTATAAAGGTCTAAATCTAACCACATTTAAGTACCACTATGCTCTTACCCTGAAGCAGTAGCCCTTGAACAGATATGAAAAAAGTGTTCGATAATACTCAAATTCCACAGCACTTTAACCTGGTCTTTATTCAAGAATGGTACAAGTGGAAAATGACCTTCAACACCAATGCTTCACTGACATGTTGTGGGATATTCTGAAGAAATCTGTCATCATCTATGCCAAGGACTTGACATATTCCCCTAACCATGCAAAACAGACCCAACATGTCAAACAGGTACTTTCATGTTTCTTTGAGCACCAGCTTTATGTCAAGGGAGAAAAATGTGAATGTGAACACACTTCCTTGTGTGCAAGTGGCATTTCTGAGGTACATCATTGGGACAGAAGAGGTGTTCACAGACTGTCTACAGTCAGCAAGTCGCTATTCCTCAACACAGTAAACAGGCTGCAACATTTCCTGGCCTTTACAAATGTTTACCACCGCTTCATTCAAGGGTTTAGCATCATAGCTTTGCTACTGGCCAGCTTAATGAAAATGGAAAGGCAACAGCTCTAGAGCAAGCATTCACCTTAACCCCAATCTTGAATCTGCTCCATTTCTGCCCAGACTAATGTACAGTACCTGACATCTCGACAATGAGCTCATGCCAATACAAATGCCACAACAGTCATGGTCTTCAGGAGTGACCATGGGGCCCAATTCACATCAAGTGTTGGTGAGGGTTGATGGAAAAACTGGGAGTCTCAGTGAACCTGACATCAAGGTATCAGCGATTTTAAAGATTATGGTTAAAACCAAATAGAAAAGCTTGAAGAATAAAAGAAAAAATACAATAAAATGCTGTATTGCACAAATGCATTGCTTGCTACAGTTACAGCAGATGTGTCATGCCACTGTAAAGCATGTTTAAACATAGCTACATGCCAATCTATGTTTTGTGAAAGTTAAGAAATGATTCTCTTTTTTCATCCCCACTTGGCAACTACAAAGAAAAAATCGCTTTTCCTGGATTCCTGGCTTAGTGAGCTGTGTAATGGGAATTAGCATTAGAGTGCGTTCACTAAAAATAATATGGTGTTTATGAAGACAGGCAATAAATCATATGCAGGAATTGTAATAGCAGAGCTGCTCCATGGGTTTTTCAGGCCCTATCCAAGTCCGTAGGCTCCAAACACACAAATATACAGTGAAACTACACATACAACACAAATTACTTCTATTATTAATTAGAGTTAAAGTACTTTACCTTTTCCTTTACAGGCTCTGGTTATGTATGACATAATTTACTGTGTAACACAAACTGTGTTACTAGATTTTCTTTTTTTATTGGACACTGTTCCATGAAGCAATAAAGGGAGAAGCTTGGAAAATTTTAAACAAAGTACTGTTACGGGACTCAGGGCTAGGGCACACATGCAATTATTTAGAAGTGTAAAAGAACCATGTAGAAGGCTAGAAAGCCAGCTATCTATCTATTGTAAACATATGTTGTATTTGCTGTATATATAGCATGTATATATGCTGTAAAACCTGTGGAGGTTGTCATGTATTTTGTCACTTTATCTAAGTAAATAAACTTGAATATTAGGATATATTTACAGTAGCTCATATTCAATATTATGACATAGCTCACTTGTCTTTTCACAAAAGCATTGCTTTTCATGAAGAAGGAACAAAAAAATGTATACAGTTAATGCAATTGAAATAATATACTAGCTAGCTATGTTATTTCTATTGAAAGTATTTTAAGCAACTTAGCTTAGAGTGATCCAAAAGTCAATGTGTGAAGATTAAAGCACGGTATTTTTAACACAGAGACATGCCCCGCATCCGCCAAATCCCTAACTTTCCTTCCATTCTGCCATGATGGGGTACCTACGTGGTTAACTATAGGCCTAATGGATGGACAGGGACACAGAAAGACACATCATACATAACACGCTTGACATGTGTTAAGTCTGTCTAGTTATTGGAGTAAATCTCAGTAACAGTAAAATGTAGGTGATGTTCACTTCTCTAATTACAACCCTTCACACTGCAACAGTGGTCCAGACTGAAATACTTAAGCAAACAAAGCCAAGTAAAGCCCCACTCAGCCCTTGAGATGAGCAGCAGATGGTCTGGGGAATTTATAAACAAAGAGATACACATCTATTATATCAAAACCATTTTACATTTTATTTGGACCTCTGGTATCTCTCATCGCTCTTCCAACATGACAGTAATTATAGCCATCAAGGTGTTCCCTTGGAAACATCAGCGAAGAACTTTGCAGAACTGCTTAATCTCAGAGCACCTCACTGACATCATCTTGTAGCTTATTTTTGAAAGTGGCTGAAAAATGTAATGGCTTTAATGGCAGAAGGTTCAGATTTATATAGACATCTGCCACACTGATTAACCCATAAATCAACTTAAACACTGCTCAGAGAGCTCTCATGCAAATAAGATAAAATACTGCCTAGATTAGGACATACACATTCCCAAATGTCTGTAAGATGTCATATATGCTAAGAGCCTAACTCTCATTCTTGTTCTCTCATCATTATAAGCTTTATTCATTTGCAGGAATTTTTTTCAATGCAATTTCTGGTCAAAATACTATAAATGTCACTACAGCAGTTAAATTAAGAACCCGGAATTAGGTAAAAACAGATTTATATATCAGTTCTAAAAGTGAGACTGAATATGTGAAGCACTCTTGCACCAACAGATTAAGATCCAGTGATGATGATAAAATGAGCCAATATTATATAAAAGGTTTGAAAGGTTGAGCTTTTATTCATTGGTGAAATGTATTAGTTTAAAGGTCCTAGTGGAAAATGTTGTCATTCTTTTTCTTCTCATTGTAAAACACTAATTGTTGGAACATAGATTATTAAAATTCACATAATTTGGCACGAACCATTATTACTCTATTAGACAGGCAGATTAATGTGCATTATATCATATTTTTCCATAGTGTAAAAGTGACACTTAACAATTACCTTGACTCAAATATTAATTTAAGGGAAAACATGCTTAATGTATATTTAAAGCTTGTGGATGGAGGAGGGTATGGAAAACAGTCAGCAAAAGCAGCAACAGTTAAAACAGAACTGTGAACTTTTTTTTTCTTTTCCTGCTTTTACAGGATCATTTTTAATGACTCCAAAATCTTGGGTTGTCAAACATTTTAGAATAGCAATAAACATAAAATCTAATAAAGATGGCTTTTTGGTCAAGCTGCCACATATATATTATTAATTGCATTTAATATAAAATAAATGTTATCCATCTAACTACAACAAGCACAAACTGTATAGGCGAGGCATGTTAGTAAATGTCTATATCTTGTCCAATGATGGAGTCATGAAGACATATATGACATTTATGTTTAGGGTGAAGGGTATATTTATCTAAAACCACCACCATGCTAATACTAGTCTCTTTTTTCCCCTAATGTACTAGTTATTTAATAGAATTAAAATTCATCATTAAACTGACACTGTCACTTCTAAGATTAGCAAAGCATTTGAGATGACAAGCATAGCTAACAATAGCTATAAAAAGCATTGTAGATAGATAGATTAGATAGATAGATAGATAGATAGATAGATAGATAGATAGATAGATAGATAGATAGATAGATAGATAGATAGATAGATAGATAGATAGATAGATAGATAGATAGATAGATAGATAGATAGATACTTTATTGATAGATAACTTTATTGTCATTGCATAGTACAGGTACAGTGCAACACAATTCGGTTTAACATCTACCAGAGATGCAATAGTAGAAATTGTGCAAATGAACAAGTCCGGGTAGATGTTTAGGTACAGATTAAACTAATAAATAAAGCTATGGCAGATAGTATGTGCATAAGAATATGTGCTAGTTGTATATACAACACAATATGTTTAAAAAATATATTATGTCTGTACAGTATGTGTACATTGTATGTACAACATTAATCAAGATGATATACAGTGTATATACTGATCGTATACATACATAGAGGTAAGCTAGTGTAAGCAATACATTTAAAGTTATATACATTTATAATTATGTAGAGATGTGACAGAACCTACTGTACAGAGTGGAGCAGAACTGCAAGGTGATGACAGACACTGAAGTATTAGCAAGACACCCATGTCTCTCCATGAGTTCAATAGGTTTATGGTTGTGGGAAGAAACTGATTGTAAGGTCAGGATCGAGCTGGAACTAGAAAGCAAAGGTCTCCAAAGACAATTGCCTTCAAAGAATGTCACACATTCTGAAAAGGACTTCATTTAATTGGACTATAAATATAACTAGAACAGTAGGTCTGCAATACCATCTAACACTATCCTGACATGTTTACACTTCAAGTAACATCTCACCTGCATCATGGTTCATGATGAATTACAAAATGTGGTTGAATGGTTTGAATTTCCATCATCAGGTAGACCCAAGGAAGTTCCTCAGCTGTGGCTAAATGACTTCATGACTGCATAATAAGTCCAGCTTCACAGACAATTTATCAACTTATTGCTCCCCCATGGTGGCACCATTATGCAGTGGGTAGCAGTGTTGCATCTTAGCTCCAGGGTCCCTTGTTCAATCTTGAGCTCAGATTTCTGTCTGTGTGCCATTTCACATGGGGTGTATTTCAACACCAAGAACACAAAGAATGGACAAGGTAAGTACAGCACATTCTTGGCAAGAAACCTTGCAAGAATGAACTTGCATGGAGTTTGAGATGTGCTGTGTAAAAAACATATAGTTAATATTAAAAATATCGTCAGCCATTAGTTAATATACCTATTTAAATGGTTGTAAACCATAGCATTCAATAAAACTATTCACCATCAGCCAGTGCCAACTTAGTGCTAGCTAAGTTAGCAAAGGAGGCTAATATTTTGAAACACTGGAAACAACATTTATATTATGTGTCATTCGTACACAAGCAAAGATTTGATAACTATATGAAAAAAAACCTGGCCTACATATGGGTCATAAATCCATACAATAATTCATCTTCATTAACAAACTTATCCTTATCAGGGTCAACGGGAATTCAGAGCTAAACCGGTAAAGCTTTGGTGCAAGGTGCGAGATTTCAACCCAGTTGGGATGCCAGTCCAATTCATTGCACTGTTCATGCACTAATTTCAATTTACACACTAACTCATACTTTGACATGATTTAGCATTGCCAACCATAAACCAAGCGCAAGTTCAACCCAGGGACCATGGAGAAGACAATAATCCCCACAGGCCACCTCTAGATTCATTCTATTTTAAATTATAATCATAGCATAAATAGTATTTAATCTCCCTACATTATGTACTACACAATAAACTACAGAATAGTAGAGATAATAATAATGCACTACAAAATAAACTACATATTAAACTACAAAAACTAAAGAATGATTCTAAATGGTGATCACACCAAATATTGGTTTGATTTAGTTTTGTAGGGACTAATGCTTTTTATAATGATTTATACGATACATAAAAACTTTGTTTTAGTTCATTGGGTAAATTAAGTCTTGCACAGTGTTGGTACTCCAAATTCTTCCTAAAATTTATTTTATATCTTCTGCATTAGTTCGTCAGTGTCAAATTTTGTGATTTTGTATGTCATTAAAGAAATGGGTTTATTTAGTAACATGGCACTGTTTAGATAATATACACATACAATAGATAAGATTTACACTACTGAAGAGAAAAAAAAACCCTGGAGAGAGAAATGTGTATAACATCAACAAGGCAGTCTGCAATTTGGAGTAAAGAAAGTGACCCTTGGCTTCTCAGTCTACCCCTTAGTCATTCATCAAGTTCTGTTTATAGCCATACGGAATGCTCACAGTAAAATATGCTCCAATGGATTGGCAGAAAGTGTCAATGAGATGGCAAGATTTTTCACGTTCTTTTCCAGTCTTTTATCCTGGAATTTTGAGCAACAGCGAGGGTCAGAAAATAGACACAGAGGAAGAGTGGTGTTCAAAAGAAAAGCTGATTTGACCTCATCTGTGCTGAAGCTCATTAATTCCAGGGTCATTCCATTTGTGCATAAATTGCTTAAAATGTGTGGGAGACTTCAAAATATACGCAAATCACCCACCTCAACCTCCCTTTGTTTCCTTTCCTCCTCCTCCTCCTCCTCCTCCTCCTCCTCAACAACCAGCGCCTTATTCCAAATGAAAGCTTTTCCAAAATTGACGTAAATCTCTGAGATTTTTTTTTCCTCCAAAATCCCGAATCCCAGTCAGAGGGAGGGAATGGCCTGGAACGCTTTGCACTTATTAGTCTGTAAATATAGTGCTGTTTTAAGCGATTACCAACTGTGAATGATTTTTCACTCCCATCCGTTCTTGAAGTGGGACCTGTCATTTGTCTCAGGGCCTGAAAAAGGGCAACAGTGAAGAGTACTCGAGCAGAGTAGGAGAACAATAAATAATGTTAATGCACACATTTTAAACGGCTCATATTTCTCTTGGCCTGTTATCAAGACTACTCTGTTGAGAATGTAAACTACCTTTCCTACCTCCCCCATGTACAATGTTTAATGTTAATCTTCATTCAAAACATTTCTGTTAATGTAATAGCGAAATGTAGCCAAATGTTATAGACCTCTTTTCTTTTTCTTTCAGTGACAGTTGTTTTTGGACTAACATCCGCCTGGCCTCATTAATTGTAGATGATCCACAATATGATTATAGTTAAACAATAGTGAAAGAATAAATAATGTAGTAATAATAATGAGTTTAACAAATCTAAAATATTTTGACCGACATTTTAAACATTAATATAGAATTGATCCTGTGTTTAATCTAATCTAAAGATATAGATTAGCGTTCCATTTGTATTTTGTTTACCAGCACAAGGTAACAGGTCAGAGTTACTAACTACTAATGTCTGTATACAGATAGAGTATGAACTCTGGAGTTACTGGGTCAAAACTGGTAACTGGATGTACTGAAAATATTTGTGCGGTGGAGTTTTGAAAGATGGGCTATAAAGACATTCACTTAATCTGTCCTAATAATGAAATGTCCACCAGTGTTAAAGCAGCTCCATTAATATCTGACCAGGCTTCACAGAATTTCATTACATTTACTGTTGGCTGGTCATTATCAACAGCAGTCTATCTCTGTTATGGTTCAAGTCTAACTTAGGGCATGGTAGCTCATGGAGTGCCTTAGTGAATTATGAGGTAAAGGCTTAGCTGACAAGTCCATCATGTCTACTCTGACACCCAACACACCCCCCAGCCCAAAAACTCAAATATGGGTCTGTGTGTGAAGACAGACTTTTCACTGCAGTTTCAGTTCTGTGGTACATACATATAAGACAGAACATTCACAAATCTATGTTAAGCTTAAGTTAAATAATGTAATACACAAAATACTATTTTTAATATTCACTGGATAACATTTCAATTTCAATATTTAAATGGATAAATTATTATTATTATTATTATTATTATTATTATTATTATTATTATTATTATTATTATTATTATTATTATTATTATTTATGAATTGAAATGCTTAATCGTAAAACAGTATTAATATTAAATATGCAATAAACAATAATAATAATTATTATTATTATTATTATTTATACTTTTTTATTTATTATAATTATTTAATGTCTACTTTGCATTTTGCAGCACTAATCTTCATCCTAGTTCCATATTTATGAGTTCCAGATACTTGTGCATTTTTACTTCTGCATTTTTATTATTGCAAAGTAAATCAGTTAATCTGAACTACTGAACTAATCTGAACATCATTTTAATCATAATGTAAAGCACTGCAATTGTAATGAATTTATTTACATATTCTAATAAAAATTTGATGTTACCTTTCTATAGCCAAGCATAGACAAAGTTTTTAAAAAATATTAAAGGCAACCCAATTTTTAATTTTTATTTTATCATGGTGGATTGGGAATCCATCTTCACCAGATTATTTCTAGAGAAACAACAAGAAAGAAATTCCATATTGCAGTAATGATTGAACAACCAATATAAAGTAACATAATTTCAAGCATATCGTATAATCATTACTGGACTTGACAGTCACTGTCATATTAACCAAGAGAAATCTCACACATTACTGACTTCACCCTTCACCATGTAAGATCTCGTGCACAACGTAAGGCATTCATATATTTAACAAAATTATTTTAGCATAATTAATCCAAATGATCTGTGGTCACTTTTCGGGAATAGCTAAACGTTTTCTTCTTTTTTCTAATAAAATATACATTTTTAATGACCTTAACACAAACCTCAAAGAAACTCTTGCATGTCTTTATGTCTGATGGAAACCAGATGCTTGTATGTTTAAACTAATGATCAATCACAACAGCACCTTCACACTTATTTGAATGTTACAAATCTTTGTTATGAAAAGGTGTGTGAAGACTAGCTGCCTCTGTACATCGGTGTGTCCGACACAAGATAAACTAATTGGATTTGGGACAAGCAGGAGTACTGTTTGTGTTTGTTTGTGTGTGCGAGAGGTCAGAAGAGGTTCAGGGAAGTAAACCCTCCCTGCAATCTAAGCAGCCCATATGACACCACAGACATGCTGCTCTGTGTCTGTGGGAATAGGGGAATTCCACTAAAATATCTCCCTTGTCAAATAAATACCTGGAGTGTCGAAGCAATACAGTAACGCAGCCACTAACCTTAGTGCTTCCTTAGTCATATCGTTTGATTTCATAAACAGTGAATCTGTGCTAAGTTGATGTAAGAATTAATCTATGTAAAGTTAGAGCACAAATAAGAGACAGAGAGTTCATGGTCAGCATGCTATAGGTCAAGACCTTGAGGTTGTAGTGATTAGATGATAAATGTTGCGTATAAGAGCTCAAACATATGTCAGAGGACAGAGACAATAAGAGATAATGGAGGGCAGTGGGTGTGAAGGAGGAGTGCACACAGGGAGTGAAAGAAAACTATTCGCACATTTCTAACAGCAGTGTTATTTATATTTGGATTTTTTTTTGTTATTCCTGTATAAAAGTGCATTTAAATGAAATGCATTTAAAGGTTCATTTAAACAGGCGAAACACCTCGTTGCAAAGTTATGTTAAACTTGTTACCTGGCAGAAGGAATAGTACCATGAATAGTCCCTTAAGCAGAGAGAAGCAGCTGGTCAGAGCCATGCTTTGTAGGTTTTATAGTCATCAACACACAGATGATCAGTGCAGCTGCACAGAGTCAAAGATTCCTAAACATACCCTGGAGGAAGTGAACTCTGACCTCACACACCCATAGGGTATGAGGCACTAAGACTGGGTGAAAACTAGGTGTTTGTAAATACTTTTCTCTTAAACCTTTTCAGTACAATAAAAACGAATACTCTAATATACTCCAGGGACACAATTCGAATTGGTAAAAACTTGAGAAAGCAGACAACGTTACTGTCCGGCAGCACAGCCGAATCCTCACATGCATCGTGTTTCACTCTCTCAAATGAGGAATTCGTGAGAAGATGTGAAACCAAACTGCTTTCTAAAAATCACTCACCTTCTTTTCCTCTGCATGTGGATGGCAGTTTCTGTGGTAACGGACGACCAATGTGGCTAGTTCAACTTTCTTTTAGAGACCATTTACACGTATAATGAATTTGCTTCAGTTAGCAGAGCTGCATTCCGGATCATTTGACTCCTTAAAGATCTACTCACTATGATTGGTTTGTTAATTATTAAGAAATGTTTTAAGCAAAGTCAAAAGTTAAACACACACACACACACACACACACACACACACACACACACACACACACACACACACACACACACACACACACACACACACACACACACACACACACACACACAATGACCAGTCTAGGGATGAATCAGTGGCTGAGAATCCATTCCTGGGACTTTTTAACTGACTGCTTCATATAATATCATATAATGTCATACTGTATAATACGCTATGTGGATTAATTCTTTTATTTAAATTTAAGACATTTACAAAAATATTTTTAAAAAGCTTCACATATTCAAGAGGCAGTTGTTTGTGCTTCAATATCAAACAGTCATAGAATGTGATGGTTCTGATCAGTTTCATTGTGTTTCAGAATTTGACCATATTTGCACTGTTTTTTGTATTTTACCCCTCTTAACCCCTTCTTAAATGAAAATCATCTGTAGGTCATGATAAAGTGAAAATGAGGATATGAAATTCTCAAATCTTACACAAGGAAGCAATGTTTCTTCTATGGCAAAAGACATGTGGCTACAGATGATGCAGATAGCTGTTTAGCTCTTAGCAGAACACAGGGCCAGTTTCAAGGGCTCTATTGTTGTTGTTTTTTTTTTTATATATATTCACAAAATAAAATGATTTCCAAGGTAATATAATTCATGGATCACTGCAGTTACCATAAACACAGCTCTAAATTCAAAAGTCATACACAAATAATTATACGTAGAAAGCAAACTAAATGTAATTTTGTTCCACCTTTGATGGCAGTATTTTTGTTTTTTTTATCACAGTGGGTTGTGGTTGTAATCACTGGTGTAAACGTCTGCAAATACATTTGCTGTGGAGCCAGACAGGGCGTACGATAAATCTTATATGGAGGATCACTAAGCTCAAATTAATAATAAACTAAAAGCAGTTCACACAAATGATGATATGCCACAAAACTGAAAACCACTGCTTAGTTTTCCAAAAGATTCAGGATGTCAAATATGGGCTGTTTATTGCCACATAAAAATGAGGGTGAAAAGCCTTGGGAGCCTTTAGATTAGTATCTATAACAAACCGTAATGATAGTTAAGTGTGCACACAAGGCATTACTTTAACATGGGGTGGGCGATGAAAGGATTCTTCAGCAGTCAGCACTCAGGTGGTAAAGTCTCATTGGGTTCACTCAGTCAGAGAGTGGTCCAAGGACAACGAGGCTCCATCCAAAGATGGAGGCCACAGCATGTGGTAGGGGGTCTCACAAACGGAGTTTCACAAGAAGCTGATGCCCCATCGTCTGTGGTCTACCAGGCAATGCAGCAGAAGGTAACTGGATCCAAGGTGGAGTGAGAAAGGAAGGGAGGAAACTAGGAGCGAAACCATGAAAAATGTAGAGTATGAAAATGTCTCCCTTGGTTTATGGCTGCACGGACAGTCGTCCAAGAGAAACACATCCTTAAAGTTAACCATAGATGCCTCTTAGCCTCTTTTTTATTTTTTCCCCTACTAGTTGGCAACGGCTTGGTTTTCAGAAAGCAAAGCTAAGTTGCTTGGAAACTATGTTACGAAAGCACTCAATAAACTGCCTTTTTCAGAATCTGGTTCCTGTTCGTGCAGCTCAGTTTTCAAACATGAGCATGTGTAGATCAAGTTAGTTAGAGGCCAGTTTCATTACTGGCACGGTATACTGTATATATATATATATATATATATATATATATATATATATATATATATATATATATATATATATACACACACACACACACACACACAGAGTGACTATCCTCTATCCTCACTGTTGAAAATTTCATCACTAGAAATACAAACTTTCTGTGCATTCTGACAAAATGTGTGACTTGATCTACTAATGTTGAAACGTTTGGACTAAATATTTACTTTCTAAACACATTCTTGCCAAATTCAGTGATGCAGTAAAACAGTTTACTGCACTTTCCTTTTATTTTCAAAGGGTCAAGCCACAAGCAAGAAATCTTATACTGTATTGAATTCTGGGGTTTGTAATTTAATTATTTTTTATATTTACACTGAATAAGCCTTTTTCTTTCTTTTTTTTTAACCAAAAAGTATTGATGCTTAAAATCTTTATTAATCTATATTAAGTCTATTATTTAATGTAAATAGTACAAGAAAACGTTTTCTACTGTCAGTGTTATTTCATTATTGTGGCAGGTTATTGAAATAAAAGCAAGGGAAGACTTATATATATATATTTATATATATATAAACAGGAGTTTATATTTATTACTTTTTTTAATGCTTCAGTCTAACAGAGTCATTCACTTGGACGAGATAATACATGACCTTATGTGTTTTGAAGCAAAACACACAGTGTAGTAATTTATTTGAAGCAGCTGCTTTTTCAAAATGTTTAAGTTTAGACAGGAAATCTGTTAAGCTGTTCAGCTCCTTCATTGTCCTGCTTGGGTTACAGGGCCACTCAAAAAGCTACTTTAATGGTGGAAAATGGCACTAAATATAAACAGATAGACTTTCTCCCATTCTGACCATTAAAAAAAGTTTTAAGGCACTTCTGTGATCGTGAATCTATAATACAATTCTAAGCATTTGTGTGATATTGTTATTTTAGGTTTGCAGCTCATAGCTGATAAAGGGATAATAATGTAAGACTCACCTACTGACAATATCAGTTATGGGAGTATTTGAAAGGCAGGAAATAGTACAACGCAATCACTGATAAAATGGCTTTAGAACACATTTTCCACGGAAAATGATTCATCGTTAATTGCAGGTTGCTAAAACATAATTCAGCATTATCATCTATGAGAGAAGGAATGCGATTTGTTAGTCGTATAATAATGTTGTGCTATTGCATGCTTGTAGCATTAAGCCAGAAAAATACATTGTGGCTTTTTATGTACAAAGTGTCAGTGCACTGAATGGAAAGGGGGCAGGTAGGGAGTGGGGGTGGGAAATGTAAACGCTGAAGTGGAATTCAATATGTGGCCTTAAGCGGAAAAACTGGTGATCTCAAGAGGTCATCCCTCTTTCCGGAGAAGAAAAAAGTAGACCCTATGGTAGAGTGTGCTTCTGGTGATCTTTGGTGAAGTCATTCACGAAAGAAACCGTTTCCCCAACAGAGCTCTCCTTTATAGAGATGTTCTCCATCACTCTTTATGCTTTGTGCTATTCCTAAGATGCTCATAGCAATTTAGTGAGGTGAATGGAAAAACACTCATGCGTGGCCCAAATGTGCAAGACGTTGTTACATTGTTTTACACACATGGTTAGCCAATTTCATTCTGTCTTTTTAGTGGAAACAAACTGTATAGTGTATCCTAAGTAATATAATGCAGTTTTTAGTTTTAGAAGGTTCACTTAGAATAAACTTCATTGTATATACTTAAAAACTCGCATTACTTACGCACAGCATAGAACAGATTTCATTAGGGGTGGTAAGTATATGTTCCTACCAACGTTCACACTATCTAAAATGTCCCTACGTTCATTTAGGCATTTAACGGAGGGTAAAACAGGTATAGATTTGGATCAGTCTATTAGGTTAGAGTCCATCTACCACTCACTACTAAAAGAATATACAAATCAGTCCCATAGATTTTTGCTATCTATCTAGAACCTTTCTTTCATTTGACTGTATTGAGTCCAAATATACTACTGTGTGAGAATGCATTTTATTCAGCTGTGTGGATTCATTTACTGAGGCAGCTGTTAGAATATGTACGTCTGTAGGTCAGCCGGTACGGTATGTGTCCGTATGTGCTTTAGATGTGTTGTCCAGAAGCAAATATATTACCTGTTCTTATTGAAATTACTTGATGGAAAGGTTGTTGTTAGGGCTGAAGGTGTTTGTTTTTCAAATAATTTATGTAAGCTCAGTATGATCTCTCTGTAATGGGTTCCTGCCAACTTTAAAGACTCACCTACACCCATGATGAATAGAGACAGACATGCACACACTCCCAGAGAGAGAGAGTGAGAGAAAGAATGTCATCTTATTGAAAATGTAATCTCGTTTTGAATGTCTTGATTTCATTATTGTCAAAAATGTTACAAATTTACAGCTATCATTGAGAATATGTTTAGTTTTCAGACACTAATTGGGTTCACAGCCAACTCTGGAAAATAGATTATACAAGGTCAGGGAGATTCATGATAGTCATTGAACTATTAGACTGTTTATCTTTACAATAAAGATAACAACAAATGAGAACTGCAAGGGGATATATGCAGTCTCTCTCACACACACACACACACACACACACACACACACACACACACACACACACACACACACACACAAACACACATACGCACGTGTGTATAAATATATATGCCTACAAGTGCACATATCTTATATATTCCTTTATCTATATGTCCCATCTCTTAGCAATTCTAATTTGTATTTATTTCATATAATATGACTGTGTATAACAGTGTACTTATTCACAAACAGGCTGTTTTATGGAAAGTGACATTAAACAACATTGGATCTAACTGTATACACAGCTACAACATTATGACCTGTCTTTGGTGATTGTCACAGAGTCAACCAGAGTCCATTTATGGACTCCGCTTTCATTTGTGAATCTGAGCCTGGATTCATTTCTGTTGCTGATATCTGGAGCCAGTAAATGTACACAAACTATAAATCTTAGCTCGTGACTCTCTGTTTATTGTTAGATGCCAAATTTTCCCAACTAACATTTCTCAGAGCAAAAGGGCCGTACGGGCCAAAAACTACAATGCTCACTTTTAATCTTATCATGCACTTATGACCTTATATATACATATATATATATATCTATATATAAGGTCACATGTAAAGAAAATCTGTGCTTTTAGATCAACAGAATGTAAAAGTCTATATAACAAAATAAAAACAAAATCACCTCTGTATTCACTGCGAAGACATGTTGCCTTTTTGCGACTGCATTCTAAAAAAAATATTCTCTATCGTTCATCACCAAGCACTTTTATAAGCGAATCAGATGGTAGGTTGTTCAAAGCAACTCAGAGGATTTGTTACTTTCTTCTCTTTCTGCAGGTAAAACCAGAGCTTTCTGAATGGAGTATTTCTAAAAATGTATCTTCCTTTAATAACATTCCAAAAATTTATTAATTTAAAATTCACTTAATAATAATAATAATAATAATAATAATAATAATAATAATAATAATAATAATAATAATAATAATAATAATGCACATAAATTATTTAAAACCATGTATCAAGTAAGAAAAAAACTAAACTTTTATTTACATCTTCAGTGCAAATACCTACTAACAAAATATAATACAGTCAGGTTCATGAACTTTTAAGATAACATTTACATTGAGTAAATTCCCAGAGGTCATAAGGCGAACAAAAAGTGGTTCAGATGAATATTCACAATGATCAAATTCACAAGATGAAACATATTCACAAGATTGAAATGTCCCCTTATACAGGAACAAGTCAGTGACATCACCGGATAGATTTACTTTTCAAGTGTCCCAGGTACGACTTAACCAGGACCAACTTACTGGCTGAACCGCGTTTAAAACGCTTATTGGGTTTGAGTGGATCTTAGTGGTTACTTGATTCACGATCTGTGATTTTTCCATCAAAGTTCAAAACGGTGTTTGTGAGGATGCTGTCGTCTCTGTCACGGTACTTGTTGCAGGTATGATGTCTGTGCCTACAGGCCCGGTGATGATAACGCTATGTTTACTGGGTTCTGAAATATTCGTATCTCTTTTCTGTTCTGCTTCATCTTCGAATTCAGAATCGCTTTGCTCGGTATCGCATTCTGACTCGTCGCGCGCTTTCGGCTCGGACTCGGTCTCGGCTTTATCTGACTGTTCCTTCTCTTTGTCCTTTTGCGCTTGGGCCTCCTTGGAATGTCTCCATTTCATTCTCCGGTTCTGAAACCACACTTTGACCTGGAGATAAGGATATTGTTAAATAAATTTCTCCAAATGGAAATAACAATCAACTCTAAAGCTTTGCAATTTAAATAATATACTACATTCCGCGCTGCACGTCTCCAACATGGAGACGTTGCGTAAAACATGACATAATTATCAGTGTTTGTATTGAAATTCCACACCATGTGCTGTATTAATGTTTAATCATAACACTTAACACTTAACAGAGACTCGGTTATCTTCTATGATCTTTCATCATTTACAAAAGTCGTTATAATTGACTTTCATTTCCTCATGAATATGTGTTTCGCAACTGAGAAGCAAACGCTTTTCAGTATTTTTATTTTATCTGCGCATCGTGTGCTTCCTGTGTCTCCTGTAGCGCAAGCGCAAGCGCAAGCGCACACACACACACACACACACACACACACACACACACACACACACACACACACACACACACACACACACACACACACACACACTTTTTTTAAACACCATCCTACCTGAGCGTCCGTAAGGCCCAGCATCGCAGCAAGTTGTTTTCTGTCTGGTTTCGTGACGTATTTCTGAATTTCAAAGCGTTTTTCAAGACCCTTCCTTTGTAGGTTGGAGAACACGGCTCTGGACCAGGACCTTTTTCTTTTGTATGTCTGTGGCATTGTGTCTTTGGTGAGAACTGCATAGGGCCCTGTATAGAGTCAAACATCATATATGGTTGCTTGCATAAGTTTTAAAAAATATAGGCTATGTAATTTAGTTTATTTTTATATACATATACATTATAATAGGCTATATTATGTACATGGAAACGATCTATACCGTCGTATAGGTGATGCCACAGCTACATATATCCTAGATCATATTTCTTGCTTTAACAGTGCAAAGTATTAGTACTGAGAGTTGACAGGGGAGTGCCACACTACCTGGGAAAGTGTCCTGATACTGATGCCCTGATTGTCTGGACGAACTTATAATGGAGGATGCGTCGCTCATCCCCGGGTCTATGGAGACGAAGTACTGACTTGCGTTCGGCTGCACGGACACTGACTGGCGATTCGAGCTAACAACAGACGTGTGATCTGTATGCAGAAAACACAGTGATGTGATATATATATATAGTTATTTTATAAGCAAGGTCAAATGTATAATAATAAATCTTTACAAATCTTTTGGGACTCATTTTTTGGGGGGGTTTATTCTACAGACAACAAAAGTGTTTAAGAAAAGCTCTCCAGCAACGTCCTGAGTTTTGGTGACTTTTAAGACTGGTTAGAATTAAACCCAAACGTAAGCACCCCTCTATTTAACACCGCATTTTACATTGATATGCCTATGCATTATTGGGCATTTATCATATTATTTGTTGATACTAGAGAAAGAAAGAAATCTTTGTGTATTTTGATGTTTACCTCGTAATGATGACGATTCTTTTGATTTTGGTTCGAATTCTGCAGACAATATCCGATCGATGCCGAACTTGAGATCTTTGCTAGAAAGTGGAGGTACTGATTGAGAAAAGAATGTTGTTCTGGCCACAGAGGTCAAGTGTATTCCATGTCTGTGGTAGGCAGACGCTGCGCTCACTCTCCCACCGAACACGGCTGCGTCCGGCGCTAACGGAGATGGACGAAGCGGAGACGCCGTGGAATGAACTTGAGCCCTTGCTCCCATATGTGTGACGAGCGCTGAAGACCCAGCGACGTTTTCATTGTCTCCAAAATGTAGTATGTCAGCAATACAAAACGACGGCTTCTTTACTGTGTCCATTGCAAACCCACCCGAACAATAGGCGGACCAGAGACTAAAATTTGACGCGTAAAGGGGATTCAGCCCGGCTGTATACATCCTCCTCTTTTAGATCGCCTGTATCTTTATGTATATAACAAATCACGACATTAAGTATAGCCTATGGAACGGGATTAAGAGCTTTATTTAATGACGTGCATCGCTTTCTCTACACTCCAGAAATGTTCACAAGTATGAAATCCCAATATGTGGTCCAAGAAGTTCTACGCAGAAGTTTCTTCGGAGATGCTGATTGGTTCAGTCTTGGCCAATGGAGATTCAGAAAACCTTCCACTTCCCCTTAATGCTTTAGTTAAGGCCTGGGAAAGAAATACAGCTGATGAAGGCAGTAAGTGTTGCCATCAGAATTACCACCGGATTTCATCATTGCTATCGATTTCTATCGAGAGACCTCGAATTCTAATGTGATACAACCCTCTGCTGTTGCATTATGTTATTTCTTGGGTTACTCATTTCCTTTCATCAGTGGCATAGTACATAGCCAATGGCATTATATATGTGTGTATATACGGAGTAACGGCATCACCTTACTTTATGTGTTGTTTGTAATGTTCTTGACAAACTTGACCATCATCTGACTTATTATGACGTAATAAAACGTAACAGTGTAAAGTGATATGATCAAAACTCAAAAATAAATTCAAATGCTTGGTTATTGAGTAGAGAAAATCTTTTTTAGCACTCGGTTCCTTGTTGGCCCAGTGAGATTAGAAAACAGGAGTTTCTCGATGCAGGCCATCCTGTTTTTAAGGGCTCTGATTCAAGCCTAAATGAGCGGATATTCCTGCTAGATTTATCCCAAAATAGAAGATGTCAGTATTTTAGGGTACAGCGGAGGTCCATATTTCCTCCGGAGCGAGGAGGGGGGACTTTATAATGACTGTTAGCACTTCCTTTTTTCAATATTTGTGCAACTTTATCTCGACCTGCAAGTTGCATGGTGACGCAAATCCGTCTCTATGCTTATAATAAACAAAGGAAATCTATTCTCCACTAAAACGAAAACACAATTAACATCAGAAGCGATACTTCATCCATATGTAGGCTACAATCCTAGTGCAACCCATCAATCTCTATTATGTGTTCGATGTAAATCTATTGAATTATTATTATTATTATTATTATTATTATTATTATTATTATTATTATTATTATGATTATTATCATTATGATGATTATTATTAGTAGTAGTAGTAGTAGTAGTATTTTATTTTTTATTATTGTTTTTTGATCATCATCATAATCGTTGTTATTACTGATACATGACTGAAACATTATGTTTCAAAATAAAATTAAATAACCATTGAAATGATTCTTTTATTGTGATTTACTGTTATGTGAATGAAAATGATCCGATTCATGCCATACGTGTTGGTTATTACGCATCCTACGTGCACGTCAGATTTAAAATAAGATTACCAGTTATTCATGAGATGTTTAACAAATGCGTCAGTCTGCTTCTATCTTCCTTTTGAGGCGTTCATTATGGCTGATTTATTATGCCGGAAAGGTCTATGACCCTGACTAGCTCTTACCACAACGCTTCAGAGTGACACTTTTCCGGTTTAAATTTAGAGATGAAATGTAATGTTTACCCTGGATCTTACAGTCAAAACAATCCATGGAAAAGGATGTAGAAGAAGTGCCTTAGTATGCCGAAACACGCACGTTAATTTTATTACTGTAGCGCAGAAAGCATGTAGCCCTGGGAAATAATCCTCCAACTAATTTGAGTTATTTGATTAATATTTTGACATTTAGTCAGCTAACCAACCAATCAAACAAATAAACAAACATTATAAAAATGCTATTGAAATTTTTTTGGGTTGATTTTGTGTCACATTTTTCTCTAGCACTTGATTCTGTTTATACCATGTTTGTATTTCTAGTCCAGTATGTTTACAATCTGGACAGTATGCGTCTGAATGCATTTTAAACCGTATTATTATTTATTCGTTATAATATTCTCAGTTCTCTTAAGATACAAAATAAATCCATATGGCAATTACATTGAATTACTCGTGCTTATGTTAAAAGTGCAGATAAAGTCAGTTAATATTGCTGAAACTGGATATTTTTATTTCTGCACCAGACACTTGTTTTCAGTCTTTGACTACATCCAATACATGGATGTACTTTTTTTTTCATAATACAGCTACATATAAAAAAAATCATAATATCAACATTCTATCTCGATTATGCAGCATACATCAACTCCCTACAGATGCCATCTGGATTTTCCCTTTGGGTTTGCGTAAACCCGCTAATGGGCTGTTAAACCATTTAACAATATCTTACGCAAAATTACGAACTAACGAATTCTAAAGGTTAATTTCTATTTCGTTTTGTCTTTATATGAATGCAGTGATTAGGTCGCTTATTTCACCAAGCCCACCAATGCGCCCGTGTGGCATGTAATCATGTTTTAAGTGTGTAAGATGATGGCAATAGGCTATAAAGTTTAACATAGAACTAGAATATAATAATAATAATAATAATAATAATAATAATAATAATAATAATAATAATAATAATAATAATAATAATAATAATAATAATAATAACTGGATTATCAAACGACAATTACAGAAAGCTTTTTTTAGCATAAACATAATGCACAGTGCGTAAGATGCTTACTGAATAGTTGCTTCTGTTTAATTTTCCTTGCTTCCATCTGTATTTGTTTATTTTATTTTTTTTAGAATTTTTACCAAATTCTGCTATCTCTGATTCTCTCGTATTTTTAGTTATGTTTGTTCGTCCTTATTCTTTCACATCTGTTTCACATTCTGATCCCCCTATAATCCACCACAACTCTATAAGTTCTGAATTCTGTCAGTGGATGTAAAACTCTATTTTATGAAGTAAGTCATTTGAACGGTTTTTTTTTTAAAGAGGGAGTAGTGTAGTACATGTATTTAAATATCCCTGCATAATTTCGAGTCCATTGATTTTACTTTATATTTCCTAAAGTTGAGCTCATCATTCAGGGATAAATACAGAAAACCCTTATTTTCACTTGTTTTGAAAATAAATAAATGAATGAATGAATGAATAATATAATATAATATAATATAATATAATATAATATCGATTCATGTAAATTGATTTTAATATTTCTTTATTGGTGCGAAAGTGCGCGCATTTAAACAATTTGAATGATAAATCAACGTGTTACAGAATGTCGTATAACATTATTATACTAAGTATAATAGTAAGTACTAAGTAATAAGTATTTACTCGACCTAGAAACACTAACAAGATCTTTTGCGCTATGTAACGCAGTGTATTTGTATAACTGCGCGCGCCGTTTCCCTAAACAGTGGACGGACATCTGAGAGTCGGTCTAACTGACACTCGCCTCAGTCGACCTGCTCGTTAAACAACAAAAGAGCTTCCTTTAATGGAAGCTACAGTGCCGGCCATTAAAACCTCTGTATTTACACTAAAGCAGCGGCAAAGGTTGAAGTCGTGCCATTTGTGTAAAGGAACCCAGGCTGGCTAATTTCTCTTTTGGTCAATGTACACATGGCTAAATCAAATTCAGTGAACGCTGCAGCTCTCACTGCTAAATAAGACCAGGACTAATGGAAACGCGAAAAGGTCATAATAACAAACCATTACTGTTTCTGCTCCCAGTGTATCCTGGCAGTGATCCCGCTAATGCGTAAATCTTAAGCACTCTCCGCAAGTGCACCCCAGTGGGCTTTGCCCATGCGCAAAAACGAGCTCTAGCTGTCCTGATTAGGCCGTGCTCTTTTCTGTGAGTGCACAGTGATTGATTGTGCACTTGTTTACCGAAGGCAATCACTGTTGAGGCAAACCAGAGTCTCTAGAGCTTTGGAGGATTAGCGTTTAGGGCTCATAGTCCTTATTAATTGTTGTAATGGAAGTAAGCCACGTAGACAAATTAAAAAGAAAGTGAACGATGATAGCACAACATTTTGTTATATCTGTTTAAATTCCACCACACACCTACATGCATGAATTAAAAGCAGTCTTTACCTAACACCATTTAATGTACATAAAACTCATTAATGCATCATTTAACAAACACCATTTAACAGTGATGCTCTAATGCTATTCAGTGTACTTCTTATTATGCAAAAACCTCTATAGTGTACTTATCTTTTACTATCATTTAATTTTAGATATTAATTTTTTTTATCCCCTTTTATGCAGTTACTGTTACTTATATATTGTGCAGTGATGGTTTGTTACTGTGATTTGTAGTTAATGTTCATACAAAATCTGTCTGTCTGTCTGTCTGTCTGTCTGTCTCTCTGTCTGCTTGACTGTATTTATATATATAAATAACTAATTAATTGCTTAATTTGGGCGGTCAAATATAAAAGAGGATGTTATTTGTCAGATATAATCTGATTTCCAGTTTATTTTCTCACGCTTCTAGATGTTGAAGAATCTCAGAGCAGGGAGCTCACTGTCCCATGTTGCTTCCACAGAGCTATTATTACACCTAGTGGTCAAAAATGGGAAGTGCAGAAAGCACAAAAAATGTCCACAGGAGACAGATTTTTTTCTGTTTTGGTTTTGGATTGCCAAATTGGGATTTTATTAAAAACACTCCATGCCTGTCAAGACCTTGTTTTATAACAAAAAAGCCGAAATAAATCTAATAGCTTTCTGCCAAACTGTACAGCGTTACGGGACAGTGTGTATATGATATACTGGACAATTATTATTGTAAGACAAAATGTTCTTCTGTCAGACATAATGTTAAAACCACTGAGAATTGAGCTGAAGAAGGTTAATTATTATTGAAGTTTATGTGTTGGAAGCAGGAAAAATGGGTATGTGTGAGTACAACTGGTGAAATGGCAACAGGGTCATGAAAGCTCAAGGCTCAATGATGCATGAGTGAAGACTAGCAGACCTGATCTGATCCCACAAAAGAGCTACAGTAGCACAAATTGCTGATAAACTTAATGCTGACTATGATGACTTGTCTCTGTCGAGTTATACATGCCGCTCCAGAGCTTCCAGTGTTCTTAGTTTCCAGTGTGAAAGATTCTTCTTTACGGACATACCTGATCTATCCTGATGCCCTACCCCTGGTTGGAGTGTCTCTTGTCTCTGTCTCCATTGCTTGGGTCATTTTAGTTCTCGGGTCTTCATTAATGAACATTTGAAGACTTCAACAGGAAGGAATTAGTGTAAAGTCTGTAATGAAGTCAGAATTGACACTGACCTGTTAGTTCCTCAGAAGCTCTTGGTTACACAATTCCACTCGACTATAAACTAAAGGTTGTAAAAGGTACATTATTCATATTGATTTTAATATATATATATATATATATATATATATATATATATATATATATATATATATATATATATATATATATATATATATATATATATATTGAGATGTCACCCAAATGAGGATGAGGTTCACTTCTGTATGGTTCCTCTCGAGGTTTCTTCCTCATATCATCTCAGGGAGTTTATCCTCACCACCATCACCTCAGGCTTGATAAAATTAAATCGATAGAACGATAGAAATATATCAGTGCAGAGGGGAGAGTTTTTAGTGGATTTTGAGATGGTGTTGGGTTGCAAATTTTGCTGAAACATTCCAGGTGATATTTCCTCAAACTTCTTATCAAATCTCAACCAGCCCAGCAGACCTCTTTTATTTTGGAAAAATGCTGAGATTTGCTGGGTTTAAGTACGTCAATCTTCAAAATAAGAGCACCATTCCTGAAGCATTACAGAAGAAAGCCTTATGAAGCAGTATCTCATAAAGATAAATAATGGGCAAGCGTAAAGATTTGAGTGAGTTTGACAAGTGCCTTATTGTGATGGCGTGTTCTCAGTCTGCAGTGGTCAGTATCAAAAGTTGTCCAAGGAAGGAAAAGTGAACTGGCAACAGGGTCAAATAGCAGCCAATAGATGCTTTGGCGAACTTTGGGTCCTGCCATCCATGTGGTTGTTACTTTGACACGTACCATGTACTGTACACCCTTCCATGGAAACTGTATTCCCTGATGGCTGTGACCTTTATTAGCAGGATAATGCACCCTTCCACATATCAAAAATGGTTCAGGAATGGTTTTGAGGAGCACAACAACGAGTTTGAGGTGCCGACTTGGCCTCCAAGATTCCCATATTTCAATCCATTCAAGCATCTGTGGGATGTGTGTGTGTATATATAGAACATTCTAAACCTATCTATCATTTTTCTTTACCAACTGCCATTTCCCTATTTGTCAAAACTTCCAACCAGCAAGTGCCTCATTTCCCCACACTGGGGCTTCTGAGGTTGATGTGCAGGGTTGCAGCTGGATGTCATTAATCAGTTTAAACAGGCTCAGTGTGTGTGTTTGTGCATACCGTGCAACCCAACACCCCCAATAAGAATTTTATGTCATTATTGTAACACCAATACATTTCAAGAAAATATTTCCTAAAGGGTGCAAATCCCTTTATGTGGTGTAAATTGCAGATTCATATTTCTGTTTGTATACTTTTGGTGCTGTGGAATGATGTAAATAAGCACTAAGTGCAATTTGCCAACATTCATTTTTTGATCATATTGAGACTATTGCAGTTTAAATGGGAAAAAAAATGAGGAAATAATGGTTACATATATTTTATTTTCAGAGTTCATTTGTTGGTATTAGTGCACTTTGTCCGCCATCTACAGGCAGCAGGTCGTAACAACAGGACATTGTCTTCTTTTTCTTATGCTAGGTGTTAATGCTGATTATTGTCCAGACATTTACAATTCTACCCACCAAATAACATTCAAAAGCTTCTGTCTCTTTAGAGAATATGGTCAAGAGACTTATTAATGATTAGCATTATTAAAGAAAATACTAGTTAAACACGTAGCTAATTTCTTTGATCAATATGTAATAAAACAATAGCATGTCAGTGTGCCTATGTTTGAGCAATGTCCAATATCCAAAATTGTTTGAGAAGATAGCAAGGCAGAAGGAAATATAACAAACTTGATACTAGCCATTATCATTAACAAGCAACCCTTACTGAAGCATGGTTGTGTAGGGTAAATCACCAGTTTATGTTTTCTCCAATTTGGCCATTTTCTACAACCAGAAATGACATACTGTAGCTGTCTTTACTTCATGATTATTTATACCAGAGTAGCCCGTTCTTTTCCAGAAAGGGCTGATGTGGGTCTTCATTCCAACCAAACTACACCTGAGTTTACTGAAAGCCAAACTAAACTGGCTAAAAAGATGGAATCAATCAAGCTGCTAATTCATTAGACTCAGAATATTTCACGCACACCAGACTGTCTTTGATTACCTCTTGTCAGAGTTAAAAACTGTAGAACTGTAGAACAAGTGCAACAAAAGCATATCCAGAACTCTATAGCAGCATAGAAGTTGTATCTTTAGACACAAGCACCTACTTCACTTCGCCAATGAGACGGGCCAAGTAAGCCATGTCAGTGATTTCACATAGATTATGGTGGAAAATGTATCTTAAGCACAACCTGATTTCTAAAGGTTTTCTTTAGAAATCAGGGACTGGCAGAGATGATTGTTTCAAACATCTTTAATGAGTTCTAAGTTCAAGAAATCAAATGTAAAGTGTTGTTTAGTTACCATATTACACAACAGACTACAACTGGGTTGTCACCTGCCAATCTATTAACAGGGAGAAAATTACAGCCTACATTGGAGCTTGTTTGCACATGCAATGAAAAGCTGGAAAAGAAGTAGCACAAAAAAACAACATGATAAAACGTTTTTGCTTCAGGGAGAAGTTTTTTAATGGAGAATCCTCGGTCATAGTTAGATCACACTGGAGTGGAGTGGAATGGTGTACAAAGTCCACATTGCACTATACCACTGTTGTTAGTAGATATAGGTAGTACAACACATAGACAAATTGAACAGATTCTGGCTAGACAAGACAACAGGAAACTGAATGAATCAATGATTGAAGTGTTTTGCCTAATGAACCATCAGAGACTATCACTATGAGCCCCTGAGCACACCCAAAGGGTTACCAGAAATGATGCAACATGAAAGACACCCACAAAGAGCTGTCTCTAGACCATGTTATTTGACAGACTTTGTAAAAAGAGTCCGAGAAATGCATTTTTGTTAGATAAACAAAGGAAATTCTTGTACACATTGCCATAATAACCATATTAAATAAGAAGGCTGAAATAGTTTGGGTCTTGGGAGGAATGTAATGTACTGATGATTAGCAGCGTTTATGTACTAGAAAGACCAGCAGGTGGCAATTTCAGTTTAACTAACTAGCAAAAGAAATTTGTTGATAGACTGCAGACAAGTAGTGTGTTCCTTAATGGCTGTAGGTAAATATAAAGATTCTGTAATGTAATACATAATGTAAAGATTCAAGTATTCCAGTAACTTCACAGTTAGTTCGTTAAAACCTCAGTATTTACACTAAAGCAGCGGCATGATATTAATAAAGTTGACTATTTGTGAACTTGTCCACAAAAATGAACATGTTGACTAAAACCTATGTGGCTTTGTAATAAAAAAAATGTTTATTAAGCTTTTATTTCAGTGTTTTAAATGTTCTCATGTTATTGTAATTTAATCATACTGACCAAAAACTCAATTTATAAAGGATATATAAGTCATATGAAATAAAGTGTGATTTCCAGCTATCCATCCATTTTCTCAGGAAATAATAATAATAACAGGAAATCGCTTTCTTAGTTGTTTCCTTTTCTAATGTCAGATACGAGAGAATGAATTCTCTCTGACACGGCCACCTGTGAAAGACAAATACACAGATTGAACATAGAGTACTTTTGGTGTTAATTGTAGGTATGTTAAAGACTCACTGTGTAAGACTCTGGTCCCTCTAGTTTTTTGTGCTGCACATTCAAGGCCTGAACGGAGGTCTGTGCATGTACTCGACTCTCATAGGCACTGCTCAGAGGATGCATAATCTGGAAATACAGCATAGAAGAACATTCGAGCCTGACGTTTTGTTGTCAGATGTTTTTGTGTCAGAAACATCCTGACGTGTTGGAATATTTCATAAAGCACACAGTGCAAATTCAGTGAAAAAGTCTGGCTTCATGGTCTGCATTTCTAGTTGCTTTAGGAATCTGAACATTATGGAAATTTCCTTGACAAAGGCAAGATTTAGGTATCTACAAATTCAGTACATGTCACTTTTCTAACAGTCAAAAGATTGTTAGATGTAACCTTCCCACAATGAAGTCTGTTCTCTAGTTTGACACTAAGATACTGGTCTCTATACATTCCCAGCCTTTGCCAGCTGCAAAGATCATCCTTTCCTTCGAACAACTCATCATCAACTTTTTATCAAGATATTTAATTATTGATAGAAATTGGTGAGACTAAAGACATGGAATAGTATGCGAGTGAACAAATTCATAAAAGGTCTTTAGAAATAAAACGTTCATATAATCTAAAGGGTAGATCTTACCTTTCCTTGGGAAAAGACCTCTAATCGTAGGCTTGTTACATGGGCAGGTGTAATTGATTGGACTGCCTTGCCCAATCCTAAAGGATGACATGTGATGGGCTCTCCCACCTTTGGAGCAGGTTCCTCTGATAGGTATATGAGATCCATTTGAGGATGACCTGTGAGGTGTGAAGAGGGTAAACAAAAGGAAGGGAAGTAACTAGCAGACATACACTATAATAGTATTATAGATCTTAGACCCAATTCGATTTTAAGCTATTTCACTAACTTAATTAATCTTAATAGATGTCTTTTGAATTATTAAACATATTCATGGATACACTGATGAAACAAAAAAGCCCAGAAATTGGGTTCATTGGATTAAAAGGGAAAGATTGCAACAGTAAGGAAGTTGACAAGGGTCCTTACCATCAGTGTCCAGCAGTCTGTAGATCGCCTTTTTGCCTGGCAGTGTGCTTTTCTCTGGGTCTTCACTCAACTTCATCCTAGGCCGACCTCCAACCTCTACCAACTAATAAGAGAAAATCGAAGAAGATCGAAGATTGCATCTAGATGAATTTACTACTATGTTCTAGAAATCTTCAGTAGTTACCTTATATACACAACCGAGTGAGGGTTGCATAGTGCATGTAACGAGGTGGGTTCCGACTCCCACTACATCAATCTCATTATCCTGAGTCAGACAAAAACATTTACTTAAAGGTAGCATGATATAATTGCATATTATGTAATATTTCTCCTATAAGGAAATCTCTTACTCTCTTCTTGAGCTCGGAAAGGCTTTTTGCAGACACGCTGTTCGTACCAACGATGATGAGTGACTCAAATGCTGTAACTGAGAAGCTAGTAGGAGACATATCAACTACTGAGTACCATAGGTCATTAAACATTTATAATAGTTATAAAAGACAAAACTTACTGCTTGCTGCACTGTCTGAAAACATTACGCACTTCCAGAGATTGACTACAGAGATCTCCACTATCTAGCCTTACACCCAGAGGCTGATACTGGAGCTCACAGAGCACCAGGGCAACAGCACAGAAACTCGGTAAGCCGCTACTGCAACAAAAAGAAATACACATAGACGTTTCATACTCTTTTATCCATCATATTGAATGACACATTAAAATAAATGAACCTATCTTACTTGAAGAAACAGGACATTGTGTTACCTGCTGACACTGTAGCTGTCTATCACAGGGAGGAAGTTGCAAGGATAAGCAATGGCATAGGAGAGAAAAGCAGCAAGCTCTCCCTCACGCACCTGCTGAGGATTAGCTCCCAGTAACTGACATACACGTCCTAACCAGTCCTTTACCAGTGGGACAAGCTCAATGGGATCACCGCCTCTCAAGGGCATCAGTGTCTGTTGTGAAAATTCAAATCAAAAGACATTACATATCGACAGTTAATGTGAACTGCTGATTTGTGTGTATTCGTGATTTTAGCTTTCAGCCTCAGCCTCAGTATAATTAAAGGGCAGTAAAGGTTCGTTTTATATGATACAGTTCAACCTCACAACCTTCCAATCAGAAGGCAAACACCTTTCCCACTCATATACCACATGCATAGACTTAGTCCTTCTAAAACTTCTACCTCTTCCTTTTCGTCATTGGGTCCTCGTCTTGCTACATGATTTAAGTTCTTCTCAATTAAACTGGATGTATTTCTCAGTAAACTCTCAGACAGATTAATGGTTCTGCAGACTCTTAAATTCAATCTTTTGCTACCATCATGAGTTACATCATCAAGATTAGTAAACCATTTTAAATTTATAGCATTTGGCATACATCCTTATCCAGAGTAATTTCACACAACTGCGGATTAAGGGCCTTGTTTAGGGGCCCAAGCAGTGGTAGCTTGGTGGACCGGGGATTTGAACTCACACCCTGACAATTAGTAGTCCAACATCATAGTCACTAGGTTACTACATCCCTATTGGATCAAGTTTTGTGGCTCATCCCTGCATTTCTTTGTGAATTCCAATCTGGCCTTAATATTCATACTCATGCTTTGAGTCTATGTTTGTGACATGGCCTCAATATTTCTGCTCTCATAGTCCTCTTCAAACAGTGAATTGTGATAACTTTACTCCTACCATGTGAAGTTTGCTGGTGACACTGTTAATCACTAACTGTTATTTAAGGGTTCTTTCTACACAGCTGTTTCTGTCATCAGCTGCTGAGCTCCAATACATCCTTTTGAGCGATTCAGACCCCATGCCATTTTCCAATGCCTCATGGAAAGAATCCTTCTGTAATACTACCTAGATGTCAGTGGGTATTGTCAGATATGGAATGGTGGGGTGCTAAATGGTGTTTATTGTTTCAGTGATCAGTAGCAGAGATATTTCATTGTGAACCTTAGAGCATGGCACTAAATTCGAAAATAACTTTCATCTTTTTTTAGTTACCCCAAACCTGCCTGCATTCTCCTCATTTCCTACTGACCACAAGGGAGTGTCACACATGTACCGAGACTTTTACTAAAAAATAGGGTGTCTAAAGCTTTCGCACAGCATGTTGGTCTTTTTTGATTAGCAGGGTGGCTAAAACAATTTTGTGAACCACCACTTTAAAGCAGTTGACTCAAGCTGTTAATGTTGTTGGCTTAGTCAGAAGATCAGCTTCTGTTATGTTAATGTTCTTCCATGTAATGACGCACCTTTGGACACACCTCCTCAAGAGAGGTGAATGATGTGACATAAGAATGTGCAATGGTGCCTGCCACTGGAATTCCGTAGAGACGCCCAGCCAGAGCATTACTTGTTAAGTCAAAACCTAAGGCCAGAAAGAAAGATGGAAAGTACATTTGCGTCCACAATCCTAACAATAATAGACTTAATGAAATGGTACATAATGTGGACTATAGGTTTTTTGGACACTTGAGCATCTCCCCATATATGATTCCTTCACCAAACTGTTACCCCAAAGGTAAATCCACACAATTGTGTAGAATGTTGGTGTATTCTGTAGAATTAAGATTTACATTCACTGGAACTAATCGTCCCAAACCTGTTCCAGCATGACGATGCCCCTGTGTACCAATTGAGGTCCATGAAGGAATAATTAATCAATGTTTACATGAAATACATCAATGCTAATAACAATAATGCTCTTGTGGCTCGATTCCTATATTTAGATAATCCTATAAACATGTTCCAAGATCTAGTGGAAAGTCTTCCTGCAAAGTGGGGACTTTAGAATGTGTGGAATTGAATATAAGGTGAATATGGGCATGATGGTCAGGTATTCACATGCTTTTGGCGATGTAATGACATTTGCCTTATTAATGATGCTGTTTCTATTAATTTTGTCAATGTAGAGAATACTTTCTCTGACAAGAACAGGACACGCAATGATAGTGGTGACAGTAGGTACATGGCAAGAGGGCAGGAGCTTCCATTAATCTCACATTAAACATCAGAATTGGGAAGCGTGTGATCTTAGGGAGTTTAACCATGGCAGGGTTGTTGGTACCATTTGGGCTGGTTTGAGTGTCTGCACAAATTGTTGTTGTTGTGTCTGCACAACATTCTCTTGATATTACACAAAATCCAGTCAGACATGTCAAGCAATAAAATGAGAATCTATCATGGGGAAAAACTGGAAAATTACTTGGTTAATTTTTTCTAATGTTCATCTATCCAGTAAGGATAGCCTGTCCTTGGCTGACAGGAGTGGACCCCAGTGCAGTATTCTACTGTTGTAGCCTATCCAAAGGTTCTATGTTTTCTTCATGCTGAGATAATTTTCTGCTCATTACATATATTAAAAGTTCTTAATTTTTTTTTTTTTTTTTGAGTTATTATACTGGCAGCTCAAACCAATCTGGCCATTTTACTCTGAACTCTAATAAAAAGGCATGTTTTAAGTGTTTTAAAGTTTACCAGTCTATGTAAACTATATAGAATGCTTTTTATGAAATTCCCAGCAGTGCAGCGGTTTCTGAAACACTTTTGGATTTCACTTCAGTCACACAACTGCCTGATTAGATAACTCCATGAATGAGCCTCTATACAGGTGCTCTATCACAAAATTTACGACACTACAGCTCATTATCTATTTATTCATTTTAAAGTATATTATATAGTAATTACTGTAAATCAAGAAAAACTGCAATGTGTGTATTATTGTGCACGTATTTGTGTGTTATATACCTCCAATATATGTGTAGTGAGAAGCGGTTAGGCCTCCATCAGGTCCCTGAGCTCTCCTCAGACCCATCTCCATAAGTCGCAGCTTGGGACCTGCAGCAAGACGAAACCGTGCAGCATTTGTGCACACGAGACTGAGAGAACACAAAGGGTTGGAGAGACAGTGAACATCGAAACGAACAACAAACAATGTTTTCTTGACAGCCAAACATATACAATGTTAAACGCTGCTATCATTTAATAGTTACAAAGTGTTATTATTTGTGAAAAATATGAATGAATTCAAGGTTCAATGTATGTTAATTTTTACATTCATAATAATGTATGTATGTTATCTTTTAAACTCTAATAAGATTGATAATTAATTGCATTGCATTGAGTTTTACATTTAAATCGTACTTTACTTTCTGATGTACGTATCTATCCATTTTAGCACTTTTTTTATCACTTGCATTTTGGGCTTCAGTAAACAATATAGAAAAATAGTTTCTAAAAGTAATTAAAGCAACTATTATTGGTATTAACAATATCAATATCAATCATCATCAACATCATCATCATCATCATAATAACAACAACACCTGGCATAGTTGACCAAACAGAGAAGGCTGGTTTCCAGCAGCTGAACAACAGCCAGTGGGCCAGACACCTCCAAAAGTGGAACCTACATAATAATACATAATAGGTCACCATTACTTTTTCACCGTTCCAACTTTAGAAGTTATTGTAGCTGATGGGTGTATGGGTGTGTGGGTGATGGATGATGGGTGCGAGTTCTGCACATACTTGGGCAAAAACGACGGTGCCCTCAGCTACGGCACTGACAGACACGCCAGATGCATCTAACGCTTTCAGGTAGGTGAAGAAATCAGGGTGTGTATTTGAGGGTAACACAGTGCGCAAGTACTCCACATCTGTATTATACAAAACAAATATTTACACACCTGTAATGCTCAATTCATAATTCATTTCTGAATAAACCAGTAATTGCAATAACCATAAATCTGAAATGACTAAACACTGACTAATAAAGTACTGATTTTAAAAATATCAGTTTATCAAAGACACTGTTTACTCCTAAATATTCTTTAACTGGAAAAAACATAAGAAAACATTTGCCTGAGAATGCAGAACTTTGTTCTTTGTGAGAATATAAAGTCATATGATTATATTGAATATTTTGTTTAACTTTGGCTCCTGCTCTGGTAAACAAATCCAAGGAATGAACTGAAGGTCAAACATTAATTTAGATGTTAAAACGTATGCGCAAACACACACATGCAGGACTCTTGGCTTTAGTAGTGTATGAAAGCTCATGTATATTAAGAAACGTTTAGGATGCGCTAAAAAAAAAACTTCAGCAATGTTTTAAATACAATAATGCCTGTGCTCAGGCGCGCAAGCGCTCCACGTGTTTTAGTGCAGCCATGTGCGGGTTTGTAAAGCCGTCTATTGCGCAACATTCCAGAAACCCTCCGGAGGTGATCTCGCTGTGAAAAGTCTCTTCAAAGCATGGGGATTTTTATTTTTTTATCTTTCCAAGCTTAAGCATAAGTATAATGCGATACAACTAACCTTCAGGTGTGAAACAAAAGTCGCGCAGAAATTGCACACAGTCGCTCAGTCCTGCAAAAAGTGAGAACCCGCCGTTGAACGGATTATCTCGAAAAAACAGCTCGAACACGGCATGTTCATTGTGCCTACCAGCTCTCCAGTAGGCATATGCCATAGTGAATTGGTACAAATCCGTGAGCAGCGGTGGCACTCTGTGGCGCACAGAGGTCTCCCGGGTGGCGCATGTCTCACCCGTCACTGTCGCCATGTTCGCTTGACGAAGTCCTTACTAACTTATTCCACGCCTACGACCGGAAACGTAGTCCACAAGCACACAGTGTACTCTGTGAGCATTCTGCAAATCCATGTGTCTTAAATCCACTTCTACATTTTGCTGTCCCAGCTACAGATATGTGATTATATTTGTGTCAATGCTGCAATTGCTTTTGTCTTCCCTTTCCCAAGACAAACAACTTCATGAATGTAGGTCATAAGAACCATAAAACAAGAATCTTATAATAAATGTACCTGTGTGACTTGTAGACAGTGAGCAGTTTTGGGCAGCTGTTCCTCAAAAGCAGAAGAAAGTTAGGATCATTTTAATGCATTTAAAGGCTTTGTGCTGTGATGTAGTAGAACACCAGCCTCCCAACCTTATGTTTTATCCTGAGCAAATGAAATATATCCACTTGGTTGGAAGAAAGATTTTCTTTTATTTGAATGAATGCTGGGAGAAGAAAAGAGAGCTTATTCAGTGCAATACAAAGGTCTAGGCTACTATTTATGCATTCATGATCATTACAAATAACATTATTGACAACAACTTGAATGGAAAGTAGGGTCTTTTGAATAGTTACATGATAATAGACTTCACATATTCGTGACAAAACCTATAATCAAATCTAATATAAAAGAGTGTCTGAACACATGTAATTGTCGATAAAAGCCTTTGAAACGTATGAAGTGCTTGTAATTATATTTCAGTACATCACAGAAACAACTGAAACACAGATCTAAAAGCAGTTTAGCAGCAAACTTTGTGAAAACTAATATTTATGTAATTCTCAAAACTTTTGGCCACGACTGTACTTCAAAGTTTTTAATAGTTTTTAATAGAAACCTATATATAGTGCAAATTCTGTCTTAAATCTTGAAAAAAAAAAAATCTATCTTCAGTAGTATCTCAGAACTTCGGACCCTAATGTTTGCATGTCAATATTAAATGTTATCGCTCACTAGACCTTGCTAATAACAGGGTTTAGCTAAAAGACAGTGCTAATCATACACCCATACATCTAGATACAAAAAAAAAGCATCCTGAAAGCTTTGTTTTGGGTTTAATATTTTTACAGTGCTTATGAACTTGTGTTTGTACTTAGAAAAATGAACCAAAAAATTGCATATTCTTATTAAAGAGAAAAAAGATGAATTCAAAAACCAACTAAATTAAAAAGGTAAAAGGATCCATGCGTAATTATGCCAATCACATCTTTTTGTCATTATAAAAGATGTCACAAATGTTTGGGAAGCACACAATCAGGCATCAAAACAATCTAAAGAAGCTTCATACAGTTCTCAGGAACGACGTTATTAAACACCATTCGGTTTTGAAAAAGCTACATAAGCACAATGGTCAGCACAATGCACTCTCTGTGAGATAAGAAAGATTAGAGAGACTCCTACAGCCAAAACAAAAGCTTATGATTTAAAATTTCACGAAGCGCTTCTATTTTAAGCGGCGCAGCTTTTGCAGTCTTTACGGTAAAGGTAGTGGAAACGCACAGACCATTCAAGTCTGTGCGTTCCTGAAGTAAACACTGCGACTCAGCAGTGCAAGACAATGAGAGAGAATTAAAGTTACACATGAAAGAAAGATAGCGATACATGTAGAAAACAAAGGAAGAGAAACAGTCGAGTGAGACGGAGAAAGAGAGAGAAGCAGACGCTTCAAGTTGACATTCTCCCCGAAAAAAAAAGCGGGGACACCCCTCCCGACAAGGGGTGTTGTTGTGTTTGGTGAGGATCACTGAACACAATTTAACCCAGTCCAAAGTATTTGTTCAAATTCCATTTATTAATTTGTGTGTGTGTGTGTGTGTGTGTGTGTGTGTGTGTGTGTGTGTGTGTGTGTGTGTGTGTGTGTGTGTGTGTGTGTGTGTGCACCACTCATGTTTCTGAAGCAGCAGTAGAGAGAGAAGAGAGACAGAGAGAGATTATGACTGGTGGTATTTATTGTAAGTGTTTGTTGCCTTTTTGGACTCCTTTATGACTTATAATGTTGCTCCCATTTAAAACAGTTCAGCTGTGTGTAATCTGTGTGTTCATCTTATTATATGACACTTGGAGCTGTCTTTCACTTTTGTTTTCTAAAGAAAAAATGTATATATGTTTGTTAAACCTTCATATGAATAAAAAAAAAGTTCAGCTAAAGCACAGCCATTTTTAGGGTCATGATTGAGGACAATGTCCCGTCAGAGACAAGCTGATTCGTACTGAGGTTTTGTTCAAACCGACCATCGAAAATACCCTCCCTAATGAATGTTTCTTGTTTTCATTGGTTGTTGCGTTAAATCTTACCCAAATAGTGCTATTTTCTGATTGGCTATTGTGTAGCCTCTTTTTTTTTTGATTGGCTGATAAGTGTCAGGCTCGACTAAGAACTCCAGGGGAGACGCGCTTGTTTGTGCGGTGCGGACTGATACATTTTGGGTGCTGCGGCATATTAAATATATGATAAATAGTCAAAATGAATACGATGTGTGACGTGAGAGCGTGCGAAAAGACCGACATGAGCAACTGTCACTCTTAATGCGTGACATTTGACAGCCCTGCTGACGAGTGAAACGGAGAAAGGGAGAGAACCAGTCGAGTGAAACGGAGACGCATTTCTGTTCAGACTTCCCACTTCACACTAAACCAGATCACCAATGAGCAGTTCCACATGTGTATGAGAACGGCCCTAACTCCATTCAAGCCCAGGTTTAAAATCCTGCCAAGCCAAGCTCAGTTCTCTCACTGAGATATAAAAGGGAAAGTTAAGCACTTTACTTAAACATACACAATTTTCACATTTTATTTATTTTCTCTTGTTTTGAAATGTAGCCCTACTTTTATTTATTTAATGAGAGAACGTTATACATATCTACAATCATACATATGTTCAGTTCTATTTTACGTGACAATAAATAATGTCAAAACGTACTGAATTTATTTGATTTGACAGTCAGGTATTGATCATTTGCAGATGTCGATACAACTACTAGGCTACTTAAATATATATCACACTAACTAGTGAGACATTATGATCTTCCGGACCTTTGCTTCAAGAAATTTTCTCTTACTGGACCTCTTTAAATTTTAGTTGCATACATCTGCTCTACTAGAACAGGGAGGTCATATGACATGTGGGAACTACCATTTCACTCTGTGTAAATGATCTTTTTAGTGTGTCTGAGATTGTTATCTATGTCTCTTTTTAATCCTGCTGTCTTATTCTTCACAGAGCCCAACCTCATATGCCGTTATACACATTACACTAGAATGAACAAAAAGTAAAAGAAGTTATGTAAAAACATTTCATCTCTATGTAGAGTCTATACTGTTTAGTGTTGAGCTTTGGCTTTAAAAAAAAATTTTATAGCTTGATTATTATTATGATGATATTATATTTTGCAATAATAATAATAATAATAATAATAATAATAATAATAATAATAATAATAATAATAATAATAATAATAAGTACAGTCTTACATGTATTTTTGCTGCTGTCAATCTTAGACCGGGTTTAATTAGTCTAATCCTGTTTCTCAATAAACAGCTGTAATAATTTCTATCATTGTGTACATTCCTGGCATGGGTGTAGGCTCAGGATTCTGCAGTGACCTGCCTTAAGCTTTCCGCTCCATTATATATATGAACTGCAACACATTTTGACACATGAGCACCTTTAAAAATATTCCCGTGCATAAATAGACAGCTCCCTGCGGCAGAGCTCAGAGTGTGTTTAGTCCTAACCTAAAGTACAAATCCACAAATGAGAGGATGACTGTGTCGACAGCTGCTACTGTATGACGCTTACTGATGACATCATATGACTATGCCAGCACAAGGTCACTTGGCAGTGGCATACTTAAGTAATTACACATCTTTAAACAAACTTTGAGATTTTATTGAGATTTATTGTATTAGAACATTATGTTTCAGGTTTTGTTTCACTGGAGCTGTACATGTTAAATAATGTCATTACAGCAAACCTATATTTCTGTACTGCTGCTTTGTAATAATGTACATTCTTAAAAGTGCTATAGCAATAAAGCTGAATTTCAGATCAACCAAAAGGGTCATGGTGATAAAAATAGGAAAAAGTTTCATAGTGTTCGAATAAAAAGCCAGATATGTTTAGCACTATGTAAATTGTAGAATTCATGATAACTAGGGTTATAACTGAGTTATAAACGGGAATTATTTATACTCACTCTCTGGTGTCACCCAGAAGAAGATGGGTTTTCTTTTGATTTTGGTTCCTCTTAACTTTTCTTCCTTGTATTGTCTCAGGGAGTTTTTCCTCACCACCATCGCCTCTGGCTTGATAGTTTGGGATAAATTTAACGTATCAAATTTATTTCCTGAAATTATATATTTCTCTAAAGCTGCTTTATGACAATAGCAATTGTAAAAAGTTCAATATAAATGAAATTTTATTGAATAATTTAACATTAGATGCAAATTCATTTAGTTTTTGGAAACAAGGACCTTTTATACCTTTTTAAATTTATACTGTGTTGAATTCACACAGTGTAATGGATGTCACATGTTGATCACGTTGTATTGGTTAATAAGAAGCCTTTATTTTGGTCACATAAATATTACAGCTTTCCAATTTTGGAGGTTGGGGTCAGAGCACAAAGTCATTCATGATACAGCATCCCTGGAGCAGAGAGGGTTAAGGGCCTTGCTCAAGGGCCCAACTGTGGCAGCTTGCCAGTGCTTCAGCTCATCCTCTGATCAACAACCCAGAGCCTTAAAAAATTTGGCTAAAGATACGTTTAATTTACTGTAATGTGTTTTTAACAAGCCTGGAACGTTACTGATTAGTTTTTATTACAACCAGAAACTTCACACAATCTAAAATCAGAAATATCTTTGGATATATGTGTAGTTAGAATTATTGTAAACTTACATTTGTGCTATATTGTTGATATTTTTAATTCGATTAGCAAGTGTTTATGGAAAAGACCTCTATAGTTAGCTACATTAGCCAAATACATTCAGAGCAAACAATAGTATACCCTCTGATCGATGTTTTTATTTAACAGGGCTTAACTTATAGCTGTCTGGTCATCATTACCTTTATGAATAAACATAAAAAAAAGCCAGATTTCAATATGAAAAGTAAAGTAAGTAAAACAACCAAGTTTCAGAAACCAGGTGGAAATAAATAAGTATGAATAACCCTTCTTAGCAGTCAGGTGTTACTAATGTGCCAAATTAGCTAATCATAAAGAAGTGTTATTAGTGCTATAAAAGCACAAAATGTAGTGGTTTGCTGTTCTGGAGCACTTGTGTGTCTGCGTCATGCCAAGAAAAACAACTGTCGCTGCTCATTAATCTGGGAAGCGTTATGAAGCTATTTGAAATAAAAGATTTTACAGTGAGAAGGATAAAGAAAGCCAGTCTTCCCAGGAGTGGGTGTCCAAGTAGGTCAGCCCAGGGTCTGAGTATTTAATGCTCAGAGATATAAGGAAATCCCAAAAGAGCTACATAATGTGACCTACAAGCTTTTGTAAGAACAAAAAATGTTTATGTTTAAGACAGCAGAATCAGAATAAACTTGGAAAACGTGCGGTCATTGAGACATCCATGAACTCTACTTTATACCAAAATATTTGAGGACCGTTTGTCCAGCAATTTTATCTGGGTCAAAATCGAGTCTTGCAACAAGACAAAGATCTTAAACACATCAGCAAACCGACATCTAAATGATTAAAGAAGAAAAGACTTAAGGTGTCGAAACAGCCAAGTCAAAGTCCAAAGCTCAACCACAGTGAGATGCCGTGGCAGGATATTGATGAGATGAGATGTGCCTCTGTTCATGGGGTATGTGGTAGCCTAGTGGTAAAGGGGTTGGACTACTGATCAGAAGGTTGTGAACTTGAATCCTAGGTCCACCAAACTGCCACTGCTGGACCCCTGAACATGGCCCTCAACCCTCTATAGTTGTATGAGATAAAATGTAAGTTATACATTTATAGGTGTGTGCCAAATGCCATAAATGTATTTCAGAGCATAAATTAATGCACTAAAAGAACTGAAGCAATGTTGTAAAGGACAGTGTTCTGAAATTTCTTTAAAACAATGTGAGGGACATATAAACTTCAGGTTGCTGTTGCTAACATGCTCTACATGTTACTGAATTAGAGCATGTTCCTCTGTTAACAATTTATGAATGTTAGCTTTGGGAAAATGAACATGTAAAAATGTGTTTTTGTTGGTTTTGTTGTTGTCACCTGAGGTTATTCAGATTATTACTGCCACTGACTTTTTTTTTTTTTTTTTTTTTTTTAAAAAGACATTTTATATTCTACTTTGTCGTAGACTTTCAGGCCGTGGCCCTTTCCAGGCAGTTAATAAAGTATGTTGCATATTCATGTTATTGAACATAATCTTTGTTGTCTCCTGAGCTTCATGCTCAAGCATGTTTTGCCATATCAGATGAAAGAAAAACTCTCCAGCTTTTTGTTGCTTCCCATGGGAATAAACCAACTACATTATGTTGTCTGTTGAAGCCAAAATGATATTTATATTCAGTAACATCCTGCATATAAAGTTTCAATGTCGCTTGTGCTTTAATTATATGCATGTAGCATAAAAAAATCGACCCTCAGTGTGAAACAGGCTCTGTTTTTTGTTTTAGTTTTCCATAATCCGAGAGTTCTGTATTATGAAGCTATTACAATAGACTATTTATTACATGTATTTTAAACAAATCCTTGGCTTTTAGCATTGCTACCATAATGCTAGCTTAACTGTTGTTAAGCTAACATGAACTTGTGTGCTAATAAAAAAAAATTGCCTTTCTTCAGTGAATTAGCTTAGCAGCTAGCTTTGAAATATTGACATAGGACATTGCTACTTTGATTTACACTAAAATTACAAGATTCATCATATATTTTTTTTTGATAACTTGTAAATAAATATTTAAATAATTTGAAAAGAAATAAATGAGCCTATAAAACAGTAAGATAATGCCAATTTTTGCAACTAAGTTATATCTAGTTACTAAGCTGGCTCCTTAGCCTGTCCAGTAAAGGCCTAAGGTAATGCTTCAATATTCTACACATTTTACCTTCACATGTATTTTGTTTTATTGCTAAAAAAAAAAAAAAACCTTCTTAAATTCCCAAAGCATTGCATAACTTTTATACACTTCTGTCCCCTTTCATTCTTAACCCACATTATTCTTATGCTAAGGTCACTTTTTTCCCCACACAGAAGGTCATGCAAATTTCTGTTTTAACAGAGTGGTAAATGTGGGGAAAAAACAAAAGATGTGCCTCTTCAAAATACAATACAGAAGAGTGTAAATGTATATATGTAATTGTCTTTATTTAACCCAGTCTTTGTGAGCGTTTATTTGTAGCGCACTTCGGCACTGTGCGCTAAAAGCGTCATGTGAGGTCAGAGAGCAGGAATTCCGCCTTTAGCTCAGCAAGGAGCCACAATACGGCGCTACACACACACACACATACACATACACACACACGCACACACACAGAGGCGACCTGAGCACATTTTACGCGTCAGTATCCAAAAAAAAAGGTGAACTCGCGCGCACAGCGCTGTTGTTTCCGTCCCAGACCGGGACTGGGGGGGGGGGGACGTGACTTTGCTATACAGATCGTGTGTTTTTCTCAGAACTACACCAGCAGAACAGTTTTGCTTGACTGTTTCAGGTGACATGTATTTGGATCTTTGGATTTCGACTTCCTTTGGAAAGTTTTAAGCCCCGAGATCATCACGGATTGCTCTTTCCCTCTCTGTCTCATGTCTGTGCTGATTTTGTCCTCTTTTAACGTGCACTATGACGCCCGGAGCGGAGAAAAGACTCGAGTCTCAGCTGAAAATGTTGGAGTCCATGATCAGAGACCATCGATCAGCCCTCAATTTGGCGAGTTTGTTGGTAAGAAGAACGTGCGGCTTTGAGATATTAGTGTGCTGCTTCTTTAACACTTTCTCATACGTGCTGTCTGCTGTGATTAACTATTTGAAGACTTATGGTATGGCACCACATGTCTACTATCTGTCCATGCTTTAAAGGTACATGGAGTATCAGAAGGTTCTCATTCATCCGGGACACTGAAGTCAAGACAGCTGGACATTTTTTAATTGTGAAATAATGATTCTCATTCAGAGAATTGTGCTCCTAATCCCCTAAATTTAATTATTCATTATATATATATATATATATATATATATATATATATATATATATATATATATATATATATATATATATATATGAATTTGTTAATTAATTTATTTATTTTTTAATTGTTTCTTCTTCTTCCCTGAACATGAGTTATGATTCAGAATGGAATAACTCTTAAGCTAAGACTAGCTTAAGTAAAGGGGTGTATTGTCGAATGTTATTAATGTGTTGCTTTGTAGTTTCTGGAGCCTTGAGCTAGTTTAAAAAAAAAAAAAAGAAAGGGCAGCTAGAGAAAGCAAAATCCTTAAACCAGTTTAACAGGGCTGCCCATACCAGCATTTCTGTGAATTATCCGAGCTACAGTCTTCATCTTACATTACACCATCTTTAAAGACACGAAACTGAATATCTGTTTCATTTGCAAAAAAGCAGAAGCCAAAAACAAACAAACAAACAAACAAACAGTTGTAAATAACATATTAGTACTGTAAACAAGCAGAAATACCAAGTTAAATGGCCAAGCTGGTGGTTTTGGATCTTATCTGCTTTTGTGTGATATAATCTCTGTGTGTTAAGGAACACACCCTTCTCCTCAAGAATGTGCCTGTCTTGAAGTGCTCTATTTCCAATCAGTGTCTGTGTGTTTTAAAACAAAGCCTGCACTGAGGCCCTGGTTAGCCCTGTCCTACACATTTCTTTGTTTATCTTGCTCAGACACAATTAGCCGATAGACAAGCCCTGATGTGGGTAAGTTAAGGAAGGAAAAACACTTGGAGGTCAGGAATACTCCTTAATACTTTATTTGATGATCAAATAGCTTTGTTTCATCATAATTATCCCTCTAGGTATTTATGTCAGTGCCTTTGATGTGATGTAGAAAGAAGGGAAGTTGTAGAACAAGCCTGTGTTGGAGCCAACTAAATTGTTTTTAGTTTGCATTCAAGTTCCAGTTAATCATTCAAATTAGCCAGAATTTCTAAAGACATACTGTATGCCAGTAGGTGTGTATGTGACTCATATTTGTCTTAAATCGGGGGAAAAAGGTTTTGATATCAAATGCACCAGGAAAACAGATACTCCAACCCCAAACATATTTACCTCACTTCCTGATCCTATCCCATCTCAGGTTTATATACAGTAAATGTCATGTTTTCTAAAACACTTCATTAATATTTAGTATGTTTTCTCTCTAATAATGGCCTTTCTGTGGAACCGTATTAGGAAAAATATTTACAATCTGATAAGAAGGTTTGTCATTAAAATATCTGACAAATGTTCTGTGCAGGTTCATTTGCTTTGCAACACATGTTGACCAACGTTTTGGTTATATGAAAAAAGAAATGAAAATAAGTATCAGGTCACGTGACAATCACCTAGCTTGAATCGTGTGGCAAAATCAGTAAAGATATTTTTTTCTGACTTTCTGATCAATACATTTGGTTTATTTTGAAATATTGTGGCATATGAAAACACTCCATGTGAATGAAGTATGTTTAAATAATAGGATAGGAATTTATATTCAACCTGAACATACCTTAAAGCAAATACCGATCTCAATCGTGTCATCTAAATGTTTTCCGTAGTTCCTTTTGTTACTGGTGCACTCTTAAGTAACTACCTCATCCTCGCTGTTAAAAAGGTGATAGTGTTACAGTGTCAGTGCCAGACTGTGCTGGTGAAACAGGAGCGTCTCTTTAGTATAAAGATATTTGTCTATATTCAAATCCTGACTTATAGTCATTAAAGCAACACCATTGAGCAACTGCGATAGTGGACATTATAGAAAATAATAGGTCAAATACGTCACATGGAAAAATACTTTTTTACCTACAAACATAAAACAATAGATTCGCCTTCTCAAATTTATTGCAGGTGAACAAATCCTATTCTACAAAAACACAATTTTAAAAATATATGGAGCAAAAACACATTCGCACACCTTTATTAAAAATATCAATTTTGCATGAAAAATTTATCAAAATGTAAATCTTTAAAAATAAATAAATAAATAAATAAATAATATATATATATATATATATATATATATATATATATATATATATATATATATATATATAGTTTGTTATTTTTTTATTGGATATGTCAATAACTATAACTGCTTGAATCTTTCACTATGAGTCTCAAATGCTTTTTTTTTTTTGCTCAGCACCTTATGTTTAAGTTATGTATTTTCTGCTGAAGAATTTCAGAAGGTTTAACGCTTGTGTTTGTGGGAGAGAAAAAAAATCCACAAAAAGAGTTTCCTAAATCCTGAAGCATTTTTAGTTCTGACATAAAAATTTGTGATACTCGTGTTTGACCATTTTCTACAGCTACTGTTAGTTGTTTTGCTCGTTTAATACAGTTATACCCCAAAATCAAGGAAAGCCTTGAAGTGGTGCCTCTGTGCCATGGGATTGAAAAGAGCCAGTTGTTTATATAACACAGCTAGTTTGGAATTGAGTGGGGTTCCCCCCAAAACAGCTGGATCATATCAAGCTCAAGTGTATAAGTATTTGTATAAGTATTCCACTTTAATGATTATATCACCAGGCCAGTGAAACAAATTCCAAACAGATAATCTTTAATAATTCTGATATTTAAAGCCAGGATCAGACTTGATCATACTTACTCCAGAAATCCTCCAAGCCCCTTCTTCATGCCTCCTGTTGTTAAAGGCGGAAAATAACATTCAGGAAGTTGAGGTTATATCCTCAAATTCAGAAGAGAGATAACCACCAGCGTGCTGAATCATATACCACTTCCTGCTTGTGTGTGTGTGTGTGTGTGTGTGCACATGGTCATCACACTACAACACGTTTGTAGGCTTAATGTGTGTAGGTGTGTGGTTTTGAAAAACTTAGAGGTAAACTCGGACAAAAAAAGCATCACATGAAGCTAAAAGGCAGAGCTGAATAAATTAGTTTTATTGTCTCCTGTTTGTATGATGAGTGATGATCGGTTGTTTGAGAAAGTAACAAGCAGTGAACATGTGGGTTGTTGGGGTGCTTTAAGGTGAGTTTATTGACTCATTTGGACATATATTTAGCTCAGTTTTTTTTAGCTCTCAGAACTGCAAGTCTTCATTCTCATCTCATCAAGCATCAACCACCAAGTCATGAGTTTGCCCAGCTCCTGGTGAGAGATCTTTGAGATTACAACCCTCGAAACGAATGCAGTTTGGTAATACTTGGACCTCTCTGACCTGACTGTTCTTACAGAAAAGTCTATCTCCAGGCCTTGGTGGACTCTTCTGTGGTAGGTTAACTTCAAGGACTTTAAACTAATGAAGAACCTTTAGATTCCATCTGACACCCTCTTCTCTCTGGTGATAACAGCCCTGGATGGAACACCCCTGGCCAAGGGAAAGCTAAGACACCTAACCTCATTCCTACATCTTGCCACCGTCAGGATGGCAGAACGCTAACCTACAGGAGTTTTAAAGTTCGTTCTAATACAGTATCCTGAGTTCCTCATTATTCTTGGTCTCTCCTTGCACAACTTCTCAAAACCCATATACTGACTGGTCCACTGGCACTATCCTAGAAGTGGAAGTGGAGTGTCTTTAGTTTCATCCGGAGTATAATCACTATGCAGACTTCCTGTACCATCTCAATGCCAGATTCAGCAAGCAAGGGGTCACAACGTGACCTTTACCCTATCCACATGACTGTACCATTGACCTGCTTCCAGGCACTTGTCTTCCCAGAGGTCAAACCTTTTTACTCTGTGACACTGAGCAGGCAGCTATCAGCAAAAACATCAACAAAGCCCTCGCTTTGACTTTCCTTCCACTTGCCCCACTGGCACAGGGTTTTTTTTGGGCAAGAACGATGCAGGACTTTGCCCATGCAAAGATTATCGAGGTCTTAATAAAATCATGGTCCGAAACCACTATCCATTGCCACTTATGTCCACCAATTTTGGGCTGTACAGGGAGACTCCATCTTCTCCAGACCTGAAATGGACAACGCCTACCATCGGGTGCATATAAGGCAAGGGGATAAGCGGAAAACATTAAAAAAATCCACAGGCCATTAGGAATGAAATACTTTATAAAATTCATGGTCTGGAACCACTAGTCAATGCTACTTAATGCTACCACTTTTGAGTTGTTACAAAGAGCGTCCATCTTTACCAAACTTGACCTACTTCACCAAACTTGACCTGCTACACTCCTACCATCTGCCAGATGTATGTGGACACCAAATCTGGAAGCATGCAATTATCCACAGCATGCTGTATCATTAAAATTTCCCTTCACTGGAACTAAACCTGCTCAAGTAGGACAATGCGCCTTTGCACAAAGGACCCTGTGAGGTCCATGAAGAGATGGTCTGCAAGGTTATCCATGGAAGAACTCAGTCCCACTCAAAGCACTGACCTCAACCCCACTGAACATCATTGGGAGGAACTGGAGCACTGACTGCACCACAGGCATCCTCAATCAACAGCAGCCGAGCTCACTAATGTTCTTGTGGCTAAATGAACACAAATACCTAAAAAGAAAGATAGTCTTCAGAGAAGAATGCAGATTATTAAAACAAACAAATCTGGATTCGGATGTTCAACAAACACATGGATTTCATGTCACATATCCGTACCAGAAAAACTTTGTTCACCTCATAGCACTTTTGGTTTCTGCTTATTTCTCTGTGCATACCTTTAGTGGCAACTCTGTAGCATGCAGAATGCACAATCTAATCCTTTAACCTAACATTTTGGTAAAATGACGGGACTCTTCATGTGAATATTTGTGTTAGCATAGCAAAAAACTGCAGCAGATATCAAGAAATGCCCAACCAGCACGATATGGAAATCATGTGTAACAACATAATCTATCTATCTTTATTAGCATATCTATATCTCTAGTTTCCATATCGTAGGTGGTCGAATGTCACACTCGTAAACAGTACGCCTCTTAGAATTTAGAACTTCCATTATTAGCTTTGTATTAGATGTATATTCATATTTAACCACAAATAGTTTGCAAAACAAAATCCCCAGCTTTACTTCCTACATGTCTAAACTGAAGCTAAATGTTGCATGTTGTCTTAAAGCTTGCACAGATGCATTTCTAATGGTTTCTAATGATTTTTCTTCTCAATTTGTGCAGGATTCTATAAATGCATTGGCCCTTGACCTGAATCACTCTGCGCTGAGGAAGAACAAAAACATCGATGCCTTCCTAAACAGATGTAAGCGCATTTAAACAAACAGTACAACTATTATCTAAGAGCACTGTGGTTAAAGGAATATTTACACATTAAAGTGACACAGTTTCCACTCACCCCCAAAGTTGATCAGCCAAGACAAGTTGTCTGCTAGAAAATTAGTGATTTGGATAAAAAATATAGTTCCAATGTAAACAAGTGTAATCTTTATGAGACTGTTAATGTACAAGTTGTAATTCTGAGTGAAAACATTTGATTTAATGTGAATGTTGGAAAAGCATGGAATGTTGCCCAGTCTAGACTTTTCAAGATGAATAATCCCCTAAACAATATATTAAAACTCAATCCTGTTCTCTGAGATCATTTTTATTATTTTTAAAATAAATAATCTTCAAGACGAAGTGTTTGTGCTGTCACGTGCAGATTTGTAATAAATATTAAAGAATTCTTGACATGTCATTTAATATCTTTTAGACATTTCTGAACACATAGTTGTGTCATTAAGAAAGCTTTAAGTTTTTGTTGACTGTTGTGTAGATGAAAAGGCTGTAAACAGTCTGAGGGAACTGCAGGTACGGCCGGATGATTTCGACCGCATCAAATTAATAGGCAAAGGAGCCTATGGTGCGGTGCAATTGGTGAGTATGTGCTGAACTCCGTATGCGCGCGTGTGTGTGTGTGTGTGTGTGTGTGTGTGTGTGTTAGAGAGAGAGAGAGAGAGAGAGAGAAGAAAAGATAAATATGGGAAAGGTGAAGGTGTTTTTTTTTCTTTTTTCTTTCTTTTTTTTTTAACTATGTGCTTTTTGCCTTGAAGCAGTGGTTGTGGTAATGTATTTTTTTGTTTGGTTGTGGTAATTCTTCTTAGCCTGCACGAGTTTGTACATGTCCAGAGATTGCAGGAGCGTGTGGGATGGATATATATGTATGCTTAACTGACACAGTTATAACTGACACAGTTATGTTAGAATATATGTAGAAATATATTAGATTATACTTTCTTGACTGCTTTTGAAATAAAACTCAATAGTTTAAGAAAGAAAGTCGAACAGTTTAAAAATCTATATTTAGATAAATAATACATATCAAAATATATTTATATGCTCTTCTTTAGTTTTATCTCATAACATGGAATTAACACCAAAAGCATCATATTATAAGGTGACACTATAGAACACATGCATCAGATTATAAACATCAAGCATATCTTTGGCAACTGTTGAAAGATTTGGAAGGTTGTATACACATCATTCTTACAAAAAAATTGGCCAAAAGATTTTAAACGAATGAATATGTAGAAAATAAGGTACCATTATGATATACTGATATTTATTTTAAAATATTTCTCATGGGTAAGATTTAGGATTCTCATTAACACAGTTCTCCCATTAACAGATCACATTTATCTATCCAGAATCCAGTCATATTATATTAATATAATGAACAATAGTCTTCAAGCACTTCTAGAAATCCCACGAAGAACATGATGCACTGAAGCCTCAAGGATATTTATGATAATCGTACTCAAAGGATTCCATTGGCATTTAACCCTCATATCTCTATCACACCTACAGGGCATTATAATATGATAATTAATATAAACATAGTTCTGTAGCGTAGGTGTAGGAGAATTGAAAAGTATTTTTGATTTTATTTTTATTTTATTGGCAAAAAAAATTGTCATCTAGATATTAGTGGAAAAGGCTGTTCTGGTTCATTCACAGCATATGGTGTATTGGTCTTACACTTGATATTCTTACACTTGGTGTATTACATTTATTAATATTAACCATCAGATTCAACAACAATAATATAATTTACAGTGCTCGAGTGTGTAATAAAACTGTGTAATAAAATCAATCCATGGTAATTAATGGAATTGAGTTTGTTTATTTGTTTGTTTATTTATTTATTTATTTATTGTTATTAATGCTATATTTAAATATTTAAACTCATTGTTGTTGCCATTGGTTACCATTAATCAATCAAAGCATTCACAATCTCAGAATTAGCTGATAATCAGAGAACCATAGTGTAGTGGCCTGATTATCGTGCAGTAGATTCATGATTATACTCAGAGTTTATAATGTCTATAAAGACAAAGATTTGGTGTAACCCTGTCCCATTGGTCTTTGAACGTTGTCCTGTCATTGATTCCCTTTAAATAAAAAACATGAAATACGACATTCTGGTGATAATTTGGCCTAACTATGGCATATGGACCAGATTGAACTAACTGTGCATCTTCTACGATTAGGTGCGGCACAAGGTCTCTAAGAAAGTGTATGCTATGAAGAAGCTCAGCAAGTTTGAGATGATCAAGCGCTCAGACTCTGCCTTCTTCTGGGAGGAGCGGGACATCATGGCCTTCTCAAACAGCCCCTGGATAGTGCAGGTAGAGTGAAAGTATACAACATCTGCACACTATGTTTTACACACACATACATACAGAAATACATTCACACATGTTATGGTCTCAGAGTAGGAGGGATGGAATTCTGTCTCTCCCTATCAATCAAATACATCGGGAAGGGGTGAACATTGCATTGTGATGCAGTCTGAACAGCAGCGTTTGCTTCACGTCTCGGTGGAAGCACGCATTAGCATTTACCTTCCTGAACTAGTTGCAGTGGGTGGGAATCACCCAAGACTTTATAAAGGAGAACAATTTCTTGATTGTTAGCTATATGAATAAATAATAGAAATAAAAGTCCTTGTAATTAATTGTTTTAACCCAACAGAATAAATAAATAATGGATTAATTACATGACTGGTTTCTATTTAAAATGCTGACTGGCTTCTGAATTTGTAGAGTAGTTAGCTGCATTTCTTCATTGTTCACATGTTTTTATTTTTCAGAAACTGATTGGACCACAAGATTTAAATAATGCCTGCTTTAGTCCAACACATCCTTCATTTGGAAATGAAATATTCGTGTTGAATATGCACAAGGATATGTAGACATCTGAGAGCATCATATCATAACATTCCAATCCAGTTGTATTCCCACTTTACTGTTGTTTATGACACTGCACTCTTCTGGGAAGATTTTCCACTAGATATTGGAGTGTGGCTGAGACATGCTTTGTTCATTTAACCATACGAGCATTACTGAGATCAGACATTGATGTTAGGATGTTGATGTGACTCCAGTTCCTGTTCATCCCAAAGGTTTTTAGTGGAGGACACTCACGTTCTTCACTCCAACCCTATAACCTTTAGATTTGTGCACAGGGGCATTGTCATGTTGGAACAGGGTTTGGGAAACACTGTCTGAGGATGAGCCACATATAGGTGTGATGTTCAGTTATACATATACTGCACAGTACTTTTTGGACTTTTTGACAAATAATTCCTGTTTTTATTATTTTTTTCCCCAAAGTGAGTTGATGGTTTGATATTTTGGTTACATTGGAGTAATTATATCAGTAACAATGACTACATATTTTTATAATACATGATTAAACTGCTTTTAAGTACTAAGTATTTGAAAGAATCGCCGAATCTGTGAACGTGTCGTTCTGTGTGATTATTATCATACTAAGGAGAATGGAAATGAAGGTGAGATATAAAGGAGGGTGATTTATAATAAGCTTTGGTTTCTTTGTGTATAGCTGTGCTGTGCCTTTCAAGACGAGCGCCACCTCTACTTGGTGATGGAGTTCATGGCAGGTGGAGATTTAGTAACTCTTACCATGAATTACGACATGCCTGAGGAATGGACACGCTTCTACACGGCTGAGGTGGTGCTGGCACTGGATGCCATCCACTCTATGGGCTTCATCCACAGAGACATCAAACCTGAAAACATGCTACTGGACCACAGCGGCCATCTCAAACTTGCCGATTTCGGTACATGCATGAAGATGGACAAGGTGAGCGTGATTGTGTAGAGCGTCATGCCTGAGAATAAAACAGATATCTAGGAGTTTTTTAAAAAAGGTGGCTAAGGTGTTGGACTACTATAATACCAGGTGCACCAAGCTGCCACCGCTGGCCCCTGAGTAAGGCCCTTAACCCTCAATTAATCAGTTATATGAGATAACATGTAAGTTGCTCTGGATAAGGACGTCTGCCAAATTCCATAAATGTAAATGCAGATCTTGTGAGCAAAAAAGACACAAGAACAGCTGCATTTGTTGGGGATGCACGACATGTTGACAGCATTCATTCATTCATTCATTCATTCATTCATTCCTTCAGTTATATCTAATAACTAGCTGCTTCAATGTCTTCCAAACATATATAAAGTTAAAAGAAAGTACATTCACTTTTATACTTACAATTGTAATAGTTGTGTAGTTAGATTTTTGATGTCATTAGATGCATATATCGGATATTTAGTTTTTTTATACTGAATTTCGTATTATATTGAATTATAAATAAATAAATAAATAAATAAATAAATAAATAAATAAATAATATACATATAGGCTTGTTTTGGAAAGAAGAGGAATGAAAGTCAAATTTGATAAATTAAAAGCTTGAATAAAATAAAACTCAAATTGTTTGGCTTTCCCTTTCTGCCATCTTGTGGAAAGCAGATTAAATGCATTATAAATGGATGGCTTTTATATAAACACTGGGCACAAGGATGGAAAAAAATAATAATTTCATGGTGTTTAAGGAAATAATAAAAAAAAGGAACCATTTGTAATAATCCAGTGTAATTACAGATGTGTGAGACAATGGTGTTCAACAGAACTAAGACAATCCATGACTAATTCTATATTGTGTCAGTTTGAGTCTGGTGCCCATGACGGCCTCGTCTTCTGCTGTTGTAGCTCCTCCAGTGCATGGCTTGATGTTTCGTGTGTGCTGAGATGCTTTTCTGCTTTTTTGAGATGCTTTTCTGTGCAGAACAATATAGTTAATTAATATAAAATTTATATTATGATTAAATTGGCCACATACACAACCATACATAGTACAACTTGTTAAAAACAGTTACAATAAATTGAATAATATATGTGTGTGTGTGTGTGTGTGTGTGTGTGTGTGTGTGTGTGTGTGTGTGTATGTGTATGCGTGCACAGTCTGGGATGGTTCGATGCGACACAGCTGTTGGAACCCCAGATTATATTTCTCCAGAGGTTCTGATGTCACAAGGTGGAACTGGTCATTACGGACGAGAGTGTGATTGGTGGTCTGTGGGGGTGTTTCTTTATGAGCTGATGATAGGTAAGTAGCCCCTTATCTCTTCTCTTATATCTTCTCCTTTTTTCTTTTCTCTTCTCTTCTATCTATTCTGGTCTTATCCCTCATTGTCTCTTCTCTCCTTGTCTCTTCTCCTCTCATCTCTTCTCTTCTCTTTTTGTTTTGTCTCCTCTCATCTCCTCTCGTCTCCTCTCGTCTCTTCTTGTCTTTTCACATCTCATCTCTTCTCTTTTTGTTTCTTCTTGTCTCATCTCTTCTCTTCTCATCTCTTCTCGGCTCTTCTCTTCTCTTCTCTTCTCTTCTCTTCTCTTCTCTTCTCTAGTCTCTTCTCCTCTCGTCTCCTCACTTTTCACCTCTTTACGTCTCTTCTCTTCTTGTCTCTTCTCTTCTTGTCTCGCCTCGTCTCTTCTCTTCTCTTCTCTTCTCTTCTCTTCTCTTCTCTTCTCTTCTCTTCTCTTCACAAATGTTTTGTTTTGCTGCAGGTGAAACACCATTTTATACTGAGTCACTAGTGGGAACTTATGGCAAGATCATGGATCACAAAAACAGTCTGAACTTTCCAGATGATATGGAAATGTCTAAAGAGGCCAAAGACCTTATATGTGCCTTTTTGACTGACAGGTAAGAAAGAGTGATAATTTGACATCTCATTCTTCACTTATACCATGTAAAAGACAAAGAGTAAAGGAATCCACTGACAGGGAATTTATTTTTTATTTACAAATTCATACAAAACAGAGTGATGCTTTATAATACAGTAACATGACTCATAGGTAACTGTGTAGAAACAAATGAATAGTCTTTCCATCACTTAGGTTACTATTATTAACAATTATGAAGATAATTAATTAAGTACTTTAAGTACATTATTACATAAATAAAGTAATCCTAGGTTCAAAAAGAGACAAATCTTCTTTATTATCATACTTTTCAAATGTGTTGTAAATAATTTTCATTTAAATTTTAGTTAATATAAAAGAAATGTAATATATATATATATATATATATATATATATATATAAGAATAATAAATATGATCTTATAATAAATAATAAGAATAATAAAAATAAGTCAATTAAAATAAGTCAATTATAGTCTAATTATTTACAATTTTTGCGTCAATGTGTGCACTATATTTGTGTTTTTAAGGAATAAAAGATGAGGTATGACCCCAGCTAGAAGGAAGGGTAGAGTTTAGTACCTTATTTTTCAGTTATTGGGAATTGTTGTCAATGTGATCAGTAATTAATCAGTCAGCAAGCATGAAATATATCTACTGATTAGTATTTTTGTAGTAATTAACCCACATAACTACTCAATAGTTCCTGCTTTGTTCCTGTAAGTTTATAGAACATTTCTATGTTGGTGATGTTAGTTGTTGTCTGAACTGACATCATTAAATTAAAGAACTGACATCATTATATAGTTAGTGATGTGCAAATTGAATATCATGACGGTGTTGATTGTGGTATTATAATGACGCTTGAAGCTTCGGAAACTGATCTGATGCTGTCATGATCCACATGAAGTCAGGTGTGACATCAGCGGGCCTTTTCTTGTACTTCGATCGTTCACTCTCGAGCCCCTTCGTGTTTCAGCTTCTGTTTTCTTTCTTATATTCATATTTGTTAGTATTTAAAGCTGTTACTAAGTTACTATGAAAAGCTGTTTTGGGTCTGTACACACACATATAAACACACACACACACACACACACACATATATATATATATATATATATATATATATATATATATATATATATATATATATATATATATATATATATATATATATATATATATATATATATATACACACACACACACACACCAGTGCCATTGCCCTCCCTTTGGTTTCTGGCTTCAGCTGGAATGAACCACACGTGGCAGCTTGGTTCTTAGTACCCCAGGGAGGGGAGCTGTGTGTGTGTGTGTGTGTGTGTGTGTGTGTGTGTGTGTGTGTGTGCTTGTATGCAGGCTTGTCTCTCACTGCATTGCTTGTCGTTCACTTTCTTTAGCAGCTGGATATTAGTTACAAGCACACAAACAGATCTGCAGACCTGTCAATGTAGGAACTCTGTGTGTGTGTGTGTGTGTGTGTGTGTGTGTGTGTGTGTGTGTGTGTGTGTGTGATGGGAGTGGGGGGTTATCTGGTTTGATTTTGCTCTGTGTACATTTGTAATGTGTTGATTTGTACTTTGATATGTCCAGGGAGGTGAGGCTTGGCCGGACAGGAGTGGAGGAAATCAAACGTCATCCCTTCTTCAAGAACGACCAATGGACCTTCGACACCATACGAGATAGTAAGAGTTGTGTTTGTCCACTCAGCATTTATAATATATATAACGATACAATATACAGCTTGATGAATATGTACAATTAGTTTTCATGTCTCTGGAGTGAGATCAGATCCTTCGATGTTTATCAGATAGTTTGCGAGAACCTTATTGCTGTAATAAGATGCTAATGATAACAGCGGTGTAATGGAGTGTTGAGGGAACGCTGGTGTGAAACGTTTGCTAATAGAGGCCAGGATTCTTCTCTTAAATATCATTCATGTGTTACATGTCTAACATTTGTGTAATATAATCATTTCTGGGGTTTTTTGTGTTAGAATGTTGACAAGCTTTGCTGTGGAGTGTGTTGGTGTTGTGTAGTGTTTGTTGTGTAGTGTTCATTTTTGGGTGGATTTTCTGGGTGGATATTGCGGCCTATGTGGAGTTTCTAATGAGAGGAGTGATGCAAAACCACTGCTGTGGGGCCGCTCTCTCTCTCTCTCTGTTTCTCTCTTTCTCTCAATTCCGCAACTCTCCTTCACTTTTACTCTCCCTCCTTCCCCAAAATCTTTCTCTCTCTCCGCCTCTCTTCTTCTCTCCTCTCTTCTTTTCTAGTCTCCTGTTCTCTCCTCTCCTCTCAATTCTCAATCCCCATCTCCTTCACTCTCACTCTCTCCCTACCCCTTCTCTCTCTCTCTCTCTCTCTCTCTCTCTCTCTATCTAACCCTCTCACCTTCCCCCTCTTCTCTCCTACACTTTCACCCTCTCTTGCTTCTTCTCTCTCTTCCTCCACCTCTTCTCTCTTCTCTCTCTCTCTCTCTCTCTCTCTCTCTCTCTCTCTCTCTCTCTCTTTATAACCCTCCCTCCCTCCCCTACACTTTCACCCTCTCTCGGTTCCTCCACCTCTCTCTCTCTCTCTCTCTCTCTCTCTCTCTCTCTCTCCCTCTCCCTCTCCCTCCTATTTTGGACCTCCAGGTGTCATTCAGCACACAGTGACAGCAGAGATGTTATGTAACAGCATCACCTGAAATAAGTATAAGAAGATTAGTGCGTGTGATTGTGGAGAAGAATGTCATGTTAAATAGACTCCCATTACCTTGAACGTACCTTTTATATTATATTGGTCTCAGAGCTCCAGTGAAGAATGTCGACTCCAAACCAAAACTGGCTGAAGTAAGGGGAAAATTGTGTAACTTTTTGAAACCGATACATAATAAAATTCTGTGTAAAAAGAGTAGAATTGGAGCTATGGCACTTGTGTGTTTTCTTGTAAAATGCATGCTGTGCTGGTCATTGTGTGTGTGTGTGTGTGTGTGTGTGTGTGTGTGTGTGTGTAGGAGAAAGAGTGAGATCGTGTGTGAGCGTGTGAGCCAACTTGTGTGCTACTGTAGAGAGGTGAACAGGGAGAAAGGGTCCGCAGCGGACGCCACTCCTTCCTGCTAACTACACTGTCCGCTTTGTGTGGAATACACACTGATCCTTTCAGAAACACACACACACACACATGCACACACACGCACACACCTCAAGGAAAAAGGAGGTCTTTGCATTTTGATCTTATTTTCTCTCTCTCTCTCTCTCTCTCTCTCTCTCTCTCTCTCTCTCTCTCTCTCTCTCTCTCTCTCTCTCTCTCTCTCTCTCAGCCATGGCTCCAGTGGTGCCTGAGTTGAGAAGTGACATTGACACAAGAAATTTTGATGATATCGAGGATGATAAAGGGGACGTGGAGACTTTCCCACCTCCTCGTGCCTTTGTAGGCAACCAGCTACCTTTTGTTGGATTTACCTACTACAGGGAGGACCAGTAAGTCTCTCTCTCTCTCTCTCCCTCTCTCTCTCTCTCTCTCTCTCTCTCCCTCTGTATATACATATATTCATAGGTGTCAACGTATACGACATATTACTTTACAACGTTCTAAAAAAAAAGAAAGCAAAAACAATACTTCAGCAAACTAAATGTTATTGCGGTTTATTGCGGAATGAAAATGTAGTGAACGATAAACGATAAACAAACTAAATAAATAAAATAAATCTCACCTAACTGGCTAACACTTTCGCTAATGGATGTTGTCCTCGTCAGCATAGCCGCCGTAGTTATTTAGACAGACATTTATTAAACAACAGAGTCCTATAGCAACTTTTTCCCCCTTCTTTGCTATATTTGCTTTTTATGTGGCATCAGTTTTCATCAAAGTACATTCACATTTGACTTCCTGACATAGATTCACTACATAAAATACAAACGTTCATTTAATATGCTCCAGTTTTCTTCCACTGTCAGGGCTCCAATATCTACACCCACAACAGGACCAGTGAGCGCTTGTATTAGAAAAGTGATAGAGGCAGGAGACAGGAAGTGGACTGTTTATGTTCTAAGGAAGTTAGCTAAAAAAATAAAATAAAAAAAAGACTATTGCATTCATTCGTATACATTTCCCACTATACTTTCTCCGTCAGTTTTCCTAACCCACTCACTTTTTTTCTGATTTCTCTCAGGTTGATGAGAAAGAAAGACAAAGTTGGAGACGAGTGTGACGTCTGTATTGACGATCTAATAGAAAAAGGCGACTATTCGGAGAGATCTGAGGTGTGTGTCTTTGTGTATGTACGTGTACAGTACGTGCATAAAAAGTATAGTACTTATATACTGTATGTTTGGGTAATAAACGACTACATTTATTTTAAAGATTTATTTATAATTATAGCATGAGTGTTTGACAATTCTGCATTTTCTATCCCTGATTTTTTTCTGGTCTTAAAGGCTTCAGGTGTTTGTGTTTAAAGGCAGTGGTTTAAGCACATATAAACTCTGTCTTAGACACTTTTACTGTTGGGAAAAAAGTCGTGAACATTATGCTGTTAATTCCGCAAATTCCTCATAAATTCCGGACTCTTACTTTGTATTTTATGTCACATCCATGAGATTTAAGTAACCCCGAATTGTGTTTGTTGAATTTATTTAATAACTGAGATGCTCACATGATTCCCTATGATTTCTTTACACACACATATGTTTATAAATTTTGTGCAGTTTAACCCAGAAATCCTGGTGAAAGTAAACTAGCTAACTAGTGAACTAAAAGTGACCGAGATAAACATTCTGCTGCTGAAATAAAGGGCGATTCTTCTGTATATCTGACTGTATAAAGAAATTTCATGTGCAGGGTTTATTTCAGTAATGCATTCGTAATGACTTTAATGGAAACCAAATGTTTATGTGTGTTATAGCTTGTTTTTTTGCTAATATGCCCAGGGAAATTTTGAACACTAGAGCTCTGTTTTCTGGGAGCATTGCCTAAAATCCTGGATTTTACACCTTTGAACTTTTTACCCTGGAGATTAAATCCACTTTATATAAGCAGCCGGTGTTTCTAGTAAGACTTTATAACTTTACGTGTGCAGATAAACTACCACATATTTGTCGACATGACAATTTCCCTTCACTGGAACTACAGTAAGAGGCCCGAACCCTGTTCCAGCATGACAATGTTACAGTGCACAACGTAGCTCCATGAATACATGAAGGTTGGAGAAATTGGAAGAACTCGAGTGCCCGGAATCTGGTTCAACCCCACTGAACACCTTCAGGATGAACTGGAACTGGAGTCTTCTTAACATCCCAACATCAGAATCTAGTGGAGAACCTTCAACCTTCATAAAAAAAAGTGAATCTTAATATACAGTAACAGCAAAGACGGGATAAATCTCTCTAAACAAATTTAGACGTGATGGTCCACAAACCTTTGGCTGTATATTGTATCTACATGTAGAATTTGCTCTTTTTTTTAACCAGATTATTTAAAATGGATAGATGAGCTTCTGATTCTTATTTGGGAAAGTTTTTACAAGACATATTACCGTCATGTCAACGCTAACGCATATCTGCATTTACGTCTGGATCTTCCACCTGACAAATACTTTCGTTTACCATCTTTCTGTTTCTTTTTAGACTGATGACGTGCAGAGGAAACTGATTAAGATAGAAGAGAAGTACAAGCATGAGAAGCAAGCTAAGGATGATCTGGAAAGCAAATGCAGGTACAGTATATACACACAAACACACACAGGTTAATACTATTAATGAAACTGTAAAATTATCTGCCGATATGTTGTTTTTTTTCAACAGAAATGCAAACGAGCGACTAGATAAACTGTCCAAGGATCTTGAAGAAGAGGTAAAATTCAGCAAAAGAATTGCAAACCAAATCACGACTCACTCATACTACTGCGTTTACTACTAAAACGTGTAGTCTGTAAGTGTGAAATCTGAACCTAGAGCAGTTTCTTCAGTTAACTTACAGAACAAACGATTAGCATACAGCTGGAGCAAGCGCTTGTTGAAGATTTCTGTGAGGAAGTATTTGGACGTTAGGTCAAGGGTCTTGCTTAAAGGCTCAACACTGCTCAAAAAAAAGCTCAATTTGGTGTTGAACTGGGTGTTGAGGAGACTGATTCAAATCCCACTGGTGTTGTTTGTTCTACATGTTGCCTGCACCCAGCTGATTTACCTTGGACTTATGTGTGCTTTGTGCTGTGATGGATTTTCGGGGCTTTTGATAGGAAGTAGTAGCTCAGTGGTTAAGGTGTTGAACTACTAATCATAAGGTTGTGAGTTTGAATCCCAGGTCCACCAAGCTTCCTCTCCTGGGCCCCTAAGCAAAGCTCTTAAACCTCAGTTGTATAAATGTAAGTTGCAATAGATGATAGTGTCTACCAAGTGCCTTATTATTTAACTCTAGTTAGGACTCGAAGTTTTTCTCTATATGTTAGTAGAATTCGAAATCCACAGGAGTTTAGTTTTAACACCCCGAAAAGAGCTGCAATAACATTTAAAGTAATAAAACAGCAGTAGGGGGGGGCACGGTGGCTTATTGGTTAGCACGTTCGCCTCACACCTCCAGGGTTGGGGGTTCGATTCCCACCTCTGCCTTGTGTGTGTGGAGTTTGCATGTTCTCCCCGTGCCTCAGGGGTTTCCTCCGGGTACTCCGGTTTCCTCCCCCGGTCCAAAGACATGCATGGTAGGTTGATTGGCATCTCTGGAAAATTGTCCGTAGTGTGTGTGTGTGTGAGTGAATGAGAGTGTGTGTGTGTGCCCGGTGATGGGTTGGCACTTTGTCCAGGGTGTATCCTGCCTTGATGCCCGATGACGCCTGAGACAGCCACAGGCTCTCCGTGACCCGAGGTAGTTCGGATAAGCCGTAGAAAATGAGTGAGTGAGTAAACAGCAGTAAAAACTGATGAGCAGTAAGAACTAGTTAGGCTTTATGATAAATAGAAGTGTTAGATGACACAGTTGGTCCGAAATTTCATTTTGATGCACAGTAAGTGTGTATTTAACATTCTATATTAATAATTATGCCTTTCTTAGCTCATATATAACTCAAAAATTAATATACAGCAAAATAAAAAAAAACAAGGAAACATCTGTGTAGTGTTGTTCTGTGTCGTGGAGTTTAGTGCTCGCTCATGACCAGGAAGTGTCATATGAGTGAGGAATGTCTGCCGCTTACTGAGGAATGCCACGAGCTCTCGGTTTATAACTACATTCTAAGTGCTGTAAATGAAACCCAGAGTGAAAGCAGATTTGGTTTGTTCGCAACTGCTGTGTTTTTATCAACCTGTCTAAGACACAGCTGAGTGTTGGTTGTATCATTTGTCCCTTACTGTAAATGAGCTGCTCTGTATTTTGTAAAGTTGGGAAGTAATTCAATCTTTTTTGTGTAGATGAGTGCGAGGCACAGAGCAGAGGATTCTCAGAGGAAACTGGAGAGAGAGAAAGCCCTGCTGCAGCACCAGAACACAGAGAGCCTGAGGAAGGCTGAACTGGAAGTGGAGCGAAAACGCAGCTTAGAAAATGAAGGTGAGAATGTTTTTATGCAACACTGACTATAGTTTAAAGCCCATTACTGTCACATGAGCATTAAATACTAAGCACTGTCGTCCGTTTACTGACTGTTGACTGTTTGGTTGCTCATCACGGTGAGAGTATCATTAGCTGACGTCCACTCGCTAGCGGTCAAACCTACAATATTTACTTCATGTTTTTACACACTATGAACTCGGCTGATACTCTGTGTTTTGCAGTGAGCAGCTTGAAGGAGCAGCTGGCTGAACTGAAGAAGAAGAGCGTTAACTCACAAATTTCCAATGAGAAAAATATCCATCTAGAGAGACAGGTCAGTGTGTGCTGAAAGATTTTCCAGGAACATACATGATCTATTATTAACACACGAAGGGCTTTGTGTAGATGCAAGTGTGACTTACTGGTATAACACTGGTACACTGCTTATTTGGTTGAGTGGAACAGTAGAAGTCTAATTCATGGTCCTGTGGTCAGTGCTGATGTGATCTGAAATTCTGTCAGCATTGGCGTTTCCGAAAAATTTTAACGACTCTTTTCAATTCTTGATGCTGATTGGTCAGTTTCTATAAATGCAGCTCTGACGGAAGTTCGAAAATCACAGGTTCTTATTAATGCACTCATTCTACTTGTCATAGTTTGGAGATGTTTTTTTTGCAGCAGAAAGAGCGTCTACTGAAAGAGCGTCCACACTTTCCACTAATTCTTGACAGCTGTAATCCTCAATAATATAAGTTGTAGTAGAAGAGTGATATACTTGCATCAATTATTCCTTCACATTTTGAGCAAAGAAGATTAGCACTATTTTAGATTTTGTTCTCTAAGTTTGATATCCACTCCTCTCCTTCTCTCATCCGCTTTTCATTTGTAGCTGGAAGAAGTGAACGCAAAGCTGCAGGCCGAGGTGGAGGAGTCAAGCCGGGTGAAAAAAGCTCAGGCCGAGGCAGCGAGACAAGCGCAGCAGCTGGAGCTTTTACTCAGGGAGCTGCAGGAGCGACTGGCACAGCTGGAGAGCAGCCGCCTCGGCCTGGAGCAGCACAACATCAGCCTTCAGAGTGCACTAGAGACTGAGAAGAGGGAGCACAGTCTCAGCTCCGAGACCATCACAGACCTGCAAGGTGACGGAGGAATAAGTCGTTAGGGAGACTGTGAGGGAGTGGATGAGGAAGCATGCAGGGGATTTTGGTATTAAATTAGTTTTAGAGTTCTTCACTCAATGGCATGTGTATAAAGGAGGAAATTACTTAAGGCTGTGACAAAGGGAGGACGAGGAGGAATAGTAGGGAGTGTAGGGAGGAGTGAGCTAAAAAGAGTGTGAGTAGGCTAGTTCCTGTGTTTTTCAGTAAGTTGTACTGAGGATGAGGTGGAGGTGAGGTAGATATGGAGGATGAAAAGCTAAAAGATGTACAGAATCAGGGATTAAGGGTTTTTTTTGTGAAAGAGGAGAAATTGAAGGATTAAGGATTGAGTTTGAAATGAGGGATTAAGTACAGACTGACTGAGTGTAAAAAAGAGTGGGAAGAGAGTGGAAGGCTTGAACCATGAAGAGAGTGGACTGAGTGAGGGAGGGTAGGAAGCAGGGTTAGTGAGGTAAGGAAAGGGTGAATAATGGAGGGATTAAGTGAATTTAGGAAGGATTTAGGAGAAATTAAGTAGGTGAGAATGGGGTATAGATGAGGAAGAATAGGAAAGAAGCTCCAAGTAAGCAAAAGTGTAAAAAGCATATAAATATATTAGGGGTGGGGAGTGAGGAAATGAGTAAGGAAGGGATCAAGTAAGTGTGAATGAGGTATTGAGTGAATGAGGTGTTGAGTGGAGGGTGTGAGAGTGAATGGGGTATTGAGCCTGGGAGTGAGGGGGTGAATGAAGTATTAAGTGAGGGGTGAGGGAGTGAATGAGGTATTGAGTGGGGGTAAGGGTTTTTAATGAGGTACTGAGTGGGGGAGTGAATGAGGTATTGAGTGAGGGAATGCATGAGGTATTGAGTGAGGGAGTGAATGATGTATTAAGTGAGGGAGTGCATGAGGTATTGAGTGGGGGGGTGAATGAGGTATAGAGTAGGGGATTGAATGAGGTATCGAGTGAGGGAGTGAATGAGGTATTGAGTAAGAGAGTGAATGAGGTATCAAGTGGGGGAGTGAATGAAGTATTGAGTGAGGGAGTGAATGAGGTATTGAGTGAGGAAGTGAATGAGGTATTGAGTGGGGGAGTGAATGAGGTATTGAGTGAGGGAGTGCATGAGGTTTTGAGTGAGGGAGTGAATGAGGTATTGTTTGGGGGAGTGAATGAGGTATTGAGTGGGGGGTGAATGAGGTATTGAGTGGGGGAGTGAATGAGGTATTGAGTGAGGAAGTGAATGAGGTATTGAGTGAGGGAGTGAATGAGGTATTGAGTGGGGGAGTGAATGAGGTATTGAGAGAGGAAGTGAATGAGGTATTGAGTGAGGAGGTGAATGAGGTATTGCGTGAGGGAGTGAATGAGGTATTGAGTGGGGGAGTGAATGAGGTTTAAAAGAGATTGAACAATAAAATAAAGGGATATGTGAGTATAAGTGTAGAGGAGGTTGGATGAGAATAAGCCACGTGACTGTAACAGTGTGCTTTGGCTGGTGTGTAGAAATGAGTGTGTAATGTGTTCCTCCTCTTTCCCTTTTTCTGTGACACACACACTGGGCCCTTGTTCCTACTGTGTAGTGCTGTTGTGTTTGGGTGGAGTGTCTCGTGTGGAGAGTAAACACTGCTATTTTGGGTGCCCAGTCCTGTGGCAGGTAGCTGATGTTACGTCTCAAAGCCTGGAGAATTTTTTCATGTATCTAAGTTTCTCTTTTTTGCTCTTTCAGTTCGTGTCTCGGGTCTGGAGGAAGAGCTGAAGCAAGCGAAGAACTTGCTCTCCAAGGCTGAAGGAGAGAAGAGACAGCTACAGGAGGAACTGACTGATTTGGAGAAGGTGTGTGTGTTTGTGTGTTTGTGTATGTGTGTCTACAGTAAAGCCTTGTAGAGGTAGTCAGGTTTCTCTATGTATATGTACTCTGTGTGTGTATGTGTGTGTGTGTGTGTGTGTGTGTGTCTACATCAAGGTGTTTTAGTGATAATAAGGCTGTTCTGTGTATATGTACTCTGTGTGTGGAGGGTGGTTGGTCGGGGTGTATCTACATTAATTTGTTGTAATGGTAATGGCTGCTCTGTGTGTGTGTGTGTGTGTGTGTGTGTGTGTGTGTGTGTGTGTGTGTGTCGACATTAAGGTGTTGTAATGATAATGCTGTTCTGTGTATATGTACTCTGTATGTGTGTGTGTGTGTTTGTGTGTGTGTGTGTTTGTGTGTATGTGTGTGTGAGAGAGAGAGAGAGTGTGTGTGTGTGTGTGTGTGTGTGTGTGTGTGTGTGCATGTGTGTGTTAACTGTGTTGTTCTCTGTATACAGGTGAGAAGTCAGCAAGAGATCGACCTTACCTTCAAACTCAAATCTGTTCAGCAGCGATTAGAGCAAGAGGTAGAGGAGCACAATGCCGCCAAAACCCGACTTGCTGACCACAGCCAACTCAACCAGTCTATCGAAGAGGCCAAGTCTGAAGTGCTGAGAGGTAAAAAATCACAACACATTGACTTGAATAAATGCACTGCTATAAAAATTCACTGGAGTGAACGAAGTTAATAACACAAAACTACTTGAGTTAAAGTTTTTTAAAATTTTTCATAAATGACTCATGCGTGCTGAAGTAAACACCACCTCCATTATCATCACTATATAAATCACTGACTCATAAAGTTTTCTAGCCACATTATTAACTATCTAGTTCTTAGATTTATTTAACACAACAAGCAATCACACTGACGTGACATCTTACGTTTAATACTGAGCTATCATACTCTTAAAAACTGTAAAGACGCTTAATAATCGAGCTCGGTCAGCTAGTTGAAAGCTTGAATGCTAAGATAAGAAGCATAAATATCTCCACAGGTCCATGTTATATGTGGGTAAATCTTAAATGTTGTGCGTGCGAGAAGGCAGAACGATATCGCAGAAATAGAAGCCGAACTCTGGACATTTAGTATAAAGTTTTTGCTGCTAATATAATAATAGTTCATAATCTGAAGGGTCTTAACATCGACACTAATGTCCTATTTACTGTATATATATTTGTTTATTTATTTTTGTTTCAAGGCTTCGGCAACTTACATTAAAATGTATGAATCCAACGAGAGTCATGATATGACATCATCACACATAATACTGTATATACAGCTGTTCTCTGAACAATTCAATACCCATTGTAACAGCTGTACAGGCTTCAGGATACAATACATAGGAATAAAGATGCTACTGTCAGATTTCACACACAGAATTTTACCTCAGAAAGGTTCAACAGAATCTGAAAACCGACGAATAAAAAGGAACTCATTAGAAATCACGTGGATGTGAGGGCATGTGACTGAAATTGTCGAAAAAATGTTACAGTAGAGCAGTAAGTCTGTGGCCGTTGGTGCTTTTTAATGGTAAAATAACGTGTGTCTGTGTGTCAGACATGGAGCGTAAGCTACAGGACGAGCGCTCGGCTAAACAGCAGCTGGAGAGTAAGGTGATGCAGATGGAGAAACATCACTCAGCCCTGGACTGTGATTATAAGCAGGCACAGCATGAGCTCCACGAGCTGCTCTCACACAAGAACAAGCTTACGGAGGAGGTCTGTCTGTCTGTCTGTCTGTCTGACTACAGCTTGTACATTTCGACTGTACATTCAATCATACGATCGGATCATTTCCCGTGTCTTCATACTTCCAGTGTGATGACTGCTTATGATAAATGCAAAGGCTAAATTGTTTTAAAAATTTATAAATTTTTTGACAATGAAAATATAAATGTTGTGCAATTTAAAACAAAAATGCACAGTTTTGTCACCAGTCATTTTGCATCAAAAATGTTTTGTGTTTTTCTTTTTGGAAGCACATGTTTGCTTTACTTGGTTGGTAACGTAATGTTATTGCAAAGTGACAGAGGAATCGTTGTCAGCATATATATAGTATTATGATTTAGAGCCTTAATATTATTAATCAATATTGTTTAGAGACTTAAAAATAGTCAAGCCTTAATAATTGTGTGTGTGTGTGTGTGTGTGTGTGTGTGTGTGTGTGTGTGTGTGTGAATGCAGGTGGATTTGCTGACTGTGAGAGTGGAGCAGGAAATGCAGCGGCGGAATCTGTCCCAAGCTGATCTGAAGGCTCAGAAGCAGGAAGTCAGTATGTTACGCACCTCTGAGAAACAACTCAAACAAGAACTCAACCACCTGCTGGAGCTCAAACTCAGTATTGAGAAACAGAACCAGGAGCTACGCAGGTGTGTGTGTGTGTGTGTGTGTGTGTGTGTGTGTGTGTGTGTGCGTGTGTGTATATATGTGTATGTGTGTATATGTGTATGTTTGTGTGTTTGTGTGTGTGTGTGTGTGTGTGTGTGTGTGTGTGTGTGTGTGTGTGTGTGTGTGTGTGAAATAATAGTTTAATAATAATAGTAAATAATAGTAATTTCCAATAACACCAAAAGACTAAAATAAAAAATTTAAATTCGGAGCTTCTTCTTATCTTTAGCTAGAATCCCTTTTCATGGATATAAGTGTGAATGCAGATTTATTTTAAGTGATAAAATGATAATATATTCTCAATTCTAATTTGTTTTTTTTTATGTGAAATGTTATTACTCAGCAAGGCACAGACTGGTAGCTTACTGGTAAATGTGCTAACAGGAGTTTTTTGTCTTTTTGTCCAATCAGGGAGAGAGAAATAGCTGACGCTCATCTGAATGAGTTAAAGGAGCAGCTGCAGGAAGAAGAGTATTTCACAGTATGTTTGGCATGTTTTGTGTCCTCTTTAGGTTGTAAGGCTTTTATTTCAAATGAATGAAAAAGTGCTGCTATTATTCGAAGGGTGTGCTTACATATGAGTGTTTAGTCTGTTTAAATCGAACCTTGGTAACTTAAATTTAAACTTTTCCATTTTTATTCTGTTTCTATACCAAAGTTGAGACAAATAAATTAAATGGAATTGAATTGTATAGAAATGGTGACTTATCAGAATGAGTTCTTTCTTTATATTTATATTTATTAGACTTATATTTATTATACTTTATTATTATTATTATTATTATTATTATTATTATTATTATTATTATTATGAAACCAATGAGACATCCAGTGTTCTGTGGTAAACCAATTAACTTGAGTCCTGCAATCCAGATATAACATACTTAAAAGAATATCAAATAACTGGACTGTTACATTACAGCTGTCTATAATGTCTCTATTGCACTTGCAGAAACTATACAAGACTCAGATGCTAGAGCTGAAAGAAGACCGTGATGAAAAGACTAAACTCTACCAGGACGCTCAGCGGAGACTTGAGGACCTTCAGGAGGAGAGGTGTGTTTATACGTACTTGTTTGTCTTTGTACTTCTCGAGACGTAACATCATATATTTGGGCCATAAATCTGATACACCTGGCCATGAATCTGGAACATAATCATGTTTGTAGGTAAATCTGTACAATAATTTGCAACAAATTCTGACCACAAGATTCGAGAATCGTCTACAGTCATTATCTATCTGCTCATCTAACCTCAGATACCTTCTATATCTTCAGATAAGTCTTATTTGTCATTGAATTGGTCTAGTCTGAAGATTAGTATATATAGGATCTGTAAACGATGAAAAAATAATGTGCTGGTTTTATATACAGCACAATGTGTGTAAAAATATAAATAAACAGTGTGTTAATGAATCTAGCCCACTGGGTTTTGATCAGAAAGTTGGTAAAACGTACGGTTGGTTTTGGTGCAGAGATTCTCTGGCCACACAGCTGGAGGCGAGCCTGACGAAGGCCGACTCGGAGCAGCTGGCACGCTCCATTGCTGAGGAGCAGTACTCGGACCTGGAGAAAGAGAAGATCATGAAAGAGCTGGAGATCAAAGACATGATGGCCAGACACCAGCAGGAGCTCAGCGAAAAGGATAACACTATCAGTTCGGTGAGACAAAGAGAGAGATAATGGCGTCTCAGATCAATCGGTTCATTTATTCCAATAAATGCTTCAAATAGTTCTGTAAATAAAACAATACAATCAGAAGCATAACGTGTGAACAAATCTCAAGATGTAAGTTTAGCAATCATATTTGTTTCGGAATAATCCTGTGAAGAAAGATTTGCTCATTAAATGTAAATATAGTCAAGATGTTTTCACAAGCAAATCATTTTTTTTTTTTTTTGAGGCTGAACAAGAACATAAAGTAGTGTCACGTTGTTCCTGCTGAAACGCTGAAGGTCTGAATGCTGATAATGGAAATACCCGACTTCCCAGCTGAACAGCCCCAGGTTTTCCCAGGTCCTTAAGGGTGGGGCAAACTAGAAGTCAAACCACTTATATGCAGTTTAAGTAGAAATAAATTAACTCAGGGTTGTTAACAGCGTGATATAAACCATCTGTTTTCTCGGTTAGCAGTAATGTGGTGGATGCGGCGGCGTCAGAGAAAATAATAGAGACACAGAATACCAGCTATTTATGAGGTTTTGCAGTTTTTCTTTGCTGTTGCAATTAATGAAATGACTCTGATGGTTCATCTGACTTGGATTATTCCCAAATGCTTCACTTTCTGACACTATATCAGACTCAAACAACTTAAATGCTAGTGCAACAAAGGGGGAGAAAAGAAAAGTTGAAAACTTTATTGAATTAAATGAAGGAACTGATCTGGAACTGTTGTGTGTGTGTGTGTGTGTGTGTGTGTGTGTGTGTGTGTGTGTGTGTGTGTGTGTGTGTGTGTGTGTGTGTGTAGCTCGAGGAGTCAAACCGCACTCTGACCGTGGACGTAGCCAACCTGGCCAGTGAGAAAGAGGAACTCAATAACCAACTCAAAGTCCTTCAACAGCGTGAGTGCGGCAGTTTTTCTTCTTTTTTTACTTTTCTACTTGTGTTTATTTAATACTTAATGTTCTTCTGTGGTTTGTATGTATCTTTATACCTTTAAGGAGCATAATTCCACCTTAAGAACCAACGTTTTAAGCTAAAGGACAAAATAATACAAAATAAGAAACGGCGCTTTAGCGATTCCAGCTAAGTCTTGAGGAAAAGTAGGGTTTAATCACTTTATCCTCAGAGTTTGTGGTAAAATGGGAAGAAAACCACACACAATAGAAGTGTAAGAATGTGTATTAAAGGATAATTAATGTTAATGTTTCTTTGGCAAACAGAGCTGGAAAAAGCCAAAGAGGAAGAGAAGCAGATTGACACCATGAAACTGTCCTTTGAGAAGCAACTTCAGACTGAGCGAACACTTAAGATCCAGGTGGGTATGATTTATACCCTTGACATACACAGGGCAGATTTGTCTGAACTAACAATAACTCATATTTACTGAGGTTTGGATTAAACCAGGTTTAAAAAGACCAGGTCTAAATGCCCTCCGAAACGGTTTCGAGACGGATCGTTCAAACCCCTTCAGGAGGTGGTCTGGGACGCATTTTAGATGAAACTGGACAGGTGTAAATGCATGTGGTTGTTCAAGCCACATACGTCAGCACTATACTCCTCCCAAACATAAGTATGTCACTCGCAGGTGACTCACGAGTCGTGCATCTCGCCAGAAACAAATATGTTTTCCCACAAGCGTTGGCTCCGATCTTTCACCCAGGTGTCTCATTGGGTCTTAAAATGCACTGCTGCCGCCAGCGAAAATGCAGCAAACAGTAAATGCTGTTTTTTGTAGCAACCGCACACACCAAAGCGTGCTCCATTTCAATTACCCCGGAAATGAGGTAAAATATATTTGCATATTGGGCGGGAGTAAAAAGATCGGATCGATATCCGATTCGCCGAGACGCATTTATGTGGCCTAACACATAAATGGGACAGTTTTAACAAATCAGATAGCTATTGGATCAGAGAAAACACATGAAGTGACCAGGTCTAAAAAGGCCCTATTATAACTAAATAAAAAATTCACTTCAGACAACAACTTAAACTTAGATTCTGACTTCCTAACAGTAGCCCTGCTTTCTATATGCTTCTGTGACCAGTGTATGTGAAAAGTAATGCACTCAAAGAGTTAAACACATCAGAACACATTGTCTGTTGCCTGGAAAATAAAATCAGATCTGAGTTTGGCTGAATTTTGAAATATAATATTTTTTTTCTTTAATTCGACACCTTTGTTGTATGAAAAAATGCATAAAGAAATAATGTAGAAATGGTTTTACCATTTGTGTGAGGGGGTGAAGGGTGTGTGTGGGGGTGAAGAGTGTGTGTGTCGGGAGGTGAAGAGTGTGTGTCTGGGAGGAAGAGTGTGTGTCTGGGATGAAGAGTGTGTGTCTGGGATGAAGAGTGCGTGTGTGTTGCTCATTAATTGTGATGTATAATGCTAGTAGGTTGACTGCTATACTGGGTCTTTCCCTTGTTTAGGCTGTTAACAAGCTAGCTGAGATAATGAACAGGAAGGATACAGTGCATGGCGTTCTCCGTGTAGATAACAGCACTCTGAAGAGGAAGGAGAAGGAAAACAGGAAGCTACAGCTGGAACTGCGATCCGAGAAAGAAAAGCTCAACAGTACCATCATCAAATACCAGAAAGAGATCACTGAGATGCAGGCTGTAAGTAAAAATATCTATAAACCCAAATACATGGTTTAATACATATGGTTACAAACCTGCACTAACATAAAATACCATCATTATCACCAACCAAGGCCCTGTGCATCTGTGTGTTTGGTAAAATTTTGAATTCGTTTTAATTACTTGTGGAGTTTTTTTTGTGTGTGTTACTGTTGTAGACCATAACAGAGGAGTCGCAGATACGTCTGGACATGCAGATGGCTTTGCACAGCAAGGACAGTGATATTGAGCGTCTGCGGAGTCAGATAACTTCACTAAGCATCCATTCTTTAGACACAACTAGCGTCAGCAGTATGAGCAACGAGCCAGACACTGATGAGCCTTACCCAGGTACGAACTACACACACACATGATTCACAATTCCCTCCCTTTCTCTCTCTTCCGAGGTCGTCTAGCTTTCACTCGGACTCTTTCCGTCTTATAACTTCTACCTTGCCACAAGAAAACTGAAACTCTAACTATAATGTTTCCTGTTTCCTCTCTACCTCTTCTCCTGTCCTTGTGGTTACGTGACAGTGCGCATCACACAAACACAATCCTCAGAGTCCATGTCTTTCACATACCAGCGAAGCTCCAAGCGGGTGTGTATCGACACCCGGCCGAGCCTCATGCACCCCCTCTTCCTTTCTGACCCTGAGGAAGAGGACGATGAGGAAGAGAGGGGTCAGCCTCGGCTGGCTTTGGCTTGTGAGAGGCCAGCGGACGTTGAACATGCAGGTGATCCTGCATGGAGATGTGCACGTGTGCAAACACACTCCAAATAAATGCCTTTAAGATCACACTGCATGTCCGGTCACCTTGACTAACAACCACTAACATTAGAACAGATTTATTTGTGTTAAAGTATTGGCCATAATTCAGAATTCTATATCTACTTTTTATTATATTTAGCCCCTTATAAATATGTACCGCATCAACAGATTAAGGAATCAAAAAGTATACAGAATAAGGACAAGATTGTTGTATGAAAGTTTGCTCAGAAAGACAGAACCATCATTTAAGTATTTTTTGGCTTGAATAAAAGAGAGACAACATTTCTGTGTATAATGTTTGATATCCTGATAAAATGCAGCATCAACCTATTGAATGTCTGAATACATTCAAGTGTGTGTGTGTATGTTTAATAGTTTGAACCGCGTTATTCTTATTATATCATCACAGAAATCTTGTCATTGTTTAATAGCTATTAAAGATATTAGCCTTTAGCCCTCGCATCTAATATCAGGATCCGCAATCATGACATTTGAGACGTTATAAGTTGGAGATTCGACTCCACAAAACCTTCAAAGATGTGTTTTTCCCTCAGATTGTGATTGAATGTCAGTTAAAACCCTCTCCAGTCACTGCTTCTTGTTATGATTCATAAATTCACACATCATTTCTCCTGTCTATCATAGATGCTAGTCTGGAGGGCTGGTTGTCTCTTCCAAGCAAGAACACCAAGAGGTTTGGATGGGATAAAAAGGTAAAATCATTTTAACTATACCTGTATTTCTATCCTCTTGACCTCTCTGAGTGCGTGTTATTCATGTGTATCGTCGGTGCTTCGTAGTTTGTGGTGATGAGCAGCAAGAAGATCCTGTTCTATGACTCAGGGGAAGATCGCGATCTGGCCAAACCGTTCATGATCCTGGACATCGAGTAAGTCTACACACATCACTGTCACATAAAATTGAAAAGAAATACCAGGTCCATGATGCAATGATCAGTATTTATATTTCAATATCGTTATTTTCTGTATTAGCGCAAAGAGCTACGTGAATAATAAAGACGACAATATGAACGAACGCTGTTCTTTCGTACTACGAACTGGTTCTGCTGTCCATAATTGAGCCCTGCACTAAATATTGCGTCGTTTAATCTTTGTCTTTTTGTTTTCTCTCAGCAAACTCTTCCATGTCCGACCTGTGACCCAAACAGATGTATATCGTGCAGATGTTAAAGAAATCCCTCGCATTTTCCAGGTATTGTTTGACGTTTTTATGTTGTAAAGATTTGTGTTTTATTATTCCATCTCTTTTTGGATTTGTTGCTTTCGTGTTACACCCTTTTGTGTTCACCTGGGATGTAAAAACTGCAGCTCACTGAAACCAGGAAATCAGCCATTTTTTAAATATTTAAATCATGGACAAAATCACTGTAATCACATTAATACCCCCACATTTTGGTGTTTGAACATTAATTGAAGCTCTTCACCTGTCTTTGTGATTTTATATCTTGCATTACTTCTACATGATTGGCTCATACTCAGTTAAATAAAAAAACACCTGGTTATGGGAGTCACTAAAAGAAGCACAAGTCACTTTGGGATGCTACTAATACAGGCTGCTACTGCTGGGTTCCTGAGAAAGGCCCTTAACCCTCACTTCAAATCAAAGGTCCACCAACGTGTTACTTCTGGGCCCCTGAGCAAGGCCCTTAACCCTCACTTGCTCGGTTGTATAAAATGAGATCAAATGTAAGTCGTTCAGGATAAGCGCGTCTGCCTAATGGACTTCCTTCTCTCTTTCTAACGTCTTTGTCCATTCTGTTTAGATCCTGTATGCCAATGAGGGTGAGAGTAAGAATCAGGAAGCAGCCGTGGAGCTTTCAGCGACTGAGAGGACAGCTTACATCTCTTACAAAGGCCATGAGCTTGTGCCCACACTCTACCACTTCCCCTCCAACTGTGAGGCATGTGCACGTCCCCTCTGGAACGTCTTTAAGCCCCCTCTAGCTGTGGAGTGTCGTCGCTGCCACGTCAGATGCCACAAAGACCACCTAGACCTCAAGGAGGAAGTGCTTGCACCCTGCAAAGGTCAGGAAGCCATATTGGTTTTAGGCTGTGATTTGAAACCAATAAAAGTTTGAATTAGTCAAACTACATACAGAGATGTGCACAGAGGATACTGTGTGTTGGTACCTGGATGATCTGTGACTGTTTTATAGAGTTGTTCACGAGCTCCTTATTTGTTTGGGGGGCAGGTCAACTCTTCTTCAGAAAATCCTCCCTTCAAGCCACCTTCACACTGCACACGACAAAAGGAAACGACTGTCGGATTTCGCCCCCTAGTGACAGTCGCACGAATGTGCAATATGATCGTGTAGACATGGGAGAGAAGCTAATTCTCGTGACACCCGAAAATAACCACGAAAATCTTCTCCATTAAGGTGCAACTCTTGCACTAAACGGTGATACTCACCGAGACTTTTTCTTCGAGTCAGGTAGTGTTTTATCCACACTGATTTGCAATATTTTTTTGCGTTTTTCCAGTAAAGGAGAGCAAAAGCAAGAGCCTGTATTCTCCCTCCATTTATCATGGTGAATGAATGAATGAATTAATGAAGGAGTAAACACAAACAATCAATACAACAATAAATCTAGAAAGACCGCGAATAATTTTCGAGGAAACATGGAGACAACATTAAAAATAATACAATAGAAATATTAATCATTTATTACTTTATCAATAACAATGTATTTAACAAAAAGTTTGTTTTTGATAAAGTTTAAAAATGACTAAAGTTAAGAATTTTGGAACATTGGAATACTTCACATCCGGTCGGCATATCGGATGCGGTGTAGTCGCACAAGTTACGGATCCGCAGATGCTCGGCACCTCATGCAGTGACTTTGCGACTCTCCATAGGAAATGAATGACTTCCGGTTTATCGGCCGTCGTTTGTCGTGTGCAGTGTGAAGGCGGCTTCAGAAGCTACATAAGATATTTACATGTTTCAAAGAAGACAAAGGAATAAAAATTTACACCGATCAACCTCAAAAGTTCAAGTTCAAAAGTTTACACCGCCAGGTCTTAATGTTTAGTGCTGCCTTCTTGAGAATCAGTGAATGTTTGCAACTTTTGTAGTTTTAATTTAACTGCACGGGACTCATGAACAAAAGATAAAAACATTGTTGTTGATCATCCAGGTAACAACACACAGTATCAAAAGAGTGATGCTACAGTATGAGAAAGTTGCATTACAGACCATACAGAAGTGGGCATTTTGTTGTCCTATGGTTTTTGTGGAGCCTCATTCCCAAAGACTGAACGGTGATCAGTTCATGAGCAGGTAAACACATCACACTGCAATGCAGCAATGTCAGGATTTCAATGCTTGTCAGCTTCAAGGAATAGAGGTGGGCCTTTGTAAAGATGTGGAATATATTCTGGGCCCGAGAAAGGTTGTGTGAAATGTGTACCACTAGAAATTTGAAGCTGCTTATCATTTGAACTGCTGCTTATACTGAGTATTAAGAACGTAGTGTGGGATTTCCTGAAGTCGACCACTATCCCCTTCAGCTTAGTGATACTGCCTTCATTTATCACGTTTGGTGACTAGGACCACCACAGCAGGATTAGCAAGTTTGTTTGGGTGTTTAGCCATGCAATCATTAGTTAGAACCTTCAGAGGCTCCAATGTTGGCGACAGTTCCAGGATTGAGGTCTGTCTGTATAACTGCTCCTATGGCATCTGAGGTTGATTGGTTTGGTCTGAATGCAGAGTGATGAATATCCAGTTTGGCTGGAGTAGTACATAATGTTAATGTGTGCCACGACTTTGAACTTTGGAACAGGGACCGTACTGTTTTGTTGCTTTGAAACATGAAGATACTTTGGCCTGAGCAAGTGAGTTGTGAAATATATCCATCAGGATGTCTGAGCAAGCATGCACATTCTCTGAGTACCTGGTCTGCTATGTTGTTTGGCCCAACAGCCGTAAAAGGTTTGACCCTCTGCAGAGTTCTCATTACATCTGTTGCTTTCACCAGACAGCGACTGAATGTAGCCTTCCTAGCTGATGTGGTGAGTGATGGATGGCTCAAAGCCATCATAAAGGATGAATACGGCATCAACCGCTGGTTCCAGGTTGAGCATGACTTTATCAGGTATTCCTGGATCTTCTGTGCATAGGTGACTTTTGCAAACTTGGTCCCAGTCTGCTGGGAAAGCTGTTATATCACCAGGTTTGAAGCATTTCAGGCATTAATCAGTAAGTGTACCTCATGATGGTTTCATGAGGCCTCCATATGGTCTAGTGGTCAGGATTCCTTGTTTAAAGGAATGTTAAAAATATCAACAGGGATCTATGGGATGGAGCTAACTTTTGAAGCATTGAATGGTGGGAACAGGGGGGGTGGCTTTGTGTGTTTTACAACATTTTGGTAACATTGCTGACTTATAATTATGAAGAGTTTGATCGTAAAATAGAACAGTGGCTGTTCACCAAGGAGGAGTTTGTCACCAGCTTTTTTATGTTTATGTTCCCCGGCTGTTTTTAAGAGAAGGCCAGAATGCAAGAGAATCTCAGTATGAACCGATCCATTTTATTGCCCAGGGAGTGGATGTCAACAAGGAACAGCGATGGCGCAGTCAGTACCATCGGATACGTGTGGATTTGCAGGCATTGTCCAGCGGTCCGAGGACGTGATGGTCCAGCGGTCCAGGCGGTCCTTCCTAATCAGAAGGTCGGGGTTCAAGCCCACAAGGCACTTCTGCTGAGACATCTACGTTGGGTCCTTGAGCAAGGCCCTTAACCTCACGGGCTCCAAAGGCGCTGCACGATGGCTGACCCTGCGCTCTGACCCCAGGCTCATAATAGCCTGGATATGCAAAAAACTGGGGAAGTCGTGGCCTAATGGTTAGAGAGTCTGACTCTCAACCCTAAGGTTGTGGGCTCGAGTCACGGGCCGGCCACGACTGAAGTGCCGTTGAGCAAGGCACCAAACCCCCCCAACTGCTCCCCGGGTGCCGTAGCATAAATGGCTACCCACTGCTCCTGGTGTGTGTTCACAGTGTGTGTGTTCACTGCTGTGTGTGCACTTTGGATGGGCTAAACGTAGAGAACAAATTCTGAGTATGGGTCACCATACTTAGCCATATGTCACGTCACCTTTTCACTTGAATTTTTTAACTCTTTTTATTTGTCACTTGCAGTGAACTATGGAACGGCGAAAGAGTTGCTGCTGTTGGCTAGCTCTTCAACTGAGCAGCAGAAATGGATCAATCGTCTTCTTAAGAGAATCCCACGCAAACCATCTACTCAGAGTGTTGCAGCCCCCCAAGAGCCTTCCGTAATAACATTACCCTCACCACTTTCCTCACCCCGTCTCTCTCCACGAAACTCGCCCAAACTCACCTCCAGAGGAGCCATGAGAGTGCACAGCAAAGGCCCTCCACCCTCCAGCAAGCCCAGGTGAGTCTTCCACCAATATGAGATGTCCCACTGAGTTAAACCTGTCTTGTGCCCATGGGCGTAATTTTCATTTAGCAATGGGGGGACAATAAATATAACATTTCTCATGAGCAATTTTTGAAGGGGAACACAAATAATACAGTCTAATTGTACTTATAAAGACATGTCCCCACAGTGGAAAAACTTTGCTTTTATCATTATTATTGTAGCATGGAGACATTATGCGTCATTAAGTTTTTCTCAGGTTCCGTGAAAAAGCAGATTTTTCTTCAAAACTATTTATTGCATTGTTTGTGTTGTTTACAGTTAAGCCATCAACGTATAATAAAATATAAACATGACTGTTATTGTGAAAAATATATATATAAAATAAGTAATGTTTTGTAACAAAATCAATGATTAAATAATGAATTTACAGTGCTCTATGTATAAACACAACAAAACGGTTTGGCGTGTTAGTTACAGTGCACTATGCAATAAGCTTTTGTAAACAAGCTAACGTTAACTACATAAGTAATATTTTAATCGCTATATTATAGCGGATTCATGGAATATTACATCGGTAATCAGCATTTTTGCCACAACTAATTTATGAATGAGTCTGCATGAACTACATTAAAGAGAATCGCTTTATTTAAAGTGAATAAAATTCCCTACTTAACGGAGTTCGTGTGTGCCGAGTAGGTGAGATGAACTGGGAAAAGCAGGCAGTGGGTCAAACCACTGTGAGGAAGGGGAGGGGGAACTCAACTGTTTCTAAATGCATTTTTTTGCATTTGTTTTTTTTTCTACTTACACAATTATTCAGGTATACATATATTTTTCACAATAGAGAGTGCGATATTTTTTAAATATTTTTTTGGGGGGGATAACCCTCGGATGGGGGGGACATGGTTTCTCTCCCCCTATCCGCCGCCCAAACACCCCCCAGGATTTACGCCAATGCTTGTGCCTGGCAAACTCTGTTAAAATACCCAACATGTCCTATTCATCAGCAATAAATGGTTCGTTCATTCAACAATTACACATATTTAAAACTCTTTCTTTCTGTGTACATGTATTATTTCTTGTTTTACTATCGGTCCTCAATAAACTTGATTTTATCTGTGCTTTTGAAGCATCGCATCAGAGCTACTCTAATGCAAAAAGGTTTGTCAAGGAACAGGTTTTACTCACAGAAATATTAAACGATAACATCTAACTAACTATGAGTAGCCATGGTGTCACTGCTTTCAGTCCATGTTGTGTGGCTGTGATGTTTTAGTGTATTCTTCCACCCTCACCTTTTTCTCTTCACATGGCCGATTTCATGTTTGCGAACTATCCTGTAGGTTTTTGTTGAAACTACGTGATACACTGGGGAGGTTTTTAACTTCTCCCCAAACAACAGGGCAGGATAACACCTAGGAGTACAGTATAGTGATCATTGTTCATGGTCTTCGGTAATCATGTCTGCATGCAATCAGCTGGACTTCTCTGTCCAGCGTGGACACAAAAGCTTTTATTAACCCATTATATTTCGTTCCATTGCTGATACACATGGCTTGCACGTGTTTACCCTCATAGACATCTAATTTGCAAAGAAACCTGCCTTCATTTATGCAAGTGATACTTGCATCACTGAAACTAGTCTCCAGTCTGAGGAAAGAAGTAAATAAAGAAAGGGAAAAATTTGATTTCATACATGTTTTACTGGAATTATAGAACATTCTCCATGTCAGTATTTCTTGAATATCTTTCATTCGTATCATCTGTGTTTTGAGTAATGTCTTGATGTCTCAGAGGCGGCCTGCTTTCTACTTGGCCAAATATTAGTTCCTAATTTCATCCATCTGCTTATTAACCCTTGGCTGGATGCTTCACATTCACACATTCACATCATCTCACCTTATTAAGCCAACACTGAGCATCCAATATTTACCTTAAAAAGTAAAGTGATACTTTCTCTAAGCTCCAAATGTGCAAATGTCATGTGTAACTATATCTACGGAAGGGAATCTGAGTCATTTCACAAATTTGAAGGTAGAGAAAGTACCAAGACTAATTACATCAGATTAAGTTGATAGAGTTCATACAAGACTGTTGGTCTTTAGGATATTAATCAAGGGAGCTTAAAATTTCTTTTTATTAAAGTTTGTGTTATTTACAGCTAGTAATATACTAAAATTGTAGACATGCTACACGTTAAATTGAGCATTTGAAAAAAATAATAAATAAAAAACAGATGTCTGTATGACTTTTAAAATTAAAAGCAATTTTTTGTCCAGATGTGTACAGATGCTTTGCCATGAAATTCAATCACTGTAATTTACATCTACATTCAAATAAAAAAAACATTAATTCAAACTATTAACACAGCAATTGTAGCAATTGTTGAACTGTAAATGATACTAAACTTTTTTAAATAATTTTGGATAAGCGGTAGAAAATGAATGAATGAATGTTTATGGTGGTAATTGGATGGTTCTGAATCGGTGTCATTTGAATCACTCTTTGCTTTGTGCTGCAAACCTTCTTATAGCTCTGGCCCCATGCTCCGAATCATTCTCCACTGACCTCTGACTCCACTGACCTTTCACCTTCGCTCTGTGGCGCTGTCTATGTGTGTTTGGACAGTAAGTATGCCACGTACTACAGCGCCACCTCTCTGTTTGCTTGTCTGTGTAGCCTGAAGTGTAAGAACTGAGTTCTTCTTCAACACTAACATCACCTGCAAACACTGTGCTGACCAGAATTAATCCCAAAACATCTGGATTTATTTAAACTAAAAACCGTTTTAGTTTATAACAACCTCTTTAGTGTCAGTAAACTTGGGGAAAAAAATCTTGTGGGGAAATAAAACAATAAAAAAGTTATTATATAATGCCAGATATAGAAAGGAGCCTTTCCATAACCCACGTGCTCCTACTCCTGTTCCAGCATGATAGAGTTTGACCTGAAGGCCTGGGGATGGTCTCTTCATGATGATGATGATGATGATGATGATGATGATGTGTTTGACTTCTGAAGATGTGGGAGACTGAAGGGTAACCACTGTGTCTCTTTAACCATGTCTTGGCTTAAAGCTTGGTGTGTTTCTTCTCCTGTGATGAATCCAGGCATTTAAATCTGCACTGCAGCAGAAGCTTGTCCATTTTGGAATACTACTAAGTTAATGGCATGGTTCATATCAAGGACATATTAAAGTGATAAACCTGTGCATTTTAATGTAATGTCATTTATTTTCCTTTTTTTTCAATGTGCATGGAGCACTGACAAGGATTTCCATATTAACTCGACATTTTCTTGAAAAAAAAAGAGAAAAATGAAGGACGAGTGAAAGAAACGTGAAAAGGTTTTTTCACTCTTAAAGTCACAATGGATCTCCAGGGGCAGTCATTAGGATGTCACTCATCATCTTTGTAAAGCTGTATAATTCTTCCTGAACAAACAAGAATAATTTAAGTAAAGTGTGAATAATTATAGAGTTTATATTTTCCTGTATTGTTTCAGCTAGGAAAAGTCATAAAATATGAAAAGTTCAGCTTTACCAGAAGATTCGTTCGTCTCTGTTTCATTCTCTGGTGCACTTACAATTTGCACTACATGGATGTGTTAAAAACTATGGACTGCCCTGCCATTATAGCTGACTTTCAGTGGCTGTTTTAAAGAATACAGTGAACTGTGTGGAAATTCTTGTCTGTGGTAATCACACGCTGGACTACAGAGATCTGGATTATTCCTTTAATGAGTTTTTTTTTATTTTGAACCTTTTTATGTACGTTTGTGTGTGACTACATTCGATGCATGACTGCACTGCTTTCATACAGCTTGTTAGAGTTGGTATTAATCAAATCATAAAGCACATCTTAAACAAATTCCTTCTGCTTCTGCTTTCACAGTTAACACTGATGGATCCCGGACTGGACTCAGCATCACGTAGCAGGCACTGCAGTACAACAGACAATGCAGAAAACAAAGGAAGTGTCACAATGACACGTAGTTACATGGCTAATCAACACTGCTGAAGATGTGCCTTTATATTCAACTTTTTACAACAATAATTGTGTGAAAGTGTTTCAACGTATTAAGACATGATGTGTTTGTTATGCAGTGTGGCTGTGTGTGAATGTGTGTGTGTGTGTGTGTTTAGTCATTTGTATATTCTGTGTCTCTAAGGGAAACGCTCATGAGCGTTCATTAGACACTTTTACAGTTGAAACGTGATTTGATGCTTCAGATATAGAACGTGGTAAAAAACAGCCGTAGCCCGATATAGTAAAATGCACAGATTTGCTTTATGCATCATCAGTTCATAACTGGAACCATGTACAAAGCCAAATATGCCATTCTGAATATGCAATCCAAATGATATTCTTTACCCGTGATGTATGTAGTAGAGTAACAACAACAAAATTCCACTTGACTAAATATTTAAGCAGGAGACGGAATTTAATAGAGAAAAATAAATGCTGGAATTATGAGAGTGTCTTGTCTTAATCTTCTAATAAGCTGCAGTCTTGCTGTAAAAATGATCTAAGTGACATTCAATTCCTCCCAAAAATAGTTTAATGTGAGGAAATGTAAAACATGTTCTTTATATTAAACTGCTTCTAGATCTGCAATTGATTGTTTTGTTTAGATTTTTCAGGGCCAGAAACGATCTACACCTCCAGAGAGAAAAGAGTTTTGTTGTTGATATTTTCAGTATTGAGGTGATGGAGTTTGGTTCATGAACAACAGACAGCTGACGAAATTAATGAGTTAATTAGCTTATTAATGAATGACATCGTGCTTTTTATCCATTTATGGTTACATTTAACATTGTATAATATGTGTGATGCAATCAAATACATCTAATCATTCAGAAATTGAGATATTCGAACGTAGAAAGCTCTCTGTTCTGAAGACTTTCCTGTAGCTGATTGTGTTTATTATGATCCAGTTATTTATTACATTCAGTTATCTAGTTAGCATAGCATAGTTAGCATAGTTTGTCATGTCTAAGCGCAACCAGACTAACTATACAAATACAAAAACGCTAAAAGGGGACAGAAAATGATTTGAATTCTTTTCTTAACGAATTGGAAACTGAATGGTGCGTCACACAAAGACATTTTTCCACTTAATCACAGCGGACATGTAGTATATAGTATAAGTGCTAACAAAAGCCGTTAGCATTCAATACCAGCATTCAGTTCCACCTGACCTTTCCGTGTAATGACAGCAAGCAGGTGCCGTTCTATACTGAGGCTAAGGAACATCATCCTCTCTACTGCTCTACTGGGGGGAGAGGGGGAGCATGGGGGGGCATGGGGGTGGAAGAGAGAGAAAGAGGGAGCAGAGAGAGAGAGAGAGAGACAGATAGATAGAGAGCGGGGGAGAAAGAAAGTGGAGGGAGAGAGAGAGAAAGAGGGGGTGGAAGAGGGAGAGAGAGAAAGATAGAGCAGCGAGGGGAGAGAGAGAGAGAGAGAGTAAAAAGAAAGAGAGGGGAGAGAAAGGGGAGAGAGAGAGCAGAGAGGGGAGAGAGAGAGCAGGGGGGAGATAAAGAGAGAGCAGAGAGAGGGGGAGAGAGAGAGAATAATAATAATAGAAGTGTTTGTCTTCCTGTCTTTTCGAGGCTAAAACTTCTGGTCGACTAAATCTTCAATCTCGAGAATTGGAAATTATAATCAGGGGAAATCGAATTAAACACATTAAACTCTACACGATTTAGAAGTTTCTTAACGGATTCTACAATAAATACAAGAATAGTGCACCATTACTGCACCAGAAACTTGTTATTACCAGTGGGGGGCGCCAGACTTTCATTCACAATTGATGCTAGGGCACAGAAATGCAACAAAAAATGTCATTAGTTGTTATGAAAGAAAAAATCCGCCCTGGATGACTTGTGTATAATATATTAGAATATATTTCTAATTCATCTGTGAATATTTATGCATAATAATTCGTATTATGATGACTTTTTTGGCTTTAACTTCTTTCCTTGATGTATTGGACCAATATCTGTTTTGGTTAATATTTTCTTATGTTACCCAAAATGCATTTCAGCTACCAGCTGAGAGCAGTGCAGTGGGACTTAGCTCTACTTTTAATCCTACAGAGAGAGAGATGGTCTTTATTGTGTCCAGCTCTGTCACTTCCAAAGCGTTGGCTTTCACACTGATACCACCTTCATGAGCCACCTTTAAAACAAACACGTTCCAAATACCACTCTAGAAATATTTCACTCACTCAATATTTCAGAAGTTGATTATATTTACATATATACACACAGTTATATACACTTATACACAAATATACACATTTATATACACATATATACAAAACCTGTATGGCCCTGTTTGTGTTCATGCTCGAAAACCCTCCAATGTGGCTGAATTACAACAATTCTGCAAAGACGAGTGGACCAAAATTCCTCCACAGCGCAGTAACAGACTCATTGCAAGTTATCGCAATCGTTTGATTGCAATTCTTGCCGCTAAGGGTGGTGTAGGAGAAAAATCGCCTCCAACCTACATTGGCCCAGGCTAGCTCTTGCAATCTGACTATAAGTTTAAACAATAATTCCAAATTAAAATTCAAAGAAGAAATGATCAGCCAAACTCACAAAGACTGGATTCAGTTGAGGTAGGTTTATTGACATTCGTATATACAGCAATCAACCTGCTGGTACCAGGGATACAAGTTTGTCCAGTAGACGATACTTGCACCGAAGCACTGCTTCGGTGATTTCAGCAAGCTTATATGCAGCTCTGACATGCCCCCCTTTTCGCTATCCAATCATAATACCGCTCACGTACACATTTTCTGCCTATTTAGTAAATTACCATTATCTCCAAAATGGAACGTTTTGCCCATATACTGGGTCAATATTTGCCTATGCATTAGGCCATCTAAATTCCCAATATCTTCCAACTGAGGGGCCCCGTTTCCATAGTACTTGGGCCTACGTCATCAGGCCATGGAGCTTATAAGTTGGGTTTATGTGCTTTTTTAGACCTATTCTCTTTTCTGAGCTTTTCTTTAACACAACTCAGCACAACGTATTTGTTCATGGGTATGTGTGGATGGATCTTCCTGTACTCTTGCCTACTGACATTTTCTCTTCTCTAGGACTTAAACCTGTTCTTCTACTGTTCTGTCTTTTTTTAGGATACAGTGTGCAGTAGCCCTTGGTTTACTTATTGGCCAGAGTATGTATATGCTTGCTAAGGCTCTATTTGTGGTGTGTTTTAGCTTCGATTTCCACATGGGTTGCACAACTTTTGGATGAAACTGACCTTTCTACACCGTCGCCTACTGCTGATCTTCTCACTGAGGTCATTACTCATTATCTCCAGGATATAGAGAGTCGTGGTCAGCCCGACTCTCCATACTGCCTTACTGTGTGTGTGTAGGTTTCTGTGTGTTCTTAGCCTATAGGGGTGGTTAATCATTTTCTATCATTAATGGCCTGCGCCTAGGACCTGTTCACTTCTAATGGCTTAATGGCCTGTGCACCATATACCACTTAACTTCTGAGGTATGCTTTTTTCTCCCCCTCTCACCTTTCCCCCATCATGGTATAATTTGCATTTATTTATTAAAAAAAAAATCCCAACCAGTTATTAGGTTTAGGGGGCAAACACTTTTTCACAAAGGGCCATGTAGGTTTGGATTTTGTTTTCCCTTAATAATGAAAACCTTCATTTAAAACCTGCATTTTGACAAACGTGCAAAAAAAAATCAGGAAGGGGGAAAACACTTTTTCACTATATATATATCTATATATAAAGAGAGAGAGAGAGAGAGAGAGAGAGAGAGAGAGAGAGAGAGAGAGAGAGAGAGAGAGTGAATATGAGTGTGTGAGAGATTTACAGCATATTTAAAGCCAGCCAATTCTTGGCTAGGTTACTTATGAAAATGAAACCATGCCCTGAGCCCTGTTAGATGAATGCACAAAAAAAAAAAAAATGCTCTCCAGACTTTCATTGATTTGCCCTTGTGTAAATTCTTCTTGTTCAATCTCTTTCTATTCTCATTCTATCTTGGCTTCCCTTCTTTGTTTGTCTAACATGGTTCCTGTCAGGAGTACACTTATACTTTGGCAGTGTGCATATCTCTCACTCACTCACTCACTCACTCACTCACACACACACACACACACACACACACACACACACACACACACACACACACACACACACACACACACACACACACACACACATGACTGACATGAGTTAAACAGAGCTGTAATGACAGCATGGCTTAGTGCTTTGCACCATCACTTACTAATGAGACGCCATTATATCAGCACAACACCTCCTGAGCTCAGACTTCACAAACCTACAAGTGGCAATAACATGGTTTTATTATTTTAATATACAATAAATCATGGTGTGAGTTTTTTCCCACTTTCTTGTATGCGTCATGACAAAATCGAGGCTCATTCACTTAGTCGGATTGAAAAGCAACGACAACCATTCATGCCACAAATCTTGGCCATTTTACTGTGGAAATACTTTCCGAAAATGTCAGCTGCTTGCTGTGCCTTACAGAACGTTTGTAATGTGTGTGCATGTATGTGTCTGTGTGTCAGTTTGATAATGTCTAATGTCTATTCTTTGGCGCCTTGTGTGTGCGGAGTTTGCATGTTCTCCCCGTGCCTCAGGGGTTTCCTCCGGGTACTCCGGTTTCCTCCCCCGGTCCAAAGACATGCATGGTAGGTTAATTGGCATCTCTGGAAAATTGTCCGTAGTGTGTGAGTGTGTGAGTGAATGAGAGTGTGTGTGCCCTGTGATGGGTTGGCACTCCGTCCAGGGTGTATCCTGCCTTGATGCCCGATGACGCCTGAGATAGGCACAGGCTCCCCGTGACCCGAGTAGTTCGGATAAAGCGGTAGAAAATGAATGAATGAATGAATGAATGTATTTATCCGCAATGAGCAAGTCTGAGGTGACTGTGGTGAGGAAAAACTCCCTTAGATAGAAAAGGAAGAAACCTTGAGAGGAACCAGACTCAAACGGGAACCTCATCCTCATTTGGGTGACGCTGGAAGAGTGATTATAAATATACAGTCTGACACTTGTGTAATGATGAGAGGGTTTTTGTCCTCAAAGACCACATGTAGTTGGTATCTCCTCTTACAATGTCTAAAAATGTCATGATGTGGAACACAACTTGAGCTGGAACATCTCTAGATGCCTCAGGATCCTCACAGGGTTGGCCTCTTCTCAATGACAGTCTAAAATCTTCATGACATGGAACACAACTGGAGCTGGAACAATCTCTGGATGCTTTGTTATCTTCTGCCACTTTGTGTCCTCTCTGACTATCTGCTTTATGGGCACATCAATAGCCTTTATGTGAAGCCCAGACAGCAGTGAAACGGAAACGGGTAAACGGAAACAAAAGAGCTTTTCGATCTGTGCCATTTCCCATTTTGTGGATTTAGTATCAAAGCAAAAGGATAGTCTGTAATTAAACAGATCCATGATTTGCAGTGTGATAGTCCTGTGTAGGGTCACTGCTTTGCAAGGAAAAGAAAACATTTAGTGCTTAGGAGGCTACAATGTGTTTTCTGGCGATACATTTTTAAAATGTATTGTTGTTTACGTAAATAAACATAAACTTTAGCTTGAGATAAATACCATTGTTCAATTTTAGGTTAATCGTATTATTACTAACAAGTTAATATTTAAAGTATATAGAATTGAAGGAGACATTATAATAACAATACATTTAGCCATTTATAGACGTTTAATCCTGCAGAGAGACGTAAAAACATATCAGTTCCTGTTGTAACCGATCAAAAACATGCACATTGTTATGTTACGGAGAATCCAAGTCTTCCATCTTTGTTAAATCTCTGCTCTAGTTATAGTCATCGTTGTAAACAACAATGTAATAGATTAAGTAAAAAAAATTTTTAAACCTGCGATAGAAAAACGTTAGCTCTAAATTAGACGTTCAAGATGTCTAAAAATTTCCGCAATACTTCTGACTCATAACAATCCTCCGCAGTTAGTTTTGAACTACCTTCTCTTTCAGCCCCAACCCACTTACTGCTACTGTGAATCTCTTATCACTTAAATAACACACTGTCACTTTACTGTGTGTATAATAATTACTTTGAGCAAACAGCCACAAAAAGAACACGTCTGAGCGTTGCATAAGTCACTGAAGCATTATTCTTTTGAAGAAGAACTAACTCAACGCTGGCTGTTTTAAATGTAACTCTATATAGAGAATACTGCTTTATCTGTACTAGAAGGACTAAGCCACAATACACTGTAATGCGCTACGACGGATTTGGTTTTCAAAATGCACGGTATAGGGAATGAGAAACATTTAAATTTCAAAGCCATTGTGTGGGAGTTATGTTAATTTGTTACTTCAATGAAAGCTAGCAAACAGGTTTCTTAGTTTAGTTACTTATTTAAATGTGCATTACATCATCTTTTATAGACAAACACTTCCACCGCTTAAACCACGTCATAATATACAGCAAAAAAACAAACAAACCTGTGAGCAGAGCAGCCAAATAAATATTCCTGCTGACATATGAGGGCAAATGCATTATAGGCAACCATATTTTAACAAAATTAAAATTTAATTGGCTGAAATACTCAGACATTTGGCTGAATCAAAAATGCACTATTTATAAACTAGCCTCAGGTATGAAATTATGGCTTCCAATCTCAGATCATTGAGCTGGTCCTTGGACAAAGCCATTCCGCTGGCGGAGGATTAGGAGACAGCTATTGACTCGATCCCAGCTTCCGAGCACGGAGGCATGGTTCTCCAGCTTTTGAAACCAGCTTTTCCTCCCCCAACTTCTCCTTCACCTCTGATGTCTCCCCAACTCCAGCTCTCTAAAAATGTAGGACCTTCTGATAAAGAAATTAAGACATTTCCAGGATCTTCATTCTTGCATTGGGGAGCCCCCATTAGGCATAAACATACCATGCGTCAGTGAGTATACAATAGAGTACACATCAGGCCTTGGTGAACTCGATGATTAACCATATGGCCATCAATAAAAGCCTGGTTTAATGCAGGGCACTGTTAAATGCACCAATGGTGATGGTAAGGATGTTGACAGTTATCTGTTGGTGCCAGTTATTATTGAATTCTGGGGAAAAATCATAGAGTGGAAGCAGTAGTAATCCTTGCTTTACCCATTCTCTAACTCTTGGGCAAATTGGCCAGGGTTTTGGGCATCAGAAAGGGAAACGTTTGTGTATGGTTCCCACAGTAGTGACAGACTGTGGATTGATTCGCGAGGCAATGCTAGGGCCGTCAATTCAGGAATTCACCTTAGGAATTTCCCCTTGGAGCAGCCATGTGATTAGACCCTGAGGCACGTCTTCGACCAAGTAGTAATTGGTAATTGAGTAATATATTGAGTGGTGCAAGACTGAGGTGACGGTGGCAAGGACAAAGTCCCTGAGATGATATGTGGAAGAAACCTTGAGAGGAACCAGACTCAGAAGGGAACCTCATCCTCATTTGGGTGACACTGGACAGGAAATAATGTCAATGTAAATAATGTCCTTTCTACAACAGTTTATAATCAAGTAGAATTGTGTAACCAAGAGCTCCTGAGGAACTAACAGATGAGCTTCATTTGTAAGTTCATTACAGACTTTACACTAATTCCTTCCTGTCAAGTCTTGCCACTGAAGACCATGTGTTAAAAAGGTATACTATATGAATGTACCTCACTATTTTGAGGTGGATTTCTATTCTTTAACTGCATTAATAAAAACTCATAATATGATAATTATTTTATTTTTGATTATTATATCAGGGCAGCGGTGGCTAAAACGGTTAAGGCTTTGGATTGATGATTGAGGTTCAAGCCCCAGCACTGCCAAGCTGCAACTGTTGGGCCTTTGAGCAATGCGCTTAACCCTCTCTGCTCCAGGAGTGCTGTATCATGGCTGACCCTGTGCTCTGACCCCAACACACAAAGATGGGATATGTGAGGGAAAATGTAGATCTGACAAAATAAAGGCTTCTTATTATATTTACAATGAATTGATTCTTAAAAGATCCGATCTCCATGAAGAAGAATTAGTCTAGCCAATAGATATTTAAGTCTAGCCAAAAAATATTTAAGATTTTATGTATATGATTGGATTGAAAAATCACTCCATTGTGATTACAGCACTAGGTTTAATTATATGCCCACGTACTGCAGCAAATTAGATTTCTCACACTTTTAGTCAATCCATAGTCACAAATATGGTAGGAGAAGGAAAATTCAGCTCAGTTATAAACAATAATGAAGCTTTGGAGTTCATAGTGTGATGTTAATGATGCAGTGTCCAAACCAGTAACTGAAAGAACACAACAGTTACTGAATTCACAGCTATTATCTGAGATGATCTGTAAAAACACACACACATATAACACATATTCTATATTATTATTATTATTATTATTATTGAATGAACAGAGGTGTATTACAATACAGGAGATCATTCTAAAATTGATTTAAACATTGTAGAAATCACTGCTTGTGTCTCTCTAGAACCTCGGAGATGCTATTTCCCGATTTTTATATTCCACCATCACTGATTTAATTCGATAACAATAAAAAAATGGTTGTCTAAAAACAATAACAATAATCAAGTTTCCTGTTTTCACATGGGTTTGATTTACTGAGATTGCAGAAGCCCTCAACTCATTGACACAACAGTGCTCAGTTGTATAGTGTGACTATCATTACCGATTTTTCATTTTGTTTACACTCTTTGTTCTGGTTAGTGAACTGACAACATGGCTTATTAAAAAAATTGGGTTTAATCTCCACAGAAAAATTTAATACAGACATTCATTCTTGAGTTTGTTGTGTGAGTCAGAAGTGGCAGCATGAATCAGTATGAAAACATATCCATTTTGTATCCATGATGGCACAGGTGAGGACGGCTAACGTCACGTTAGCACGTGCGCCGACCACGTGTTTATTTTCTGCACTTTTCACCACTTTATTCTTTCACCCTAGACAATTATGCTTAATACACTTAAGGGGCCATTTGGGATCAAAAGATTCTAGGTTCGATAGGTCTGATCTTGATCCTGGCTGGCTCAATTTTTTGTTGTTGTGTTGGTGGTAGCCTAGGGGTTGAGGTGTTGATCTAGTGACTAGTAGGTTGTAGGTCCCTGTGCAAGGCTCTGGATAAGGGCATCTGCTAAATGCAATAAATGTAATTATATTGTATTTCATTTCATTGTATTCCATGTTTATAATACAAACAGTTGCAAATTGCATCTCGTTCCAATGGCGTACTGAATACAACTATGTATTCATTAATTCATTCATTTTCTACATCTTATCCGAACTTCTCGGGTCACGGGGAGCCTATGACTGTCTCAGGCGTCATCAGGCATCAAGGCAGGATACACCCTGGACGGAGTGCCAACCCATCGCAGGGCACACACACACTCTCATTCACTCACACACTCACAAACTACGGACAATTTTCCAGAGATGCCAATTAACCTACCATGCATGTCTTTGGACCGGGGGAGGAAACCGGAGTACCCAGAGGAAACCCCCGAGGCACGGGGAGAACATGCAAACTCCACACACACAGGGCGGAGGCGAGAATTGAACCCCCAACCTTGGAGGTGTGAGGCAAACGTGCTAACCACTAATAATAATGTAACCAATAAAATTAAAAATTTAATCTGATATATTAATTAAGTAGCCATTAATTGTTAAGCATTTTTAATGAATTGTTTTTTTTCATTCAGTCATGTTTAGTGCTTATCTTGGAAATTTCTAATTAAGAAAACATACCTAACTGGAGTTTTCTACATTTAACTGTATATACTTTCTGTATTTAGAATGGATTTAAAAATAGAAGTAGAACATCAGTGATCTTCACAGCTGACACTGGGAATAAGGTGATCAGGTGAACCTCATAATAAGTCCCTAAACACTATCAACAAATGCGTGTTGCACCTATTAAAGTATCCCAAAAGTATGCAAGTGCCCTATTACACTTAGCCATGGGCGAAGAAATGAGAAAGGCCAGCAATTCATTACCAAGAGTCAAGAACCTGCTTCTTTTACCGCCTCTCCTCCAGTTCTTCCGTCACTCATGGCCAATTTTGTTAATTAAACGTTTCCTGATTTATCAGGTGTGTATGGAGAAGCAATACGAGGCAGCAGGGAGTGTGAAATGTGGCTACAATAAACTACTCGCAAACCAATGCAGGAGTGAAGCGTTGCATGAAGTGATGAAGTCAGATACGGGAAGAAGGATGTCATCTTAAGATTAAAGAGAGTCATTTACACACTTTTATGGTACCGAGTGTACGTCCAAATGACCTTGTAGAAAGGATTATTACTCCCTTCGCAAATGAACTACACAGGGTTGAAATAATGCCTTCACCTCTAATCACCCTTGGCTGCATGTCTCACTCCACATAGTACCAATACATTTTTTTTCTCTTCCACCCTCCGAAAGTCAGAGGTCACATTCAGTGAAACTTTACTTGATAGCAAGAACAATGTCCTTGAAGTGATTTCCTTGGCGATTTGCCTGGTTTATATCTTTGCTCCTAAGTACAGAACAAGCATGCTGGCAAGGCAGCATGTTAATTAGCTGGCTGGTAAATAACTAACAATTAGTAATCTTGATGTCCATCAACGTTTATGTCTACCTTTTTATAGGATTTCTTGTTATTACGACATTACGACGGTTAGAGAAGCATGTGAATCTTTAACAGACAGAAATAGTCTTGCTTGGCCAAAAAATAATAAGACAACATAAGGGAGGAGAAACTGGCACCAAAAAGGGAATTATAAATATGTAGATTGGGAATGTTGGGGTTCTAAATGAGAGGGCCATGCTTCATCAACAGTCTGGGTAATAAAAGTGCACAACCTATGACATGTATGGATATTAGTGTAATTTCTGATTTCTTTATAGTTTGAACAAATTTTTTTTCCTGCCGAAGCGATCAAACTTCCATCGAAGGTGACCTAAGCGCAAAACAGACAAGGTAGCAACAGCAGTTCCGAGTCACCACCATGGTATCCAAGTGTATTCATCCACATAAATCCCATGTAGTATCTTAATGGGATAATATAAATACACATCCACTGCTTTCCTCTTGCCAGTTCATCAGTCGTGGTTGGTCCACAGGGGCGGATGGTACGGAGTATGTAATGGATATTAAGTCTACACACATGGACACAAAAACACAGCAGGCATTGATGTGTTTAAAAAAAATTAATTAATTAATTTAAAAAATAAGATTTAAGCTAAAAATCCCCGCAAAATAGGAAATAATAATAAAGAAAGTAAATACAATACCGTGGTTGCATAAGTAAACACACTGTGTGGATTGATTCAGAAAGAACCCCATCACATTCAATCTCGCGTTCAAAAGTAATCACTGCTGTCGTCAATGAACTGATATTGATTAACCCTAGATGAAGATCTGAAGGCTGTTCCTTTGGATCTTCTTGGTTTCATCTGACAGCTGAAGCCTACACAGCATGCATGGTGTCTCATTTTTTGAAAGTTATCGATCAGGGGTATTATTTCTTTTCCTATACATTCGATGTGCCATGGAAGAGAAAAATCCATCATCAACAAATAGAGAAACTGTAGCCTGACAGTGACACCGACAAGAACAGGAAGTCATTCCAAAATGAATAAAAAGACAAGACAAAAACTTACCAGGGAGGCTGCCAAGAGACCTACAGCAAAATAAAACGGTTGCAGGAACATCTGACATGTACTGATTACTCTCTGCATGTGATGGCATTCTCTCATATTCTTCACATCTTGGGTTAGACAGAAGCCTAAAAACTAAAACTCTGTGCACAGAAGCTGCTGTCAGGGAAATGGTGTCTTCACAGAGTGGAATCAGACCCAAATGCAGGGATAACATAAAAAAGGGGGTTTATTAAAAACCAACAAATGTACATACACATGGAGAACACTAGGGAACACTAGGCATGTATATATATAGGGAGGACAATCATTGAGACACAAGGAACAGGTGTGCACATGTGGTAACAGACTAAGGTTAGGCCGGGGCAAACATGGGTGAACATAAAACAGTAACAAAGGGGCTTTTTACTCCTAGTCATTTCATGCGTTTTCTGTGATCAGAATCAGATAGCTATCCGATCGTAAAAAGACCAGGTCTAAATGTCCTCCGAAACGTTTTCAAGACAGATATAAATTCGATCGTTCAAACTACTTCCGGAGGTGGTCTGGGACGTGTTTCAGATGAAACTGGACAGGTGTACATGAATGTGGTTGTTCAAGCCACATATGTCAGCGCTATACTTCTCCCAAACGGAAGTACGTCACTTGCAGGTGATTTTTCACCCAGGTGTCTCGTTGGGTCTAAAAATGCGCTGCTGCCACCAGCAAAAATGCAGCAAACAGCAAATGCTGTTTTTTGTAGCATAAACATCGTAACAAGTTTTTTTTGTCATCTTTTTGATTGCATTCTGAAGACCACACACACCAAAGCGTGTTCCATTTCAGTTACCCTGGAAATGAGGTAAAATATATTTGCATTTTGGGCGAGAGTAGAAAGAGACGCCGAGACGCATTTATGTGGCCTAATGTAAATGGAATAGTTTTAACAAATCAGATATCTATCGGATCAGAGAAAACACATGAAGTGACCAGGTGTAAAAAGGCCCAAAGACACATGGTACAAGACAAAATCAAAGCCTGATTGAACGCTCCCCCTGGTGTTCGGGCAGGGAATAGTTGAAGCCGTCCATGAAAGCTGCCAGCACCTCTGATGCGTCTACAATGTTTTTGAAAGAAAGATAATGCCCAAGATGCCCACAATGAATAAAATCAGACACTTATACATAAAGAGCTTCAGATTTTACATTTATTGCATTTGGCAGACACACTTATCCAGAGCAACATATATTTTTATCTCATTTTTATATAATTGAGCAATTGATGGTTAAGGGCCACGCTTATGGGCCCAGCAATAGCTGATTAAGCTCATAACCTTTTGATCTGTAGGCCAACACCTTAACCGCTTAGCTAATACATCAACCACATCACATTAAACATTAGAATGAGGAAAAAGTCTGATCTCTGTTATTTTGATTGTGGCATGGGTATTACTACCAAAAGGTTTGCTTTGAATGTGTCTCTATAAACTCTAGAGATGAGTGTATAATTCTCAGGAGCTCTGAAGGAGGATTTATGAAATACTCAAACCAGCTCATCTGGTACTAACTAACAACCATTCCATGGTTACATTCAAACTTTTTTATCATTTTGATATTTGATGTGAACTGATCGATAACTGCATTTTTGGGGGTTTTGAGATGTTGTTGTCAAGCTGGAAATTTGGAGCTGAAGCCAAGACAACATACCAGCTTTTGTCTTTGGAACCATTTCAGATCTCAATTTGGATTCTTTTCCTGAAGCTGGATGATTTTTCCTGAGGCTTCTGATTTTCACATTTGTCTAAAATATCGCAGCTTCTACATCAGAGCTTTTGAGTCATTAATATTCTCCTTCACAATCCTCATGGCTCTCCTTGACCAGCATAGGCATACGCAGCCCAGACACATTAGCGCTTATAAATTATTCTCAGTTGTCCATTAATAACAATCTTTAAATGTAAACTTTTTTTTTCTTCACATTTCTCTGTCTTGATGGTCTACAAGTCTATGAGCGGTGAGCTGATATTTAATGAAAAATTTTAATTTATCTAACATAAAGCCATTAGCTAGTAGTTGAGCATTGACGTTCTCGTTTCATTGTTTCGTGACACTTCATCTCGGTACATGCGCCTGGGATCATGGCTGAATTCTAAGGACCTGATGTGAACACAGCTGATGCTCACAGGGTAAATTTACACTGAGTTGCCAGCTTAGTAAGTACGAAGGTCAACTTAAAATATACACAGATAATTACAGACAAGCAATTACTAGAAGATGCACAGTTACTAATTATACCCCTTTTGGTTGCTATGCAGAATCATTCAGAAGCCTCCAGAAACCACTACATAAGACCACTGCTGGTGCGAGGCATTGCTTTTGCTTGTAAACTTTCCACACTAACATATAATATTTGAAATGATACTTTCTCTAACTTGCTAAAAAGGAAAATCGGTTCTAGATTCCACTTCCAGTGATGCAACTTTCAAGCTCATGTCATCATTGCCATTGAAATCGTCATCTGAGTTGATGGAGATATTTATGGTTAAAAAGTAAAAAGAACACAGATTTTCTCAAAAATTGTGTATTATCTGCACGACTTGGCCCTCCCCTTTTTCAGGTGAAAACCCTCAAGGGAAAACAATCGCCAGCCGAGCAAATGACCAGGGGTGGACATCGAAAAATCATAAAAACTGTTATTACTTTCTATTAAATCCCAATAAGTGTTATTATTTTTTTTAACCACTTCGCTCTCCCCTTTACATTTTACAATACATTTTGTCTTGATATTTCTACTCTATTTTCTCTTTGAAGATAAAATGTATTGTATTGACACTGTGTCCACAGGTGAGTGCATTGTTTCACGATTCTAATTGATGTACTGTATGCATAATCTATTTACATACTCTATGTATTAGTATTATATAATGTAAAGTCTCTCAGTAAAGGCATGTACTTATATCTGCATATTATTTTATATTTTTTTTTCGTATGTTCTTAATCTCTCCTACCTCAGTGTGGTTCGCTATACATATCCATACACCGATCGAGGCTGTGGTGTCGGGTAAGTCCACTGGATCAAACTTGATGCCTCATGCATCATGTGCTGTGAAGGCACCATTTTCTTATGCTTTACACTGTGGCATGTGGGCATGCTCAAGTAATCATTTGTTAATACCTTGGGTGGTCTACATTCTTCATTCATTCATTCATTTTCTACCGCTTATCCGAACTATTCTCGGGTCACGGGGAGCCTGTGCCTATCTCAGGCATCATCAAGGCAGGATACACCCTGGACGGAGACCCATGGTCTACATTCTCTTTTTGGAAATCTCTGTTCTTGTTCTACTTCACTGTTCATTTCAATTGTATCCATGTCCTCAGTTTCAACGAGTTCGCTTTCAGATGGTTTCCCAGCTGTACCATCTTTTCCTTGATAAGATTCTCATTTGGCTTCCCTTTGGGTCTGTGTTTCCACATCATTTACTGTATTGTTGTTTCCGGACTAATTATGTTCCTTTCCTTTTCACGTTCACTGGTAAGAGTAAATCCTCCAACTCGTTTCTTTCCTCAGGTTGTTGAACTTGGTGTGTAGTAGTAGGCACGTGCTTGTTCATCACCATCCTCTTTGCTTGAATCATTGTTGCTCAGGGACGTGATTTCCCCCCTTTCTTCTTTGTCTTTGGTTGTGCACAGGGTTCTACCTCCATTGGCAGGTAATCACATGGTAGCAACAGGTTTCTCTGTGCAAAATCTGGATCTTCCTTTTCCTTGGTTTTCTGTTTTTTTATTTGTTAGGGTCTTCAACATTTGGAGTAACTTCAACTTGTTCATTTCCCTGAGGATGCTATAGGGTCATTCGCGATCTTGTTGTGGTAGCAGGCCAATAGCAGCCACTATACACTGTAATCCCACTTTTCAGACTTTTTTTCAGACTTTTTCTCAACTGGGCAAATAATGATGGATTCTCTTGGGAAGTCCAAATTTTAACACATAATTGAAAAATCCTGTCAGCTACAGTTTTGGCAGACACTGACATGGTAGCATAAGCTTGAGCAAATCTTGTGAAGTGATCAACTATAACCAAAATATACTCATAACTTCATTTTCTCTTATTCAGATGCAAAAATTTGATGGAGACAATGTCAAATGGGTAAGTAGTGACAAAGTGTAGCTCTAGTCTCAATATTTGGCCATTTAATACAGCTGTAACTCAAAATATCAACATCATTTGCCAATAGAATCTATCTCTAACCAATGACGTGGTACTGTCAAACCCTTGATGTCCCATTTCCAACTCCTTCAGGATATGTTGTTTGTATCTTTCAGGTAACGCAAGTTGCTATCTGGTTGTCGTGTTCCTGCAACAAATTCTGTCTGGTCCAAAATAAAGTTTGTCTCGATGGCATAGTAAGTTTTTACTTTGAGTGTTGAATGCCTGTAGCAAACATGTGGTAGGTTTTGCTCCAGCAATCTTATATTGTATCTTACAGTTTCTCTTGATGCTGATCCGTCCATACAATGAGTTTCAGAGATGGGACCCCTTTCCTTTGGTTCTTTGTATGATGGCTGAGGCTACATTTTGTCCTGCTCCCCCTGTCTAGGTCATTCCTTTCAACAAGCTGTAATGTAGACTGTAAAGAGGCCAAGAATTGTCCTCAACAGACCAGCAGAGTTGGGTCTTTTCTCTCTCAATGCTATTACTGCCTTAGTGTCTATCCTGCTTCCTTCAGAAGATGCAATCATCCCCAAATACCCAAGTACTTGCTAGACTTAAGTTTGACTCCATACAGACTCAAGCAGTGTAGGACCCTTATGATGTCATGGATTTCAATGGATTTGCTGAACACTAGCATGTTGTTGAGGTCAGGGACATAACAATCATCTCAGAGATTCTCTAGAGACTCTTCCATACAACGTTGGAAAGCCGTGAGTGCATTTGTCAGTCTAAATGGGTTACGGATCCACTTATTGTCAGTGGGGTTTTGACCCCACTACAGTATCACTTATGGCTGTGATTTTTACTTAACACCATTATAACAGTGCTAGCGAGTTCCCAATGTGATGTCAGCATGGCACACAACCAATAACTTCTTACAGGAATTACTACAGCACCAATCAAATAAATGAGCATCAGAACATCACAAATATTTCATGTCTTTTAAGCTGGTGTTTTACTTTAACCCTTTTTAACCAGCACATAGATGTTTTCAGTTTGTTGGACAGTTTCAATAGTGTAAATAAACAGATAATTTTCTCTGGTATAAAATGAGTCAAGACTCTGTGAGACATGTGTTTTTCCCTCTGTTAATAACCTTACCCAGAATCTTAGTGGTTGAAGATAAAAATTTGCTTATGAACAAGAACTTTGGAGCATCTCAGAGAGCAGAAATGGGACGACATGTCGTTCACTGCTGAACACAAGAAAACAGACTCAGCAAATTCCATTTTTGGCCTCTGGTATTCAACAGCTGACTACAATTTCTTTCTCAAGGTCTTTATCATAGGCTACAGTTTAAATGATGAACATGGAGTGAGAAGAAATATAAATCTGCACTAAAACTACTCTATAGCTATAATGCAATATATTGTATTGTACTGAATTTAAATAATAAAGAGTTTCACTATTTGAGTTGAAATACTGAAATAAACTTTTACAGCACATTCTAATTTATTGAGATGCACCTGTATATGAAGGTTGAAACTGAAGGAATAGCTGGATTGTAAAAGAACAGAGCAGGATAAAGAGGTGGGCATCTGGGCCTCTTCACAGACAAGGGGAGAGAGAGAGAGAGAGAGAGAGAGAGAGAGAGAGAGAGAGAGAGAGAGAGAGAGAGAGAGAGAGAGAGAGAGAGAGAGAGAGAGAGAGAGAGAGAGAGAGAGAGAGAGGAGGGTGAATTTACCTGCTCTCTGTACCTGCATCTGCTCACATCTACTCACAGAGTGATGAGAGAGAAAGAGAGAGAGAGAGAGAGAGAGAGAGAGAGAGAAGAGGTGGAGGAAGGAGGAAGAGAGAGAAGAAGCGAGAGAGGGTGAGAGAGTAGGAGAGAAGAGGGGTTAGGAGGAAAGAAAGGAGGGTGTGAGAGAGAGAGAGAGAGAGAGAGAGAGAGAGAAGAGGCGGAGGAAGGAGGAAGAGAGAGAAGAAGCGAGAGAGAGTGAGAGAGTAGGAGAGAAGAGGGGTTAGGAGGGAAGAAAGGAGGGCGTGAGAGAGAGAGAGAGAGAGAGAGAGAGAGAGAGAGAGAGAGAGAGAGAGAGAGAGAGAGAGAGCGAGCAGCAACCTTCTTTTTATAAACACTTCCCTGCTTTTTTCCTTCTCTCTCCCTGGTTCTGAAAGGTCGGTCTTGATTAGTGTTATTATTTTTTCCTGCCATATTTAACCACATTCTTCAGTCCACCGCTTTAAGGAGGGAAAAGTCAAGAAAATCTTCATCCTCTCACCCGTAATGAGGAAAGTTAGCGTGTTTTAATAAAGCTTTAATAGCGACTTCTGCAGTCTGCAACCTTTGCCATTCTCTCTCTCTCTCTCTCTCTCTCTCTCTCTCTCTCTCTCTCTCTCTCTCTCTCTCTCTCTCTCAGTCTCTCAGTCTCTTAGGAAACTGAAGGAAGGTAGACGGGTTTCATAAATGCCGTCATTATCCGCCAACTCACTCTTTTAAATTAGAGCGGGTTGCCATTGTCTGGGCGCGCGGTCACGTGTGCGCGCACGTTTCAGCTCCTTCATTAGGCTTTAACGTTGCCGTCAATGCGGAGGCGCTCCTGATTGACACCTGTTAGAGCGCAATTCATTTCTGCTCACATCTGACAGCAAAAGCACATTTCTCTTGACTAACAGACCTGCTTGAAATCACTCTGGCACAGACGACTTACCCAGTGTTGAATTACAGGCTTCATTTCTGTCGAGCAAGCTGTGTAACTGTGGGAAACTAAAAAGTGCACAGAGCATCAAATCTCACTTAGAACATTTATCACAGGATTTAGAATTAAAAAAAGGGTTCACTGAGTTGGGAAAAAATCTTGAGTGACTTATCGTTCATTTGTGACCTTCAGTTATCCTTTGTTTCATCTCTACCTAAACAAAGAAATGCAGCGGCACTTTATTCCTCTGCCTGTCTCTCTTATTTTCTCATATTCTCATAGTACACAGTTTAGGTTCCAAAGCTGCCTCAGAACGCTCATCATACTCATCATGCTTGTAGATTCATATCTATAAGTGAGTAAGTAAGTGATGTGACATACAGCCAAATATGGTGGCCCATACGCAGAATTCTGCATTTAACCCATCCAAAGTGCACACACACAGTAGTGAACACACACACACCGTGAACACACACCCGGAGCAGTGGGCAGCCATTTATGCTGTGTCGCCCGGGGAGCAGTTCGGGTGTTCGGTGCCTTGCTCAAGGGCACTTCAGTCGTGGTATTGCTGGCATAGACTCGAACCCACAACCTTAGGGTTAGGAGTCAAACTCTCTAACCACACACACACACACACACACACACACACACACACACACACACACACACATATATATATATATATATATATATATATATATATATATATATATATATATATATATATATATATATAAACAAATTTTACTTTTTCATATTCTCTGAGTGTTAAAAAAATAATTTGATATTCTCTGACTGTTAGACACTTGGTTCATATACAATTACTATAGAATTATAATTTATATATGTATATAAATTAACATGGTAGACTTCAATTCAGTCAGCTTCTATGTACATATCTATATAGACATATAAGATCCAAGCTACACAAAAGTAGATTTCACTCGTCATACACAGAAATGTGTCGCAGCAAAAAATCTAATGGAGTACAAGCACAAGCGGCATTATGAGCACTGCAAAAGGCACGCTATATTCAGCTAAGGACAGAGCCTAGTGTCTCCCCACCAGCTGTCATGCCAGACCAGCCTTTCAATCAGACCCCGGCTGTTTCATGTAAACATCTGATTCATCATCAAGTCTGAACCACGGTCGAACCTCAACGAGCTGCTTGTTTTCTATGACGAGTTTCCATTTTTACTTTCATCAGGATAGTGAGATAATGACTTCCCAAAATATTATTCTGATAGATAGATAGATAGATAGATAGATAGATAGATAGATAGATAGATAGATAGATAGATAGATAGATAGATAGATAGAAACATAGTTTTTTTTAAATTCACAGAATACTTGATTCTGATTGGTCAGAAGGCTTTGATTAATTTTCTGTTACAGCTTGTTTTTTTAAAATAATAATAATAATAATAATAATAATGATAAGTCAAACTGCATGTTTATAGTATTGCACTCGTTCTGATAAGTTATCATCTCTATACAATTCAGTTTCAATTCAGTTTATTTGTGTTAAGATTTTAACAATGGGCGTTGCTTTACAGAAGTGTAGAAACCCTATAAAACAATTTTTAAGTTTAATATTAAGTTACTATTTATTTCTAACATCTATCAAATAGGGGCACGGTGGCTTAGTGGTTAGCACGTTTGCCTCACACCTCCAGGGTTGCGGGTTCGATTCCCGCCTCCGCCTTGTGTGTGTGGAGTTTGCATGTTCTCCCCGTGCCTCGGGGGTTTCCGGTTTCCTCCCCTGGTCCAAAGACATGCATGGTAGATACACTACGTCCAGGGTGTATCCTGCCTTGATGCCTGATGACGCCTGAGATAGGCACAGGCTAAGTTCGGATAAGCGGTAGAAAATGAATGAATCTATCAAATAATGATTAAGTCTGAGGTGACGACAGTGAGGAAAAACTCCCTGAGATGACATGAGGAAGAAACCTTGAGAGGAACCAGACTCAGAAGTGAACCTCATCCTCATTTTGGTGACACCGGACAGGAAATAATGTCAATGTAAATAATGTCCTTTCTACAACAGTTTGTAGTCGAGTGGAATTGTGTAAAGAGCTGATTGGTGAAATAATAGGTTGGAGAAATGTTTTAAAGTATTAAGACGCTCGATATGAAAAAAAATGCACAATGAGCTCTTTACTCCATTTTGTTTAAACTCTAGAGACTATTGTGTGGGAAAGTCCCAGAAGATCAGCAGTTTCTTAAATACTTATACCAGCCCATCTGGTACCAACCTCCATGCTGTAGTTTTAAGGGCTTTTCATAGACCTTTTCTTTGTTTTTATGGTTGATGTAAACATAACTGAAGCTCTTGATGTTCATGCACATGATTTTATGCATTGCGTTGCTGCCACTCGATTGTCTGAGTATATAACTGCTTGAAAGTGTAGGTGTATTGGTGTTCCTATTAAAGTGGACAGTGATTGTAGTACTTTACACAGAAGGAGAATGTCTGGTTCTTCTCAAGTTGCTTCCTCATATTGTCTTATATTGTCATACAGTATATTAATAGAAACCCCTCTGCTTGGTGAAGAATGGATGGTACAGAGGTTTTTTAAGAGTGTAAACGCAGTGCTTGGGAACTTTTAAACCTTTTAAGGTCATTACTGGAACTTTTGAATCAACCGTTGTATTTTTTATATTTTTATCAGACCCAGAGAGACGGTGGTGTCTGATCTAGTATGTAACCCAATCCTGATCCGTGCGTAATTCAAACAGAGGAAGAGATTTGTTTTGAATGTCTAAAGCGTGACGCATGTTCTTCTTTTAGATCATGGCTTTAAGTGAGCAGTGGCTTTTATCTACTGAAGTATGTGGGTCTGTTGTGTGTCTGGCTGAATGAAGAGTTCTAGAAAGGACTTGTATGTGGAGAGCAAACTTGCAAGGAATACTTTAATCATGCAGTGTTTGTTTGTAAAGTGTGTGTGTGTGTGTGTGTGTGTGTGTGTGTGTGTGTGTGTGTGTGTGTGTGTGTGTGTGTGTGTGTGTGGTAAAAGACTGAGGGGTGTGGGCTGATTGCAGGCTATTAGGAGTGTCTGCTCATCTGTCCACCCACGTGCCAGCTCTGTGCCATATCTCAGACTCCAGGCATGAACACACAAAGCAAACACACACACACACACACACACACACACACACACACACACACACACACACACACACACACACACTTACTTCACATCCATACCATAGAGACATAGTACAACATGCATCACCCTCACTTAAGCCTTTTTGCTTTAGTCAACACACAAACACACCCACACACAAACACACCCACCCACACACACACACGCCTACTCTTCCGCTCTTGTCTCACAGTACATGACAAATGGCTTACATACTGAGACACTCAAAGCACTGCTGAAAAATGTAAAATCCCCCCACCCCCACCTCCCACCACTGCTACCCACTCTCTTAGCCGACACAAACACACACACACAGGTCACACATCTTAAACACTCATAAAAGCCTGGCTATAAACACGCACACACACACACACGCACGCACAGCCGAAGAGCCTGCATGAAATGCATTTAATTACATAAAGCATAACATTCCGCATTCAAAGCGATTTCTATTATTTCTGACTCATCTACACAAATTGCAACATACCGTCTATAAATTACTTTTAGGACAATTGAACTCATTTAAGTGCTTAGCTATGGGTCAAATAAGAGAACAAAGGTTGACAAGAAAATCAATGATTTTTCCCCATCAGGGAGCTTCAACAATGACAACATTGATGAGGTTCATGAAAAAAAATTCTAACACTTGATTAGTATTTCCACAAAATATTTTTATATAACGTAATTAAGGCCGTTCTGCGTATTTGTTTATTATTTAGGGTTAAGCATACATGCACTACAGAAATTTACAAGATGGTAGAAGATGGTATATAAATATCATTAAATTATAATATCCTCATGTTTTATCTACTCAGAATTTTGCATAATTTCTAGCCATAAAACCTATATTTATAATATATTTAGAATATTTATGAAATTAAAGATTGTTTTTTAAATAAACAATATTTTGTCTCATTTTTGTTCTCCCTTCAATTGTATTCGCTATTTTCATTTATAGTTTGTAACAAAAAAAATTGTAGAAATTTACAAATTCACACAACAGAAGCACTTTGATTATTTATTTATTTGTTTGTTTGTTTGTTTGTTTATTTATTGCACCGTTAAGTGTCTTATTCTCCACAGAGCTTAGCATAAAAGCGTAGCAATTCTGTTGTGCGTCAGCTATTTGAAGACACGTTAAAATCTAACATTGATTTTATTTGTTATTTGTTGAACAGTATTTAACACTAGAAATTTGTTAAAACAAATACTACATTAATTCTGGATTGATTTTCAGTGGGAAAAAAATTTCCACTTGGAAGCTTGGCTGGGCTTCAGGTTTATATGGAAAATTGTTCTTCTTATTCCTTATTTCTATGCAGGACGTGATTATAGTAAAAACTTTTAAATGAAAACTGTGGTCCAAATGCTCCATGATTGCACTGAGCAGTGAACCTGTCTTCCAGTCTGTCTGTTATCCAACTTGTTTGTTGCATTTCTGAAATGTTGTTCTCTGTCCAGCGTCCTTGAGTAATGGAATGTGGCCATCACCTTGGGAAGTAAGATTGGCACAGTCCCAGGGCATTTGTTCACCCATCAATGGACTTGATCTCTGTAATTCCAAACCAGCAGCTTCTACAGGTTCTCCTTCCTTGGAGCGCAGTGCCATAAGTTCGATCTCGTGTTTAGCGGCAGTCTCAAGCACACGCTGCTTACTGTAAAAGATGACAAAGTTGTTGATGATGGGGTGTATGGGTAAAGCAATGGCAATGACTCCACAAAGGAAGCTGACGGCAGCGTTGCACCGGCCCAGTGTGGTCTTGGGGTAGATATCACCGTAACCCACTGTGGTCATGGTAATGATGGCCCACCAGAAGGACTGCGGGATGCTGGTGAACATGGTCTCCGGGTGGCTTTGCTCCAATGTGTAGCCAAGCGCTGAGAACAAGAAGATGCCTATGCCCATGTACATGAGCAGCAGGCCGAGTTCCTTGCAGCTACTTCTGAGTGCGTAGGTGAGAGTCTGCAGGCCTGAGGAGTGGCGTGCCAGCTTGAGGACACGTGCAACACGCATTACACGAAGCGCTTGCACCGCCTGCTGCACGGTGCCCAGCTGCAACACAGCAGTGCCGAGGTATGACAGCACCAAGAGCAGGTAGAAAGGTGCAATAGCCAGAAAGTCCACCACGTTCATAAAAGAGATGGCGAAATGCAACTTGTTGGGTGCTGCAGCTAACCGCAACACGTACTCCACCGTGAACCAAACGATGCAGGCTGTTTCTATGGCTTCCAGGCTTGGATTCTCAACTCGATTTCCATCATCGTCCTGCTCATGAAGCTCAGGCACAGTGCCTACACACATCACCACGGACGAAAGGAGCACAAAGAGAAACGAGAGAAGGGCTACGGTGCGTGCCGCCCAGGACGACTCTGGTTTCTCCATGAGCTTCCACAGGAACGCCCTGCACTTTCCGCTTGAAGGGCTTCCCTCCATGTCATCCAGAATGGTTCGGACCTTCTCAGCAATCTCAGACAGCTCCTCCTCTGCTTCCTTTAGGTTGCTCTTGCAGCACTCGTCAAGCAGGTCCATGTCCACTCCCCAGAACTCCATCTCCTTGCTGAAGCGTACCGGGCACGTACCCTTGGCCATGTGCACCTCTCCATACTGATACACCTCGGCAATGGATCTGAACGCGTCCGGGTCGCGGTCGAAAAAGAACTCGCGCGTCGCCGCGTCGTAGTCGTCGCAGAATCGCGAAAGATCGCACGATCTCTCCGCGGCACGGTCGGCGAGGTGCGCGAGGCGCGTGTCGGGGTAGCGCTCAAGCACGCTGGCGCACAGGACGTGTCTCACGCCACCCACGTTCACCACGATCTCCGCGTCTTCGCTCGCCTCCGACCGCGTCCTCCTCGGCGTTGCCCACATCACGGACACAGCAACAAAGTCCCTTGTAGTTTAAACCAAGTCGCGTTTATGAATGAAATGAAAAAGAAATAAATTATACAAACTGTAGAAACGGCATGATTACAGCATCACGCGCTCGCGTACAGTATTTAGTGTGCAGCGGCACAGTGTTTACGGAGAAGCGTGAAAGAAAGCTACAAGCAACCAGTGAGATACAGAGGACTAACACTGATGAATGTCTGTGTGTGTGTGTGTGTGTGTGTGTGTGTGTGTGTGTGTGTGTGTGTGTGTGTGTGTGTGTGTGTGTGTGTGAGTGTGTGTGAGAGAGAGAGAGAGAGAGAGAGAGAGAGAGAGAGAGAGACGGGCGGGTTTTCAATTTGCTTTATAAGATGCTTTACTGTTTATAGAATTTCTTCCTACTTTATCATTGAAAAGCTTTAAACTGTTTGACTTGCATTCCTTTCCCAAAACTTTGTATTTTTTTTTTACATTCAACCCTAAACCACCTAATCCAGTATCGCTGCTGTGGAATTAACCAGAGAATCTGTGCGCAATTACGCACGTGCCACAACACCAACATTGCATAGAAAAAGTCTCCCTCTAGTGACAAATAGCTGGCATGGGCTACAGACTTTAGGAGGATGCCTTTGATGAATAAATACTGTTCAGTGACCTGCTTAAATAAAGAGGTTTATTTGCAAATAAATGTAAAATAGAAACATGGACAACATTTAACCTTTCTGTTTATTTTGCATTAACCATTTTCTTAATCTTATTGTTTATTTATTTCCATATTTTTCTCAACTTACATTGAATCAGAATCAGAATCAGATTTATTGGCCAAGTGTGTTGGCACACACAAGGAACAAGGAACACAATTAATGCATACATTAAAAAAACAGGATAATGCACAAATAAATGAAGAAATAAAAGCAACATTCCACTAATAAATTTAACGACAGGGCTAAAATAGAATTAATTGTGAACCGTTTAGCAATACAGAATATCACAAGGTATCATCTATGACATTTTAAAGCCAATGTTTCAAATTCCAAATGTTTCCACATTGATAATTTTATTATTTAATGTACAGTACACAATATGTACAACACACAATATACAGTAAATTTCAAATTTCCTGTAAACATCATCATACATTAAGACAATGATCCAAAACACACTGTCAATTCAAGAAAGGGGAAAAGTGTCAGTCTGATGACTGACAAGTCAGTCATCAGACCTTAACCCAACAGAGCAACATTTCACCTCCTGAAGAGGAGACTCAAGGGAGAAAACCATGCAAGAGAAAACCATATATTGTTTATTTATAACCAAATGTTATTTATCTGTTCCTATGTCTTTGCTCACTGCCAGCAAATCTGCCATGTTGTTAACTCATCTGGGTGTAAGCATCAGGAAATTAAATTCTTATATAAATTGATCTTAAATGTAAAAGAACAGACTTTGTTGTTACTATACTTTTGGAGGGGACTGTACAATGTTGTACACACAAAAAAAAGGTACTAAAAATAAAATAAATAAATAAATAAATTGACAAAATTGAAAAATAAAAAAAGTAAAAGGAAAGAAACAGATGCAAAAATATATAAATATACATATGATGTCTTGTGATCTTTAAAAGACAGGAGGCTTGGCCATACTTGCCTATTTACACAAGCAGCCCTGATAACAATTGTTTACACATTTACAACTTTATACGATATTATTAAGGTTGAAACTCTATAACTTCATTCAGAAAAAAATGGGACAAAGTGGTAATTGATATTTGTGATACCGTTCACAAACCAATCTTTATTTTGAAAACCGAGGCAACCCCGTTGTCGCCGGAAGTAGACTTTTATTTTGTTCATACATTCGCAGCTGTTGTAGAAAAGAGCTACAAGCGCTAACGCCAGTCTCGCTTGCCTTCGCCACTTTTAGGTCAAAACATGGTACGTGCTTCGGTTGCATTACATTTTCTTATTGATATAGAATATGGTGTATATGTTGTCTGTCTTGTTATTTGAGAATACGGTATGCTTTTGTTTTACAAGTGCACTTTAGCTAGCTAGCATGTAATGTATTAGCATCGTGCTTTAACCGTCACCAATCCACCAGCTAGCATTAACGTGCTCGAAGTAAAGATTACGACGGATTAAATGTTGGCTAGGAGTTATTTTTTAACACGTTGTTGAAATGTACAGTAAACAAAACCGTGTGTTAGCTTGTAATCAATGCTCAGTTGCTAACTAGCTTGTAAAATAAACGTTAGTTCCCAGGCTAGCTAGCTAGCTAACAAACAGCCCGAGTCCCAGGCAGAATCCCAAATGGCTTCCTGTTCACTTCCTACGCGCACTACTTCCGGTTGTGAGGAATCACTTTTACACACTGTTGTGATCTTTGATCAGGTTTTTAGATGAAATCATGGCCGTAAAATAACCAGACCTACACTAACTGCGTTATTATCTTAATTATTGTTATTATTTAGCCAGAGCTAAATCTAGTTAGGCTCCACACAATTGTGTGTTTGGGGTTTTTTAGGCTCCACACAATTGTGTTTGGGGTTTTTTTTAAGGCTCAACACAATTGTGTGTTTGGGTTTTTTTTTAAGGCTCAACACAATTTTGTCTTTGGGGTTTTTTAGGCTCCACACAATTGTGTCTTTGGGGTTTTTTAGGCTCCACACAATTGTGTGTTTGGGGTTTTTTTAGGCTCCACACAATTGTGTGTTTGGGGTTTTTTTAGGCTCCACACAATTGTGTGTTTGGGGTTTTTTTCAGGCTCCACGCAATTGTGTGTTTGGGGTTTTTTTTAGGCTCCACGCAATTGTGTGTTTGGGGTTTTTTTAAGGCTCCACACAATTGTGTGTTTGGGGTTTTTTTTAAGGCTCCACACAATTGTGTGTTTGGGTTTTTTTTTAAGGCTCCACACAATTGTGTGTTTGGGTTTTTTTTTAAGGCTCCACACAATTGTGTGTTTGGGGTTTTTTTTAAGGCTCCACACAATTGTGTGTTTGGGGTTTTTTTTAAGGCTCCACACAATTGTGTGTTTGGGGTTTTTTTAAGGCTCCACACAATTGTGTGTTTGGGGTTTTTTTAAGGCTCCACACAATTGTGTGTTTGGGGTTTTTTTTAGGCTCCACACAATTGTGTGTTTGGGGTTTTTTTTAGGCTCCACACAATTGTGTGTTTGGGGTTTTTTTAGGCTCAACACAATTGTGTCTTTGGGGTTTTTTTAGGCTCCACACAATTGTGTCTTTGGGGTTTTTTAGGCTCAACACAATTGTGTGTTTGGGGTTTTTTAGGCTCAACACAATTGTGTGTTTGGGGTTTTTTTAGGCTCCACACAATTGTGTCTTTGGGGTTTTTTAGGCTCAACACAATTGTGTGTTTGGGGGTTTTTTAGGCTCAACACAATTGTGTGTTTGGGGGTTTTTTAGGCTCAACACAATTGTGTGTTTGGGGGTTTTTTAGGCTCAACACAATTGTGTGTTTGGGGGTTTTTTAGGCTCAACACAATTGTGTGTTTGGGGGTTTTTTAGGCTCAACACAATTGTGTGTTTGGGGGTTTTTTAGGCTCAACACAATTGTGTGTTTGGGGTTTTTTAGGCTCAACACAATTGTGTCTTTGGGGGTTTTTTAGGCTCAACACAATTGTGTCTTTGGGGTTTTTTAGGCTCAACACAATTGTGTCTTTGGGGTTTTTTAGGCTCAACACAATTGTGTCTTTGGGGTTTTTTAGGCTCAACACAATTGGGTCTTTGGGGTTTTTTAGGCTCAACACAATTGTGTCTTTGGGGTTTTTTTAGGCTCCACACAATTGTGTGTTTGGGGTTTTTTTAGGCTCCACACAATTGTGTCTTTGGGGTTTTTTAGGCTCCACACAATTGTGTGTTTGGGGTTTTTTAGGCTCAAGACAATTGTGTGTTTGGGGGTTTTTTAGGCTCAAGACAATTGTGTGTTTGGGGGTTTTTTAGGCTCAACACAATTGTGTCTTTGGGGTTTTTTAGGCTCAAGACAATTGTGTGTTTGGGGTTTTTTAGGCTCAACACAATTGTCTTTTTGGGTTTCAGTCTCACACAATTCTGCTGGTTCAGCCAACCAAAAGACCAGAGGGGAGAACATACGCCGATTACGAGTCTGTAAATGAGTGCATGGAGGGTGAGTAGAAACAGTTTATATGAGTGCCTTGCACTTTTTAATTATTTATTTATCTAGCTAAGCTAAAAAAAAATCTTCCCCTCCCATTTTCTAGGAGTGTGTAAGATGTATGAGGAGCATCTGAAAAGGATGAACCCCAACAGCCCGTCCATCACGTACGACATCAGCCAGCTGTTTGATTTCATTGATGACTTGGCTGACCTCAGCTGTTTAGTGTAAGTATCTGTGTTTGTGTAAAAGAAAGAAGGATCCCATTGATGCATTGAAGTTAGGACTATAAATTGTGTAGAATGCTGAGAATCATGACCTCGTGTGCTTATTGCACCACTTTTCTCTTCTTTTCTGGAAGATTCTCCACTAGATGTTGGATTGTAGCTGTGTGGATTTGTGCAAATTTATGATCATTAGTGAGATCAGACTCTGATGTTGAGACTCCAGTTCCATTTCATAACAGAGGTGTTTAGTGGGGTTGAATCAGAGTCAGGGCTCTGTGCAGGACGCTCGAGTTCTTCCCCTTCAACCTTCATGGAGCTGCTTTGTGCATGGGGGTGTTATGGTGGAACAGGGTTTGTACATTGTACATTTTAAACAACTGTGTCCATCAAGTTTAGTGACACACTTTAGAGAAGACGTGGATGTGAAGGTCAGGTGTCTAGAATCCCTTTGGCCATGTACAATGTTTTTCTCTTATGGTAAACTGTAACATGTCTACGTGTGCCAATCTTTTCATTGTCCATTACTAATTATGAGAAGTCACAATTATGGTCAGTGCATGTGGTAGTTTGAGCAATCTTTTTTGAACTGTGTGCTCTCTTTTTCCTGCATTTTCTGACAACGATGCCACTCCGAGCAATCATTTTTTCTAAAAGGTTTTCAGCAGTATTTTATCAAGCTAGCCAGGAAGTGTTAAAGTGTAATAAAGGCTGAATTTCCACAGTCAGCACTGAGACTAGGACAGATGTTGGTGCTACACAACACTTTTTGTAGCGTTCACTGACAACAGATGAGATCCTTATACATTTTCACTAAGGGGACAGAAGATGAATGTAGGTTAAGGCCATAGAATGCATCACAATGAAGACATTTGGGCTTGAGATCCGAAGAATTTGAATATTTCATTTCCTGATACTTATATATAGATATGTTAAACAACTTTGATCATGGCACAATATTTAGGTGACAAGAAGTATAGAAACAAAAAAAGTATTGACATGAATAATACTTTTTCTTAAAGCCAGATAAACGCATCGAGTCCACTGACATCTCCAAACTGTGATGCTTTTCCAAGCTTGGAGTGAAGCTTTTTTTTTTTCCTCTTTCCTCTTCCCCAGTTGTTTGTGTTTTTCTCTCTCTCTCTCTCTCTCTCTCTCTCTCCAGTCTCCTCTTCTGGAGATGAAATGCTGCTCAGTTTGGTTACGGTCTGATTAAATATTCCTGTTTAAACGTCTTCTACTTTTCCCCTTATGAAGTCCTTGGTTATTTCAGGAGTGTGTTTTGGATCGTTGTCTTGCTGAACAATGAAGTTCCTCTTGATAAATTTGGATGTGTTGCTCTGTACGTTGGCAGACTGAATATTTCTCTTCTTTTGAATTCATTCTGCTCCATCATGATCTCCATCATCAGTAAAGGTTTCAGAGATGTTCCAGAAGCATCCATTCTAGCCCAAGCTATGACACAACCATCACTGTGTTTGACCCATGAGTTCTAATGTTTTGGATCCTGACCATGAACAGATCCTTTCTTTATCACACTTTGGACTTTGTCACTTTTGGTGGAGGTTGATCCTGGCTCCAGAACCTTTGTGGCTCATCTCAGTGTTTTGATGTGAATCCCAATCTGGCTTTCTGATCCGTATTGCTGATGAGAGGTTCATCTTATTTTAATATTTCTGCTCTGAACAACTTCAAACAGTGGATTGTGAAACCTTCATTGACTGACATTTTCCCTGTCTGGAATTCTTTGTTTTTCAGGACAGTCCAAATTGTTGAGCCCAGTGGCTCTTCAAGTTTTTCTCCCTAAGTAGATGTTCAGGGCACTTGAACGTTTAAACGATCATTTTAACCGTGAACATATAGATGATGAACAGATCGGTCGCATGTTCCAATATCTTAGAACGCTACGGTTTAATGTTCGAAGATGTTTAGATGTTTAAGATTAAAGCTGATATAAATCCTAATTAAAGCTGAAATTTGGATCTGTTGTCATTCATCTTTTTGCTCAAACCCAAATGTCCGATACTTTTGGAGAGGACCATGTGTCTGTTACAGCGCTGCCAGATTATAGAAAATTATTACAAATCTAACCAGTCACAATTGACAGTTCAACAGATTAAATAACTGGAACAATTGAATGAATGCAGGCTAATTACTTGATATTTGAAACCTAGTTCATCTGCATATAAAAACTTGTGCTTGTCTGCACTGTTTTTGTACAGGTACCGGGCTGACACACAGACCTACCAGCCTTACAACAAAGACTGGATCAAAGAGAAGATCTACGTTCTGTTGAGACGCCAAGCCCAGCAGGCGGGGAAATAGATTGAAGGAAACATTGTGGGTTGCACTGATTTTTATTCCCCTCATCCACCCTGAAAATATGTTCATTTGATCAGACCTACGCTGCATTTACCGGGCAAGCAAGTCCGTGCCGGCGACACGATAAGACTCCCCTTGTTTGTAACCATTAAAACTTTCATAAATAATGCGTACATCTCCTTTTTTCCAACATTTAATCCACGATGTTCTGAAAAGTGGTTCAACCCGAAAGCTTGTGTTCACAAGGGTTCAGTTTTGTTGTGTGGATTTATTTTTGTTGTAATCTTATGACTTTATCCAGTTTTATAAAACGGTAACGATGGGTATCGTTTGCTTTTGACCAGCTCTGTATTTTTTATTTTTTTTTTATTTTAATTTTTTTTTTGGCCATTTATTACAATAAACTTGATTTAAATGAATTGTGTATCCAAGTGATTTTTTTTTATTCCTGATTTACAAATACAGCACAGCAGGCTTTATGTATCTGAAATGTAACTGAAGGGACATTTCAGATTCGAGGGGCTTTGCGGATCAAAATCTTCCATGTATGTTTTGTTGTCCGTTCTTCATTTGATTTATTTTTCTCTCTCTTCTTTTGTTTGGCGGGTTTTTTGTTTTTACCCGCTTGTGATATGTAATGTAATAATGTACTGTACCTTTAAATTGTGGCGGGCTGCCCCTGCTCTCTGGTCGAAGGAAACCCTGTAGTGGCTTTCTGAGGGGACCCAAGATGGCCGAACATTTACAGTTGGGCTAATCGTTGCTCTCTTTATAGACGTTGTTATTTGATGGTGTACAGCGTCTACGTTACACGCTTATAGTACCGGAAAGTCGGAAGAGTTCTCCCATTCGACTAGTTACGTTTCGTAATGTACGTTTGTGTGTGAGAAGAGAAGCAGGTCCTTCTACGGCCCGCAGCCAGAACATGGCGGAACACTTAGCCAAAATATAGCTTTGCTGCTAAAGCTGCTAAGACTCGAATATAATGAAAACACTGTTCCGTATGTGGCTCGTTCAACACCGCACAAACACAGCGTGTTCACAATGAGCCCTTAAGGTATCGGTACCACTTTTGAATATTCTTTTACAACCGTTCAGACGTTGATTAGAATCAGAATGTTGAACGCGAGCACGTAGCCTGCTAGCTGACTCGCTAGGACAGCTAGCTAACTGGTGTTTGGGCTCCGTTTGCTTGTAGCAGCTATCGGATCCGAGAGAGGGCGGTTTAAAAATTATATACGTATATGTTTTTCCACCTGCTTTGTTATACGAGTTATCGCTTTACGTACCCGAAGCCTGGCAGACTTTAACGTGTGAAGTTCTCCACGTTTAGGTGAGAATTAAACGACTATGTTGTGGCTAAGTGTCAGTACACAGCTAGTTAGCGTTAGCGCCGCACGTCATTAACGTGACAACAGGTAGCGTGTAAATAAATGTCCAGTGTGGTCCGTGCTGTGCAACGGAGAATCTAACGAGAGGACGAATCCGATTCAGGGATTGATCGTTTGTATCAAGGACAAACAAAACTAGGAAGCTAAAGAGTCGACTCGCAAGAATGACTGACACTCGGCGACGAGTGAAGGTCTACACGTTGAATGAAGACCGGCAGTGGGATGACCGGGGAACAGGGCACGTATCCTCCGGTTATGTCGAAAGGCTCAAAGGCATGTCTCTGTTGGTGAGGGCAGAGAGCGACGGTAAGTTCAGTCCGATTCTTGAATCCCTTAAATGAATAGATTTCTCAGTCAGTGTCACGCATATTTACGTCTGTTTTTTTTTTCACAGGCTCTCTGTTGCTGGAGTCAAAAATCAACCCCAATACAGCATATCAAAAACAGCAGGTGAGTTTGTTTTGTATTTTCTTAACTCCTCCGATCTCTGATCTTTGTTTTCTGTGCAGAAGCAGAAAAAGGTGTTTTTGCACTTCAAGATTCTTTTTTTTTCTGTTCTATTTACATTGCACATAATTGCACAGGAATGATTCAAGGGGCTTTTAGGGCTGAAAACGTGTTAGATAGAAGAAATTAGTTTTATCAAATGTGCTTAGATAGCTATAAAATAAAATCACCCAGAGCCGTGTTAAATAGCAGGTACTTAAATACACGTCAAGTTAAAAATGTGTCATATGCAGCATTTATTTTCTCTGTTTACTTACCTGTGTCTCAGTAAGATCAGTTTGCATCTACAAAAAAAATGTTGCTCAACCCAAAATCCCTTGCGTGTTTGGTTCATTTCTTGCAGTCTGGTCATTTCTTAGACAAACACTTTCTTTCTGGGAACCGAATTGCCCTTTTTTAAAATGGACCGAGACCACCTCGCTCAGACGGTCCCACTTGTCTTATCCTCTGAGAGAGAAAAAACCCACCATTGTTAGATTCAGACAGACTACACCATAAATATGTGAAAGTAGTCTGTGGGCCTTTTTACACCTGGTCACTTCATGTGTTTTCTCTCATCCGATAGCTATCTGATTTGTTAAAACTGTTCCATTTACATTAGGCCACATAAATGCGTCTTGGCAAATCGGATATCAATCTGATCTTTCTACTCCCGCCCAATATGCAAATATATTTTACCTCATTTCCGGGGTAATTGAAATGGAGCACGCTTTGGTGTGTGCGGTTGCTACAAAAAACAGCATTTACTGTTTGCTGCATTTTCGCTGGCAGCAGCAGTGCATTTTAAGACCCAATGAGACACCTGAGTGAAAGATCGGAGCCAGCACTGGTGGGAAAACATTTGTTTATGGTGCGACGCACGACTCGCGAGTCACCTGCGAGTGACGTACTTCCGTTTGGGAGGAGTATAGTGCTGACGTATGTGGCTTGAACAACCACATGCATTTACACCTGTCCAGTTTCATCTGAAATTATATATATATAAGTGAAGTGGTTTGAGCTATCGGATTTATATCCATCTCGAAACCGTTTCGGAGGGCATTTAGACCTGGTCTTTTTACGATCGGATAGCTATCGGATCACAGAAAACGCATGAAGTGACCAGGTGTAAAAACCACCTAAGGCTACAACCAGGACAACCATGAGGTTTAACATTCAGTCAGCTGTGCAAACTCAACACAAATGGGGACTTTTACTTTTGTTTGTTTTGTTTGTTTTTTGTTTTTTTGCAGGACACATTGATTGTTTGGTCTGAAGCAGAAAACTATGACCTGGCCCTCAGTTTTCAAGAGAAAGCTGGTTGTGATGAGATCTGGGAGAAGATATGTCAGGTGATCTGAGCACCCACACCTACTCTTTTCCTTTGTTACAGGGTCATTAAAAATTAAACACTTAGTTAGTTTTATTTTTTTATTCATTATTATTATTATTATTATTATTATTATTATTATTATTATTATTATTATTATTATTATTATTTATGTAAAATGATTTTTGGATTACTGATAGACTGAATTTGACATTTATCTGTCTCCTTTCACGAACATGTACGCTATTTACTGAAATAACAAAGGTCACACAAATAAACTTAGTTATCATTCATGCTTGGGCTTTTTGCTTGAAAGAACTTGTCTTTGTTACATTATATGTTCAGTGACTGACGGTAAGAAAAAATAGAAGAAAGTTGGATTGGTGCATCCCTATTTATGTGGCTTGTTTGTCTTGTTATTTCTACAGGTTCAGGGTAAGGACCCGTCGGTGGACATCACCCAGGAGCTGATCGATGAATCAGAGGAGGAGCGTTTTGAGGACATGTCCTCTCCTGGTCTGGAGTTGCCTCCATGCGAGCTCTCACGCTTGGAAGAGGTGGCTGAGCTGGTGGCATCTTCACTGCCATCTCCGCTGCGACGTGAGAAGCTGGCGCTAGCGCTGGAGAACGAGGGCTATATCCGCAAGCTGCTGGAGCTGTTTCGTGTGTGTGAGGATTTGGAGAATCGTGAAGGCCTGCACCACTTGTATGACATTGTCAAGGGTATCTTTCTTCTAAACCGCACGGCTCTATTCGAGGTTATGTTCTCCGATGAGTGTATCATGGACGTGATCGGATGCCTGGAATTTGATCCGGCATTGCCACAGCCACGCCGCCATCGTGAGTTCCTTACCACCACAGCTCGCTTTAAGGAGGTTATTCCCATCACAGACCCTGAGCTGCGCCAGAAGATCCACCAGACATACCGTGTGCAGTACATCCAGGACATGGTGCTGCCTACACCTTCTGTGTTTGAAGAAAACATGCTTTCTACCCTGCACTCATTCATCTTCTTCAACAAAGTGGAGATTGTCGGTATGCTACAGGTGGGTCTCAATAACACGTCTCCTCAAAATCACGGACGCACTCACCCAAGAAAAAAAAAAAGACAAAAACTTGCATAATGGAGGCAATAGGTATAGCATGTCATAGGACAACGTCTTTCGTCTGATCGTTTTCTGAAGAAAAGGTGAGTGGTGCTTGCTGTGGCATAACTCGTCTCCGAGTGGACAGACAGGGTGCCAATACTTTTTGGTGACAAGCGGTCGGATAGGGTGGCAAAATGTTGGATGCGAGAGTATAGATAGGATGACAATACTATTAAAGGCATGAGTACAGATTGGGTCTCCTCACTGTGCTGAACATTCTGATATGTCTCATGTTCATGTTGCTGTAATTTACAGATTCCTCTTATTTTGGCTGTTGACTTGCACGTGACATCACGTGACCTTATGTGATGTCACCAGAATACACATAACAGTTTTCCTCATTGTGCCGAGCATTTGTGCATCTTCTCAGCTACAGTGACTGAGAGAGCTGGAGAGAAAAAGGTCCTCAGCTCTGTGCACAAGCGTGTGTGTGTGAGTTAAACCGGGATTCTGAGATTCTGTCAACATATTTCAGTGGGAATTCATGGCACATTCCATCATCCTTATCGGGGAAAACCGTAAATACAGTCGCTTATAAATCTCATAGCACATCTTTACTGAACAAGCTACACAGTTTGACACCTCATATACGTGTCTACGCCAAACAATGCTGTTACAGGACAAAATTAGTACGGAAGAAGAAGCAGGCGAGAGAGTATTAGTGTCCTTTACGTAGCAATCACCACTAATTAATGATATTGTTCAATATCCACTGATGTTCTTGATGATTATTTTATATGTATTTTGGATGTGTTGTTAATATGAAAAAAAAATTTAATCAGAAGTATGCTCAGATTTTACACATAATGTTATAGATGATGATAATTAGAAAGCAGATAAATACTGTTTTTTTTTAAATATATATAAAATTATAAAAGCAGTATCTCAGAAGCCTTTTGTGAAATCAGATTTCAGCTTCATAGTGATGACAGCAAGCATTTTAGTTTGTATTATCTTGTTTTTTTTTTTGTCTTGTGGTTTTTACCAGGACCTACAATTTGGAGTGAGGGGAAAAAGAGATCTCATCCAATAGTTTTCAGCTACTGTTGGTTTTTAATGCTTCTCTCTGGTTAGCTCTGTACAGCGGTTATGTAATAATTCGGGATAAACTCAGGACTAAACATAATAGTCATTTTTGCATGTCGTCTTTTATGTCGTAACCGTTAGCTGTTACGAATCCACGAGTCCATGTCCAAGCGAACCGACAGTTCAGTTGCATTGTGAGGACCTTTAGTTTGTGTAATATGTGTTACGATTGTCATACGGAGTTACTGGACTTTGTACAATGCTGCAGAAATACACTGTGCTTTGGATATCAGGACCAAAGCTGGAATAATGCAGCATATTAAGCTTGAGTGATATCATGTTTTTTAATTGTTTCATGTTATTTTACGTTGAAAAGACACTAAGACGTTTCTTCTTGTTCTATATACACCAGACTTTAACAGTGAATATGCTTGTATGCATTATTGATTTGCATAGACGCTCTGAACCCGTTACATAGGCGCTTGGAAGCTTCATCGCTTCTCTTAATCCTACACAAGCATCTCTGCTTTCTGTCACAGTAAATAAACAACGTTTGAGTTCATTAATAAAATCTTTTAACGCATGTTGGTTAAGGTTAGATAATTATACAGACAAATCAGTATAACTATATTATTGATGTGAAATGGTGGCTGAAATGGCGTTGTTTAAATGCAGAAATCTATCAGAGTGCACAATCCTACAGTGTAAACAGAGGAAAATGTCAGCTATGTGGACATTAGACAGCGATTTTATATTACACTCCCCTCTGTTCTCTCCTTTCTAACCTGAAAAGGTTGATTTTTAGTCAGGTAGAAATAAAATCAAAAATATGTAAAATAAATAAGTGAGCCGTCGATATTAGGTAGATTTTTCTATATTTCCTGTTTGCGTCCCACAACACTTGCTTAAATTTGGCTTTTTAAATCAAATTTTTAAGTAAATGTGTGTGGGGGGAAATAATACTCCAAGGCATACATTGAACAGATTCAGACTCTTCAAACAAATTAATATGCTGTATGAGGCTTTGTCCATATGTTTTATCAGAGAAGCCAGATGGAGCTGATTGGATCTTTCAGAAGGAAATAAGTGTGGTGTCTGTGGTGTTATTTGATGATTTGGAAAAGAAACAAAAAAACGGACAATCTGGTTCCTTTTTATTATTATTTTTTATTTATTATTATTTTTTTTAATGCAGGTTCCTGCAGTGGTGTTGTAATATAATGCCTCAGACAGGATGGTATTGGTTCCCATGGAAACCCAGGGAGATTTCCATCAAGCTCCGTATAGAGCGAACCTCAATTAGGTACAATTCTGTATCAGTTTATTTGTCCATAGGTTATTTTGCAAAAGAAGCACATTTTGGACCTTTTTTCTGAGAACAAAATGTTCAAAAACCCATTTTATTTCAGACATTAATATAGTGCTTCTGGGTGATTCCAACCTGTGGGATAATGTCCGATCTTTTGTGCTTTTTTCTTTTCTTTTCATGGGGTTCATGACGTTTCACTCAGTTAATGGTAAACGCTTAAGCAGTGCGTGACGGTAATACCTAAATTTGGTTTATAGACGTGAAAATAATTAGACGTTATAATTGTACACATTAACAATGCAGAAAAAAGTAATAATCAAATCAAATAATCAAATACTTTTAAAAGTATTTCCAAAAAATAAACAGACAAAACGCTTCATTAAACACCACTAATTTAATAACATGGAAAAACGCTTTTGGCAAAAATTGCGGACTGACTAAATGAATGTAGTATTAGGATTTGAATAATTTGCATAATTTTATAACACAGAAGACATTTAGCATTCAGACATTTGTACGATTTTTTTTTAATGTTGATGATATCTAGCAACATTTTCCAACACACACACAAATGGAAAACATTGCTAGATATCGGCAACGAGGATAATTGTGTGTGCGTGTGTTGTAATGCAGAGAGGCGGTTTAGGTAGGTATGGTTTACAGAAGCATACAGAAGGTTCTGTGTGCGCTTTCAGTTTTAACGTTTCCTGCGATTCTCTGCATCAGCCAGCATTCAGGAGACCGGCTGAGGCAGGGAGGTGTTTCTGGTTGTGTTTGATACGATGTGATGCAGAATCATTCATAAATTCAAATAAATCTAAAACCTCTTGATGCAATATCCCCTGACCCTACTTCAGTTTTCAATTCACTGAGCAACTCACAAAACACCAGACCTTAAAGTCTAATGTGTATGTTGTTGCCTTTTGCCTATTTTGATGCGATCCGTCATATGGTTAAGGTTATGGACCACAGACAGCTATTTGACACGACACCCTAAATTGAACCCAGAAATAATATTTGCATATTCGATTACTCTCCGCTTCATAGTTCTGTTTTGTTTTATTTATTTATTTATTTATTTTCAGGACGATGAGAAGTTTCTTACAGAGCTCTTTGCACAACTAACAGATGAGGCTACAGATGACGACAAACGGCAAGAACTGGTAATGACGAGTTCTTCGTTGATATTATAGCATCTGTATAGCAGCAGTATTGCATGCTTAACCTGCCTTGTTGTTAACCTTTTTTTTTTGTCTTGAAGGTCAATTTTCTGAAGGAGTTCTGCGCCTTCTCGCAGACTCTACAGCCACAAAACAGAGATGCGTTCTTCAAGACCCTCTCCAACATGGGAATTCTGCCAGCGTTGGAAGTTATACTGGTGAGTCTGCACCTGTTCATGCAAGATCTCGTATATGATTTGATCAAGTTTGAAGCATCTAGTGTTTGCAAAGTGAAAGCTGTGTAGTCTTTCGTTCTTTCTGTGTGTATGTCTTTCTTCCTTCCTTTATTTCTGCATGTCTGTCTGTCTTTCATTGTTCGTCTTTCTTTCTTTTTGTACGTTTTTTTTTCTTTCTTTCTTTCTTTCTTTCTTTCTTTCTTTCTTTCTTTCTTTCTTTCTTTCTTTCTTTCTTCTGTATCTCTGTCTGTCTTTCGTTGTTCATCTTTCTTTCTTTCTGTACGTCTTTCTCTCTTTCTTTCTGTAGGTCTTCCTCTCTTTCTGTACTTCTTTCTTTCTGTTTGTCTTTTTGTCTTTCTTTCTTTTTATATATCTTACTACCTGCCACAATATTCTGTGTACTCATCTCTTTATTTCTGTGTCTTTGTAATTCTGACAATAATAATAACTGTTAAACATAGAGTACTGCTGCAGTGATTATTTAGCGACAGTGTCCATGTAGGGGTTGCGTTAGTAAGAAATGTATAACTCGGTGAACCCTGTTTGAGTTTAGCTTATTTGCTATTGATCAGGGGATGGATGATGTGCACGTGCGGGGTGCAGCAACAGATATCTTCTCTTACCTGGTGGAGTACAACCCCTCTATGGTGCGCGAGTTTGTCATGCAGGAGTCCCAGCAGAATGATGATGTGAGTAACACACACACACACACACACACACAGACACAGGCCACTGATCAATCCATTTGCCCATGCATATAAAAGTTGTTCATAGAGGCATAATAACCCTTTCCAGTGCTTTATATTTCTTTTAATAGCAGTAAATAAGAAATGATTATTTTCTGACGTTTATGATTTACATTAGCAGTAATATATGACTGGGTTATATGCCATTTTTGTTCTCTAAATTCTGCTCATTATATTAAGTCAGTTTAACAGCTCATTGCATTGTCAGTGATAGATGGATCATCTTTGTCTAATCTGTCCTGTCTCTAGCCCAGGGGTTCTCATATGAGGGCCCAGAGTGGACAAATTAATTTTCTGTGACTCCAAACAACGCTACTTGAAATGTTATGAAGTCAGTAAAGTATGTGTAACGTAAGACTTTCATCTCTCGACACAACTTTCCAAAAAGTCAGGAGGTCTTTTCACACAGCTTACAGCTTCATTACAGCTTTAAACGAAACAGGCGTTGGGTGGGGTGGTGTGATCCGGCTCAACACAAAGCAGAGGAGCCTGGTTTATACGTGATGCATGACTTTGTGTGCGTTTGTGAGCTGCATAGTTCACACGTACGCCTGTCTGTCTTGTGCAGTCTCTGCCTACGCTATAGCAGCCAGAGCCAAGACATCATGTCTGTCTCTCTGTCAAACACACTGCTTCTCATTAGAACTTGATTTTGAAACAAATGAGATTTTGTATAATAGTCAGTTTCTCTCGTGCCCCTGTTTGTAAATCAGCCTTTGTTCTAGATCCTTTACGCTCGCTTCTTGCCAGATTAGGCATCATTAATTTAGAAGTGTTAAATGCAACTGACTGCATTAACAAATGTAAATGTGTGTAATGGTTAGAAAGCTACAAATAAGAAGATTAAAGGGAATAAATCAGTGGTAATGGTGTACCAGTAAATTTCTATAGGTCTGTAGTTCGTAAGACTGGAAGAACATTAGAACCAGGAAAAAAGTGACAATTATTTAAAATACACTTTTATATGTAAGTGAGCATGAGCATGAACAACCACTCTTAGTATAAGTATAAATGTAGTTTTTAAACCGTTATTGTCAACAGATAATACATGGTTTCAGGCAGGATACATTATTTCTAGTAGATTTTTTTTTTTATGTCAAATAACTTATTTCTTACTTTTGTGTCGTTTTTTTTTTTTTTGCAGGATATCTTGTTGATTAATCTAATCATTGAGCACATGATCTGTGATACGGACCCTGAGCTGGGGGGAGCTGTGCAGCTAATGGGGCTACTGAGGACCCTAGTGGACCCTGAAAACATGCTGGCAACTGCTAATGTGAGTCATTTATAACATATCAACATCATCTGTAGTTCATAGAGGATTATATACACAGATCAGCCGTAACATTGAATCTACTGACCGGTGATGTGAATAACATTAGTTATCTTACGTTACAATGGGACCTATCATGGGGTGGGATCTTTTAGGCAGCAAATGAACAGTCGTTTCTCCAAGTTGGTGTTTTGGAAGCAGGAACAATGGTTAAACTTTAGGATTGGAACAACTTTGACAACGGCCAAATTTTGACAGCTGAACTGTTGGTTCAGAAAGTCTCCAAAACAGCAGGTCTTGAAATGTTCCTGTTATGGGTCATGGATCGAAGGCTAGCCAGTCTGGTCTGATCCCACAGGACAGTTACTGTAGCACAGATTGCTGAAAAGAACGCACAGTGTATTGAAGCTTGCTGCTTGTAGGGCTGCAACACACACAGACTGGTCAGCGTATCCATGTTGATGCTTGTCTACCACCAAAAGTACCTACAGTGTGGCCACTTCTTTGTGCCAGTTATCACAGCACACTTTCAGAGCTCTTGTGGAGTCTGTGTCTCAAAGGGGGCAGAGCTGTTTAGGTGGCATAAGTGGGATCTTGACAATATTAGGCAGGTAGTTTTAATGTTATGGCTGATTGGTGTAAGTACATTGTTTCCTTCTCTCTACCTTAGCATTAGCATTGTGTATTAGCAGTGAAGTAACCGATTTTGTAGTGCTCGTATGCTACCAGCACACATTTTCTTTTTACAGACATTTTGGATCTAATCTGTTGCATTTCAACAATCAAAACCTTTTTTGTCTTTTGCAGAAAACAGAAAAGACAGAGTTCTTAAGTTTTTTCTATAAGCATTGCATGCATGTGCTCTCTGCTCCATTGCTGGCCAATACCACTGAGGATAAACCAAGCAAAGGTGAGTGTCTGTGTGTGTGTGTGTGTGTGTGTCTGTGTCTGTGTGCCTGTCTGTGTGTGTGTCTGTGTGTGTGTGCGTGTGCCTGTCTGTGTGTATGTGCCTGTCTGTGTGTGTGTGCCTGTCTGTGTGTGTGTGTGCCTGTCTGTGTGTGTGCCTGTCTGTGTGTGTGTGTGCCTGTCTGTGTGTGTGTGTGCCTGTCTGTGTGTGTGTGTGCCTGTCTGTGTGTGTGCCTGTCTGTGTGTGTGCCTGTCTGTGTGTGTGTGTGCGCCTGTCTGTGTGTGTGTGTGTGTGTGCCTGTCTGTGTGTGTGTGTGTGTGTGCCTGTCTGTGTGTGTGTGTGTGCCTGTCTGTGTGTGTGTGTGTGCCTGTCTGTGTGTGTGTGTGTGCCTGTCTGTGTGTGTGTGTGTGCCTGTCTGTGTGTGTGTGTGTGCCTGTCTGTGTGTGTGTGTGTGCCTGTCTGTGTGTGTGTGTGTGCCTGTCTGTGTGTGTGTGTGTGTGTGCCTGTCTGTGTGTGTGCGTGTCTGTGTGTGTGCGTGCCTGTCTGTGTGCCTGTCTGTGTGCCTGTCTGTGTGCCTGTCTGTGTGCCTGTCTGTGTGCCTGTGTGTGTGCCTGTGTGTGTGCCTGTCTGTCTGTGTGTGTGTGTGCCTGTCTGTGTGTGTGTGTGCCTGTCTGTGTGTGTGTGTGTGCCTGTCTGTGTGTGTGTGTGTGCCTGTCTGTGTGTGTGTGTGTGCCTGTCTGTGTGTGTGTGTGTGTGTGTGTGTGTGTGTGCCTGTCTGTGTGTGTGTGTGTGCCTGTCTGTGTGTGTGTGTGTGCCTGTCTGTGTGTGTGTGTGTGTGTGCCTGTCTGTGTGTGTGTGTGTGTGTGTGTGTGTGTGTGTGTGTGCCTGTCTGTGTGTGTGTGTGTGTGTGCCTGTCTGTGTGTGTGTGTGTGCCTGTCTGTGTGTGTGTGTGTGTGCCTGTCTGTGTGTGTGTGTGTGCCTGTCTGTGTGTGTGTGTGTGTGCCTGTCTGTGTGTGTGTGTGTGTGCCTGTCTGTGTGTGTGTGTGTGTGCCTGTCTGTGTGTGTGCCTGTCTGTGTGTGTGCCTGTCTGTGTGTGTGCCTGTCTGTGTGTGTGCCTGTCTGTGTGTGTGCCTGTCTGTGTGTGTGCCTGTCTGTGTGTGTGCCTGTCTGTCTGTGTGTGTGCCTGTGTGCCTGTGTGTGTGCCTGTGTGTGTGCCTGTCTGTGTGCCTGTGTGTGTGCCTGTCTGTGTGTGTGTGTGTGTGCCTGTCTGTGTGTGTGTGTGTGCGCCTGTCTGTGTGTGTGTGAGAGACTGTCTGTGTGTGTGTGTGCGCCTGTCTGTGTGTGTGTGTGCGCCTGTCTGTGTGTGTGTGCGCGTGTGTGTGTGTGTGTGTGTGCGTGTGTGTGTGTGTGTGTGTGTGTGTGTGTGTGTGTGTGTGCGCGCCTGTCTGTGTGTGTGTGTGCGCCTGTCTGTGTGTGTGTGCGCCTGTCTGTGTGTGTGTGTGCGCCTGTCTGTGTGTGTGTGTGCGCCTGTCTGTGTGTGTGTGTGCGCCTGTCTGTGTGTGTGTGTGCGCCTGTCTGTGTGTGTGTGTGCGCCTGTCTGTGTGTGTGTGTGCGCCTGTGTGTGCCTGTCTGTCTGTGTGTGTGTGCCTGCCTGTCTGTGTGTGTGTGTGTGCCTGCCTGTCTGTGTGTGTGTGTGTGCCTGTCTGTGTGTGTGTGTGTGTGTGTGTGTGCCTGTCTGTGTGTGTGTGTGTGTGTGTGTGTGTGTGCCTGTCTGTGTGTGTGTGTGTGTGTGTGCCTGTCTGTGTGTGTGTGTGTGTGTGTGTGCCTGTCTGTGTGTGTGCGCGCGCGCCTGTCTGTCTGTCTGTCTGTCTGTCTGCGTCTGTGTGTTTGTCTGTGTGTGTGGGGAAAATGCCAAATATATTTTGTCTGTGTTTAACAAACTGTGGAAGTGAGCTGGAATGTGAGTTGAATACATGGGCTTTTAAATTTAAACATTCTCTATATCAGTGGTGTTGAAATATTTCCAAGCTAACCATTACAGACAAAACATTCTCCCTTCTCAGCCTCTGTGTTCTTTTTTGCAGATGATTTCCAGACTTGCCAGTTGTTGGCTCTGATTGTGGAGCTCCTCACCTTCTGTGTGGAACATCACACGTATCACATAAAGAACTATATTATCAACAAAGACATCCTGCGCAGAGTGTTGGTGCTCACTGCATCCCAGCATGCCTTTCTAGCCCTCTGTGAGTAATCATTCAGTCTCACACTCCTAAATAAACTCTTTTCTTCATTTTACTGTTTATTTATGTTAAGGGATTGTTGTATTTAAAATTCAAACATTAAAACTCTAATAAGAGAAGGGCTTAGTGTTAGTACTCAGTTACATTCTATAATAGTACATTTGAGACAGACAATTGGTAAAGGTATTGCATGTTAATGATTTTATTTTGTGTCATGCGGGGGTGGTGGTGGTGGTGGTTATTAACACATTTCTACCTGTCCGTTATTGTGTACTCTTATTGTGCTGTGCAGGTTCTTTGCGATTTATGAGGAAAATTGTCGGACTAAAGGACGAATTCTACAACCGTTATATCATGAGGAACTTCCTGTTTGAGCCAGTGGTCAAAGCGTTCCTCAACAATGGTTCCCGATACAACCTCATCAACTCAGCCATTATAGAGATGTTTGAATATGTGCGCGTGGTGAGTACACTCCACATGCCACGCAGGATTCCGTTTTTTTTTAAGGGAGTTCTCTTTTCTTTCCCCATCCTTCCCATTTGAAACTATATCATATAGGGATTACGTTTGTGACCAATCATATAAGAGATGCTCTAACATCTGTTACTAATGTAATAAATGTGACACAGCACAGAAATGTCATAGCGCCAAATTATATAATTTCTGCGCTATGGGATTTCCCTCCGTTTCTGAGATGTTAGATGTTATATATATATTACACATCATTATTAAATATTGTACACTTTTCTTCTCCCTCTTCACCTTTTCAGCCATTTTCTTCTCTGATAAAAAAACTCTAAGCTTCTTAAAAGTCCTCCTCACGACTCCTAACACTTTCTGACCTGAAGAGCTGTTTTAAGGGTTAAGGTGCTTTATGAATATATTTTATCTTTACTAGGATCTTCGCTTTCATTTTGAGGGGAAACGCTCACATTTCTAAAAATCTTTGTAGAATTTTTGTCATGAGGAGCAAATCTTTACACTTTTATTTTTTGAATACAAAACCAGGTCTAACTACATTTCAACTGAATTTCCCGTTTGCAGGAGGACGTGAAATCCCTGACAGCTCACATCATAGAGAACTACTGGAAAGCCCTGGAGGATGTCGACTATGTTCAGACGTTTAAGGGTCTCAAGCTTCGGTATGAGCAGCAGAGGGAAAGACAGGACAACCCGAAACTCGACAGGTCAGAGTCTGAGCTTATTATGTGAAAAAGACCTCTGTGTTAAAATAATGGCACTTTTAGAGTGTGGCGAACATATTTATTGTGAGTGCACATGTTTACATAAAGAAAGTAATGCACTTAATTATGACTATGTTGTTTTATTCGTTGTATTGCTACACTTTGCACAGCGGGGGCTATACATTCTGAACGAGTTTCAGAACCTCGGTGTGAAATAAAGTGATTTTTGCATAGCGACCAGACGTTATTCTCTTTCACTGTGTGTTTTAGCAGCATGCGATCAATTTTACGGAACCACCGTTTTCGGCGGGACGCACGGACCTTAGAGGACGAGGAGGAAATGTGGTTTAATGATGAAGATGACTTGGAGGACGGAGAGGCGGTGGTACCGCCCTCAGACAAAATGAAGAATGATGAGGACCTGATGGATCCTATCAGCAAGTTCATGGAAAGAAAGAAGTGTAAGAGTCCATCAGCTTGTCTCTTGTAGCTAGACTCAAATTATGACTTCTATTGTCTTAAAGTGTATATATATATTTGTAGTTTGTACCTTAAAACGTGACTTTACCAGTCTGTGAGAGTGAGAAATCAGAATATAACTCATTGTTACACAATACAAAAAATGTTCACGGCGGTTGCACACAATAATGACCACACAGCACCTGCTAATCACTCGCCCTTCCTCTGCTTTTACTCGTCTGCTCTTCACATTGCCGTCATTAGTCAGTCATTAATCAAACTCATCATGAAGATTTTAGAGATCTAAATAGTTTTATTTATCGGATGGAAGTGTTTTTATTATTGCTGTTGAGTTTGTGCAGCACACAAGATCAGCATATCCAAATAGCTTAATTACTTTTAATGTTTACACAAACGTGCAACGTTCATTACAAAACCTAAAAATAAGTAAATAAATTCTGCACTGCACTATGATTATATATATATATAAAAAACTTTATGACTTTTAATGTGTTTTAAAGGTATATTGTGTGGTCAGTTAGTCATTTTTGCAGTGTGTGTGTATATAGATAGATCAGGGAGATGAAGGGAGAAAAGGGGTCTTCTATTAGACAAAAGCGTGTAGACTTCAACATCAGCTCCTTGGAATGTAGTGATGTGCTTTTTCTCTAATTTTAATATATGAAGAAGAGGAAGACTCTTTTTCTCTCTCTTTTTTTTCCATCACATATCACATCATATCTTAGGTGGCTGTGGTCAGAGCACAGGGTCAGCTTTTATGTAGCCCCCTGTAGCAAATAGGTTCAGGGGTCTTCAGGGCTCTGGGGCCTAGCAGTGTACAGTAAATCTGAACGTGGTGACAGTTTTCACCGGATGTCAGTTCGTTATTTAATGTCTGTAGCAGCACACATCCGGTTGGAAGTTAAAATCCAATTAAAGCTTTAATTACCACATGCCATAGGAGTGAGCGTTAATGACAGCGGATGTTTAAATGATCATAAAGGAGTAGTCGAGACATGTTATTTGTGTACTGCTCCTGGTGTAAAATAGCCTTGTTCTGCAAAAATGTCCTATCTGAAGTTTTTTGTATTAAGATGTTTAATGGAGTTATACTGTGCATTAAAATGAATTGTATTAGCTCATCCTGCAAGCTTCATATCCCACACACTCAAGCTAAGATATGTTAGGTATAACGTTTATAAGGGACACATGACCCAAAAGCCCCTCATTTAATCTCTTCTTCTGGTCGTGTTTCTCAGTAAAAGAGGCCGAGGAGAAAGAGGTTTTGTCAGGGAAATCGAGCTTGTCCGGGAGACAGAGCCCCAGTTTTAAACTGTCCTTCTCCAGCTCGACCAAGCCCAGTCTGTCTTCACCTCCCACAGCCTCACTGCATCCTGGCTCACCTGGATCACCGGGTTCTCCTGGCACAGGGACCAGGAACTCTCCGCCCACGGCAGCTGTCACCACAAAGGTAAATTACTGAATCGTGTGTCGCTTAGTTATATACCGACGTGACATCGTTTTATTTATCTGTTAATATATTGCAAAAATGAAAGACTTTGGGACGTGGCTCAAGCCAGAAGATATAATTCAAAGCTTTAAATCACTTCATAGGTGCTGCTGGAACGAAGGTCTCCTAGGAAATGCAGAATATTTTTTTTACTTTCAACTTTGACAGTGTTTGTTCTGCAGGTCCAGACACTTGTGAGATGGGTCTTGTTAAATAAGAAGTGCTTCTCCATGTCGTGATCTTCAGGGTGAATTTACAACCTGTCCATGTGGCTCCATATAATTAAAGTGAACGAACAGCATTAAAGGGTGTTGTCTTTATATCAGAATAACACTCAGTCAATTACTGATGGGTGGAAGGATCAATCTGGAGACAGGCTCTTCACAAAGGCTCTTCAAAAAAGATGAGCCGAACGTTCTTTAGATGTCGAAATCCTGGAGTGTAGTTCAAGTTCTTTTTTGGTCGTGTCGTATAAGTTTCCTCCGTTCTCCTTCACATAAATATGCCAAAGCCTTCTGAATATGCACCGATCAACCGCAGCGCTAAAAGCACTGACGGCTAAAATGAAAAACATGATTATCTTGTTACAGTCTTACATGTCATGAGGTGGGATATATTAAGTAGCAAATGAACAGTCAGTACTTGCAAAACAGGCATAAAGTTCTAATTTGGAAAGGTCAGTTATTAGAACCTCCTAAATGTGGTCCAAGGCTCATTGATGTGCATAAGGAGAGCAAGGAGCATAAGGCTAGACTGTCTGGTCCGATCATACAGAAGAGCTACTGTAGCACAAACTGATGAAAAATTTCATCCTGGCTATGATAGAACACACAGCACAGCGAAGATTACGGTGTAGCTGCAGACCGGTCGGATTGCCCATGCTGACCTCTGTCCACTGTTTTGGTGGCTCAAGGTGGACCTACACAATTGTATACAGGTGGTGTTAATAATGTGGCTGAAAATTCTTTTGATGTTTTATTTATTTGATCACATTCATGGAGATTGTGTAGGTCTTCATATGACAACTTTGTTTAATTATTATGATTTTTTTTTTTTCTTTTCTGGTAATCGTTTAGGGCGGTTTGGTGGGACTTGTGGACTATCCTGACGATGACGAGGACGACGAGGACGAAGAAGATTCGGACAATAAAGCGGAGAGCCCTCCGCTTTCCAAGAAATCGAAGCTCAGCTCCTAAAACACTCCCCTGCCCAATTGGCACGGTGAAGCTCGGAGGGAGCCTTATCTACAAACTCATTTCAGTGCTCAGCCTAGAACTCAGAATTCAACAAAATGAACGAATAAACAAATGAATGGTTAAAAGAATGAATGCTGCCCCCATAAACCCCCATCAGGAGTCCAAGCAGGGGTTTGCCATGTGGAAACGGAGAAAGGGAGAGCAAGAAAGAAGGAAGAAGAATCGGTCTCGGAGCGAAGAGGAAAACGTGTCCACGTGGGAGTTCAAGTGCCAATCAGAGACAGAGAGCAAGAGAGAGACTCGGAGCAGAAATAGAGTGAGATAATACAGGGTTGGGACAAATGATTGAAAGGAGTTAAAAGAAATGCATCAAAGCTAAAAGTACTGGGGGGTAAAAAACATACACACACTCACACAGAGACTGGTGCCCTATAAAGTGTCCCAGGCTCGGACCAGGACACACTGCCCCCCCTCTCAGGGAAGGACGTCACATGACCCAGATGGGTCAGCCAATCCTGAACCACCGCTCACCTTCGCTGATTCCATTCTCCATTTCCTTCTCTCCTTCCTCTATCCCTTTTTTCTGCCCCTTTTGATTTTTTTACGCTTCTTTCTGTTTTTGTTTTTGGAACCTGACACAATTCTGGGGGCAGAGCAGTCTGGGTTCTCATAGTTGATGTCTTCGTTGTCCTTGTGGCTCAGCGGAAGTTCTTCCTCTTTCAAAGCCAGCGGTTTCCTCGTTTTTTTTCTTCTTCTTCTTCTTGTTCTGTTCTTCTCTTCCTCTCCCTTTTTTAAAATGAAAAAAGAGACCTGCCTTTAAATGTTCAGGACGTTTTCAGTCGCACTTGAACAGGTTTTTAAAACCTCATTAGGGGGAAGAGTTAGTTTTACCCTTTTTTTGCCCTTTGAAACTGCAGATTTTTTGGAAAATTTGTAAGCCCGTCTTGATTAAAGATTGAGTGGAACTCTAGATGTGATTGATTTTTTCCCCCCCTTTTGTCATTTCTTCAATTTTCTTTTACATGAGTGTACTCTTAGTTGGTGGGTATGTTTGGGACCATTAAAAAGATCTTTGCTGTAATATATCTCGTGGCTGTGCTGGTTCCCTGAATGCTGGTCTTTTGTATATGCAGTATACAATTCATTAACAAATTTTACCATGACACTGTAATACTAAGCAAAACTAAATTAAATGGGTTTTGGCAAAGCCATGTTTTCTTAAATCCGTCAAAAATCTGTGAGCCAGATCTTCACATAGAAGTGCACTACCGTGGGCTACCACTTGATGCCACCAACGCTCCTTATCCTACAGCCACCAGCGTAGTAACGTCTATGGTATAACGCGGCCGTTGCTAGAGCTCTGTATCAGAACAGGGATGTTATCACGAACGAAAGATATAAAAATGTATAAATTGTTGTGTCCAGCAGTGGGATTAAAGCAGAGGATGTTTTCACCAAGTCTCCAGGTTCACTTAAAATGTTTGGGTGTTGGTGTATAAACAGATGGTTTGTGTGAGGAGAGTATGGTGGAAATAATCTCGGGCATGATGTAATAAAATTAAGTTGAGAGAATTCTAAGCAGTGTTGCTATAACAGACATTGTTTATGATTACAGCAGCAGTATGTAGGCTCCATTTTTATTTATTTATTTTTTGGGGATATAATTGTATCGCAGTACACAGACATTTTATATTCAACTAGCTACATTGTATTTTTGACCACCATTAAAAAGTAAATGAATGTCTGGATAAACGCCTTGATTACAGTCATATGCAAAGGTTTAGGAACCCCCGACAATTTCCATGATTTTCATTTATAAATATTTGGGTGTTTGGATCAGCAATTTAAGTTTGATCTATCCAATAACTGAAGGACTCAGTAATATTTCAGTAGTGAAATGAGATTTATTGGATTAACAGAAAATAAGCGTAATGAGCTCAACAAACCATTGTGTGTTCTGATTAATCAGTGCTAAGTAGTTACAGGTATTCAAATCAACAAAATGGCAAGGGTGCCCAAATTTATGCATCTGTCTAATTCCATTTTGGTGCATATTGTGCATTTTCTGTTAATCCAATAAACCTCATTTCACTACTGAAATATTACTAGATCAAAATGAAATTGCTGATCCGAACACCCAAATATTTATAGATGAAAATCATGGAAATTGTCAGGGCTTCCTAAACTTTTGCATATGACTGTAAATTGTGAGGGTTACATCAAGAAGGAGATGTGACCCAGTAAATATAAAAATGCTGAAAGTCTTCACTTCAGTGGCTAAACGCTTTATTGAGCCGCTGCTATTTCTGTGACGGTGATGAGCAACGTTTATCAGCTATATTCGGTTTAAATGCTTTAGTGGCAACAGCTTGGTAACCACCTGAACAGTACTTGAGCTAAAACCTGTGTAGAGATGCTACTTCAGTGTTCAGTAGTGATTGTTTTGAAAGGTAAAGCTCAGGATAACATGTATGTATAAATTAGCATGAGCTAGCTAGCATAATAATCAACTAACATCTACAAACTCCTGAATCCCCAGCACCATTTGAGCAAAGCTTAAATGTTTCATTTAGTTAACAACTTAAAAAATGTCTTCCTCAGATATGCTAGAGATACTTGTCGTTTTACTAGAAACACGATCACACAAGTAGGGCAATTTTTTCCTCTCTGATAGTAAGATAGATGATTAAAGAAATCCCAAAGGTTGTCTGCACTATGCTTGTGGCAGTGTGGAAATACCGCTGATGGTAATACCCATGACAAAGCCTCCTGAAAAAAATTCATCAAGTGCAACATTTCACCATTAGCTGACCCAGTTTTTTCTCAGGAATATAGAACAGAATAGAATACAGATCAAAATTCAGACGCTCGTTCATACCTGGGGCAATTTCGCATAGAGGTGTGTTTCTGTGGAGTGGGAGGAAGAACCCACAGCGAAACCACACGAACCCAAACCCTGGACCTGAAAAGTTCTCAGGTTTGTCTCTGAATCTGCTGTGACCTTGCGGATAAAGCACTTTCTGAAAGTGTGCAGAATTAAGACGAAATACTTTCCTTTAGATTGCAATGAGCCTAAATCATGACTGCTACCATAAAAGTCTTGCTTAACTCATCTCAAGTGTATGTATGATGCTTTGCCCTCTGATTCTTTCGTGCATGAATGACTCTTTGTGCTCTGGATGCAATATGGTGAGCTTTTGGACAGCTTTAGGCCATGAACCAGCAGGAGTGCACTCGCTCCAATGCTTTAATCCTGTTTCATTCTGCTGTGACCAGTCGCACCACTTGAACGCCGCATGATAGACTCATCACCCTGAGATGCCATTCAAACCCTATGGCCTGCACGGCATGAGGGAACGAAGCGGCGTGCCGTGGCTGGATGATCCTCAAAGCGAAGGCACTTGGCCAAAGGGGTCTCTGGCTCTTCGTGTGTGGCTAGGATGTGTGGGAAGTGGCAGATTGTTCCTTTTGATTACTGACCTGAAGGACTTTTGTCAAGCTCTGGCTGCTAAAATCTGGCTACAAGGGCCACATTTTGGAAAAGTTTCTATACACAGAATAAACATAGGCAACTGACTGTTTATTCATCTTTGGCTCTGGCTATGCTTTCACTTTGGAGTGAATAAAAAAAAATCAAATAAACCCTTTTTCTTTTTCCAAAGCAGCTTTAATCACACTTTTATAACCTAGTGTGTGGTTTAGGAGTCACTCAAAACTCCCGTGAATCGATTCAGTTCAAAGGATTTGTTTGGGAGAATCGAATCTCCATAATTTGTTTTATGGTAATGCATGTTAATCATACACATGCTATGTCCAAACTGATTTATGAGCATAGCTTAACCCAGTGTGTAGTTAGGGAAGCAAACACTTGACTTACTGATTCATTTCTTCCATCAAACCAAAACTCGTCTTATTCGACTCACTTCGAAGAATTCGTTTGAAAGAATCGGTTAAAAAACCCGCAGCTTCTCTTCCAAATGAAACAGATTAATCATAAACATGTTCCGTCCCAAACCGTTTCGGTCTTAGTTTACCGTAGTGTTGTTATTATTATTATTATTATTATTATTATTATTATTATTATTATATGCGGGTGACCAGCAGATGGCACGAGCGCCCAGCGATCGCTCTGGAGCAGGAAAAAAGACGTTTGTGTGTCGGCGCGCGCAGTAAAGTCTGTGAACCGGAAATCCGAGGCGCTCTTATCCAAACAGCGGCACAATGTGCGCCTTTCACGCGGCCTCAGCGGCGCGCGCTCACAGTTTGTACGCTCTCTGACACAAAGCGTCCGGTGTGTGTGTGTGTGAGAGAGAGAGAGAGAGAGAGAGAGAGAGAGAGAGAGAGAGAGAGAAAGTGAAAGTAAGTGTGTGTGTGTGTGTGAGAGAGAGAGAAAGTGTGTGTGTGAGAGAGAGAGAGAGAGAGAGAGTGTGTGTGTGAGAGAGAGAGAGAAAGAAAAAGTGTGTGTGTGAGAGAGAGAGAGAGAGAGAGAAAATGTGTGTGTGTGTGTGTGAGAGAGAGAGAGAGAGAGAGATAGAGAAAATGTGTGTGTGTGTGTGAGAGAGAGAGAGATAGAGAAAATGTGTGTGTGTGTGTGTGTGTGTGTGTGTGTGTGTGTGTGTGTGTGAGAGAGAGAGAGAGAGAGAGAGAGAGAGAGAGAGAGAGAGAGAAAATGTGTGTGTGTGTGTGTGTGTGTGTGTGTGTGTGTGTGTGAGAGAGAGAGAGAGAAAATGTGTGTGTGAGACAGAGACAGAGAGAGTGAGTTGCTCGGTCGGTTTGGGTGATTAATCACCGTGTTAAAAAGCCGCGCGTATCCATCCCGGGCGCTCCGGTAAAGAGATCTCCGTTCATGCGCCGCCGTGTGAAGTATCAGGGGTCAGCGGCGGCCCGTGGCCGAGAGAAAAGCGCACACAGTCCCGCATATGGTTGAGATTAAGACACTACAGTAAGGAATTGATGCGCGCCTTCGGGATTTGCTGAGTGAGAGCCGCGGGAATTGGGAGCAGAAAGAAAGGATTTAGAAGAGTGATTCTTGTATGCTAAGAAAGGGCTTATAATACTTTTCTGTGTGTGTGTGTGTGTGTGTGTGTGTGTGTGTGTGTGTGTGTGTGTGTGTGTGTGTTTAATATTACATATAAAACGTTCAGCTCTTCTATCCAAATTAGTTTATCCTTAAAAAAATCCTCTCATTAAGCAGAAAAAGAGCATCTCTCTCTCTCTCTCTCTCTCTCTCTCTCTCTCTCTCTCTCTCTCTCTCTCTCTCTCTCTCTCTGCCACACACACACCAACAGCTGTATATGAAGACTAAAACAACCAGACAACAAAACAACCAAATGAAAGTCTGAAGTTTTCTTCCATTTAAATACACAATTCAATAAGCTTCCTCATAGCTCTGTGTGTTGACGAAGCAGATGCTGTGCATCAAGTATATGAGAAAGTTCACACAATGAAACATGAGCGTCTGTAATGTAAAGGATTGAATTTGTGAAATGTTAAGTGCGCGCTCATGTTGCAGGTTCTGGGACTTGACCGTTGTTCCTGCTAATGCAGTTTACTCTCTGAGCCTACAACATGCCATCTGTCATCCTACATCAAGGTGGATGAATATCTCGTCACCTTTTAGCCGCCGAAATGACGAAGACGTTGATGTTTTCTCTTTGTTTAGCCTTATTTTAGTCCTCTCTAAATGTCTCGTTCGGTGTGTCCTGTGATGTAAAGACAGCCTACTGCAAAATAAGAGCGAAATAGTCCTGAGTATGTGCTTTAAAAAAACCTCTGTGTGTTGTTTATATTAGAGAATATTAACGTGAATAAGCTATTTGTAGTATGAGATTTACTGGATGTGGTGGACTAGAGCTGGAAATGTTCTCATTGGGAGCCATATTAAATTTACTCCAGGATAGTGTTACATGAATGAAGGCGTGGAGGGATCTGCTGCAATCAATAAAAAGGCAGAAGGAACAGGGATGATTTTGCCTTGTGGGTCTCTCACACACACACACATACACACACACACACACACATGTTGGATCCCTGGTGTTCATGTATTCGAGGATAAATATAACTACTGTGCTTCGGTGAGTTGCTGCTTTCTTTGGCAGCAAGTTTCAGGGGTTTTAATGTTACAACATCATCATTAAAGTTTACAGACTTAAAACACACAACTGTTACAATGTTAAGAATGGTGCTTAAGTAAATGTCATGCTCAGTATTTTCAGCCCTTGACCCACTGTGTTGCTGACACTGGTGTTACTAGTGTAAGGGTCATGACTTTGCTCTACCTCTTTTTGTCTATCGATAACATTGCGGCCTCAAAAAGCCTGGGGAAGATGATAAGAGAAACACGTCAAACGCCTATTTAGCACAACAGTGTAGTAGCTCTCTTTATCAAATGACGTTCTAATGGAAAGGTGAAGAACGTGCATGAAGTTCATGTGGGTTTCACTGTTCACGGGTAAACTGCGAGATAAACGCATTTCCAGATGTTGAGTAATGACACGATGGAAGTAAAAATATCTTCAGAGGTAAGTGGGAGGTTGATTGACCTCCGTTCGCCTTTCTGTGCTGCCGGAAAAGCGCGATAGCGCGGAGGTCTGGATACAGTAGACCAATTGTGCTCCGCCACATTGATTTGATTATGAGGGAAATCCCACTCGTGTGTCATAGCTAAAAAAGACGGAGTGGACATGAAGGTCTCATACAGGGAGTGTTTCAGGGAGCCGATGAACATGTAGTTCATCTTATGACCCCTACTGAAGCAATAAATTAGATGAAACCAATGAAATGGCAATTAGGGATATGGATTAAGTAAGGAGAAAAATGTACTTTGGTGTGATACAGGAAAATAATCAGCCACCCCCTGGTGTGATTTTGAGTTTATATTAATACCCTGCAGCTGCTAGTTTTCAAAAAATGTTCCTCCTTTAATTTTTTATGCTTCATACGCCACAGCTCATTTAATTACTAATTTAAATGAATTACTAATTGTCTCAAAGCAGCTATAGAAGTATAGAAACAGAATAAAATTTGTAAAATGACTATGTCTAACATTTATCCCTAACGATCAAGACTGAGGTGACGGTGGTGAGGAAAAACTCCCTGAGATGATATGAGGAAGAAACCTTGAGAGGAACCAGACTCAGAAGTGAACCTCATCCTCATTTGGACAGGAAATAATATCAATGTCAATAATGTCCTTTCTACAATAGTTTATAGGCGAGTGGAATTGTGTAACCAAGAGCTCCTGAGGAACTAACAGGACAGCGTCGTTTCTGACTTCTTTACAGACTTTACACTAATTCCTTCCTGCCGATGTCTTCAAATGTTCACTGATGAAGACTCGAGCACAAAGCTGACTGACACAATGGCTTTTCAAAAAGGGTGTTATTGTACCGACAGGTTCTATCCTCAGCAGTCCCTAGGGTCACGGGCTGTCCATGCAGATCTATCCCAGCAGAGTGAACCACCAAGTGACAAGGAGTAGGGCATCAGGGTAGATCAGGTAGGTCTGTTGTCTCAAAGCACCTTTACAGGACATAAGATACATAATACATAAAGTTTATTATTATACAAAGAATAATATAATACAAAAATTCAAAATTAACATTAGACTTATATTGAAATGTGTTTGTATTTATCCTGAATAAACAAGCCTGAAAAGACAGAGGCAACTGTGGCAAGTAAAAACTTCCTTAGATGGAAGAGGAAGAAACCTTGAGAGGATCCAACTGGAGCTGGTACATCTCTAAATGCCACCCTCTTCTCAACGAAGGTCCAAAATCTTCATGACACAGAACATGACTGCAGCTGGTACAATCTCTGGATGCATTGGGATGAGTAGAAAAAGAGAAGCAGTGGAGAGGAATTAGCATAGCAGCTCTTCATAATATTATCAAACACTAGATGATAATGCGCATACTAGAGCACAAGGCTATGGGAAGTTTTATGTCTACGCCTGACTAAAGAGACATGTCTTTAATCTTCATTTAAACTTGTAGAGTGTCTGAGCCCCGTACACTATCAGGAAGGATATTCCAAAGGTTGGGAGCTAAATACAAAAACGCTCTACCGCTTATAGTAGATTTTGATATTCTGGGAACTACCAGAAGTCCTGAGTTTTGTGATCTCATAGAGTGAAGGATTGTAGTGTGCAAGACTGGATAGATACATGGGAGATAAACCATTTAGAGCCTTGTAAGTAGCAGCAGTTTGTAATCAATTCTAAATTTAACAGGTAGCAAGTGTAGAGATGATAAAATTGGGGTTATATGGTCATATTTTCTCAACCTGGCAAGAAGTCTTGCAGCTGCATTTTGGACTAACTGTAATCTATTTATGGTAGATGCAGGTAGATGCTGGAGGTCATGAACGCAGGACCTATCTTCTTGGCATCAGTTCCAGATAGGATGTTTCTTAGCTTGGCAATATTTCTAAGGTGGAAGAAGGCTTCAAAAGACAAGTTTCTGTCTAATATAATACCCAGGTTTTTTGCGATCTAGCTTGTACTGACAGTACATTCCTTGAATGGAAGTTGTTGGTAAACTTTAGGAGCTTATGTGTATTGTTTTTTATTTAACAATAAAAAAAATTACAGGTCATCATTTATATCTTTAACGCACTCGGTTACTTTAGACAATTTAGATATTTCATCTGGTTTTGATGAGATATGTATATAATTGGGTATCCTCAGCATAAAAATGGCAACTAATCCCATGGCTTATAATTTTGTTTCCCAAGGGAAGCATGTATACTGAAAAAAGCAGCGGTCCTAAAACTGACCCTTGAGGGACTCCATATTTCATTGGCTTTAAACTGGAGTATTCTCCATTTAAATCTACAAAATGGTAACGATCAGACAGGTAGGGTCTAAACCATCTTAATGCCTCCTAGATTGTTTACAAAATTTCACTTGGAACCTTAACAAGTGCAGTTTTTGTGCTATGGTGGGGCCTGACTGAAACTCTTCAAAGATATTGTACTCCCGCAAGAAGCAGCATAATTGAGCAGACACAACCTTTTCTAAAATTTTAGACATAAATAGAGTGGCATGTATGTAATAGCTTGACTAGAGAGAGAGAGCATTCGATCATGAAGGCTTCCTGGGACATAAAGCGTCCAACCACTCCACAGTCAGCAAACAGCATCTAAACATCCCAGTTCACCAAACACACTATGCCCATGAACAATCCAGACCTGCTCCTTTTAACTAAGAAAAACAATTCATACAAACCACATATTGCTTCATTTAATAATATACAATAAACAAAACAGTGTGCAGCTCAATCTTGTAGGCACTGTTTAAGTTCTATCATCGATCAATCATCATCGTCCAGCTACTTTATTTCTTAGCTTCTCTCTCACATCAGCTTGTCAAGTCTTTTTTTGGTGCATCCAAGCCCTTATGTTTTGGTGGCATGAGAGGCTTTGGAGTGGTGCTTGTGAGTGTAGTGGGCTATTATTAGTGTGTTGTGCCGATGGAAATGGAGCTCTGATGGGCCCCAGAGCAATGTTCTCTTGTTAGCACTCATGATACGTTATGGCAGCAGTTCAAACAGCTAGACACCTGTGGCAGAGCCTGTGTGCAAGTTATGACAGCTATTTTCTCACCCACTCACACACACACACACACACACACACACACACACACACACACACACACACACACACACACACACACACACACACAGTGTACGGTAACACAGAGTACTCAGGAAATTTTAGAGCGGGGGTCAGCAGGCCAGTGTTTAATCAGTCTGGTATTGTTGGTGCATAAATATATTAACTGATGTTCTGAATAGTATGAAAAATATTAGTATGTAAATAAAGGTGTTATAAAAGGATTGATTTCAAGGTTGTTCTGCGTCACTGATCGGCCAGTTGACGGAAATTTTGCAAGTTGTCCAAGTTTACTGTCCACTTTAATAGGAACACCTGCACATTCAAGCATACATCTAACCAACCAATGGCATCTCCTCTGGCATTCTAGAAGGCATGAACCAACAAGAGAGAGAGAGAGAGAGAGAGAGAGAGAGAGAGAGAGAGAGAGAGAGAGAGAGAGAGAGAGAGAGAGAGAGACAGACAGACAGACAGACAGACAGACAGACAGACAGACAAAGCAGTTATGATGCAAAAATATAAGACACAATATAAAGAAGAAATAAGTGTATCAAGAATATATCATGCAATAGATTCAGTAACATTCGGTAGTGTTAAAATGCAGAATGTGCATTTACTGATCTGTGAGAAGAAGCGATCACACCACCTGCTGCTGAAAGATCAGACCCTGCAATGGTCACCGTGAGATAAGATCAATGCTCGAATGGTTTGGAGTCTCTGATGATCCTCCATGGTTCTATAGGAAGAAGGTGGAGCTTTGGGTTTGTGAAAGGTCATGGCATGTCATTTGGACATTGTTCCATAATTCCGAGTCATTAGCTTCATCAGATTCATGACGGAAATAATAAGATGGATATAATGTTGGTTATATGCTGCAAAGCATAGGCAGATAAAATGAATTGTGCCTTGCGTACTTCTTGTTCTCCAGGTAGAAAACTCAGGGCATGAAAACAGACAGGGCTTTATGTCAAGTCGAAGCCCTGCTCCTGAGCTGTGAAAATGGCACTTTGTCTAACATGAGGAATGAGAGCAACCATGACAATAAACATTCAATACTGTTCCAACATCCTGAATAACTGAAAACAGAGATGAAATGAAATTCCACAGAGTGACGCTGTTATCTTAAAGGAATACGATCTGTACGTCAGAACACTAGAAGCAAGATCAACCCGATTGTTATTGTTTCAAACGATCGCTATAATCGCTTTAAATAATAATTTGAATGAATGCTTGATTTTTATTGATGAATATCACACTTAGTTTGATGTACTGTTCCAAACCCAGGAGAGGATTGTCCTGCCTTCTTTCCTGCAGTCTGTTTATTGTGCTCAAAATCCTTCTTTGCATGACCGTAGCTCCATCTGCCAGACCACAAATCAACCCCACTCATCCAAAAACTCAGGAACTCTGACCTGCTGAGCGAAGTTTTAGTTCTCTGTTCCCATGAGGCCGAAGACTAATGCACGAGCCTTTCAGTCGAGACGTTCTGTGATTTATCTGATCTCACTGTAACTAATTTAACATCAATCCTTTGAAGAAGAACAAGTAAACGGCGGGTCCTCCTCCAGCCAGGAGACAGCAGCGGATAAGTGTGTCATTTTTAAAGTCTTCTTTAACACTCTCGTGCGTTTAAACGCTGATCCTATGAACGGAACTAAACTGCAAACATCAGTTCTGGAGGTTATGACCAAAAGGAGTTACAGTTATTGTTATAGTTTATTTATACCACAGCGTGAGGTGTTCAGAAGCTAATATTAGGTTTAATAGGTTAATATAAGTTTTCTTTTTTTTTGGAAGAGTCTCCAGATATCTTAAGGACAAAGGTGTATGCAAAGAATAAAGAAAGGTTGAGGGAAGAGGTGAAGAAACAAGTGTTTATAGTTAGAACTTAAATAAGACCTTACGTGGATACTGATAACAAATCTGATGTGTCTTTCTTTCATAAATAAATCTTCACTCCATTGTTGTATTTTTTAGTCTGGTGGACAAGATGCTCTACATCTGACTGGCGACTTATCCGGCGTGTGTTCTTACCACTCGTCCGGCGTTCCCCAGATGAGCTTGTGATCCGCAGAGGAAGAGCTCGGCCATGTGAGCTATTTTTTCCAACTTAATAAACAGTTAGAAGAGAAACGCTCATATTAACCCTTACACCATATAACGTGTAAGATACATACAAGGGCTTTTTGAGCTTGTTTGATTTCTTCCCTGTCTCTTTTATTGGTCTGTGAGGAAATATATTTGATTTTTGTGTCAGCTTGGTGAGCATTTTATCAGCATTTTCTTCTGGCTCTATGGCAGGCACAGTTAAAAGAGAGACCTGACTAGTTAAGAGGTCCAAGTTGAGCTTTAAAGACTAAACCCCGTGTTGGAGCGGGAATTTAACGCTCACTGTGAGAGGTCAACTTGTGATATGGGTTTTTATAAGTAGAACCTTGATCCACTGAGCTTTTCATCATCAACCGGTAATTAATCACTGTTTCTTGTGTGGAATCATCCGTGTCCACATACACCAAGAGTTTCTGCATTAATCATAAACGCTGTCCTGTGGCCATCCCAGGACCTTTTCCACACAATTAGTACTGTTTGTTTTTACTCTTCTACACCCGTTTACTCGAACGATTTACAATCTTTCAACCCGTTGTCACCTAAAAGGGGATCGGGTTCCTTTTGTGTCTGATACGTTTCATTTTTTCTTTCTCGGATACTTGTTGCTTTGCCATTGTCACCGCTGACTTTCTCATTTCTCACCGATTCTTCTTCGAATTAAACTGAATGTCTGAAGCTAAGACTAAATATATTTCTCTTAAAACCTGTAGCTATTAAAAATACGCATTTTTGTAATCGTTTTTTTTTTTTTAGCATGAATGCAGCAAAAATGAATGAATCAGCACTGGTCAGTAAAAAAAGCTGATAAATATTATGATAATTAGGACCGTCTGTGTTTATTAGACAATACTCCGATTGGGATCCAACAAATAAAAAAAATAATTATTCTGCCAAGGTTTTTGGCAGGAAGGGGATTCTGTTTAAAAAACACACACACACACACACACACACACACACACATATATATATATATATATATATATATATATATATATATATATATATATATATATATATATATATACACACACACACACACTTCTATTTTAAATCCAGCCATTTGTACTGTACCTCCTGCTGAAAGAGCCAACTCTGTGGTCAATCTACAGAGTCTGAAGAGTTCACTGCTTTGCCTTAAACTTTGTTGACAGGAATGTTCATGACCGAAGAGGTGCTTATGACTGAATGGCAGCCCAAATACAACTGGATAGTCAGGGGCACACAAAAAAAGGCTCTGTAATAGGTCTAGGTCAAAGGTGAGGAAGGCACCACATGCTTCCAGGTCTGTCATGTGTAAAGTGTAGAACTTCTGGTTTCAAGTTTTCAAAGAATCTTCATTCATCCATATACTCTAGTGTTACCCTGATGGTTAAACCCGGCACACTCCGGCACGGAGATGAATCGGATCATTGTTCGAAGAAGAATTCTCAAATATGCTTCTTTTTTTTTTAAGGAACAGTGCTTGTACAGAGTACAGTATATAAAATGTGATTTTTATTATTTTTTATGTTAGTGTAGATTAATATTAATAAGAAACAAACGGCAGAGTTTCCAGACAGCTGTGAATGGAAGCGTGTGTTTTGCTGATTGTGGATAATCTGAAGTGATCGGTCAGATAAAAGTGAGTGCCAGATGTCTTCTGGGTTGTAGAGGTCAACGTGAACAGACGGACAGATCCTAGACCTCGCCCGTGCTAAACAAGCTGATTCTTAGCCCTGATCCGTTTCACCCATCGATCGCCTTCTTTTCGGCATGTATACGGTTACACACACACATGCACTTATAAGTGCGCATGTATATAGCAATATAAAAATCAAGCCTGCTGGGAGGTAAACTGTCTCCATGGTCCCTTGTGTCAAGAACTAAGCAATAAAACATCCTAAACATCTCTGTTGTTGAGACTCCTGTTACATTAGGATCTCTCTGTGTGTGTGTAGAGAAAGCTGTCTTGAATTGACAACACAGCCTTACGTATTCATGTGCACTGTACTCTCCATATACGCTTTTAACAATGGACATTGTCTCAAAGCAGCTTTACAGAACATCCATTCATTCATTTTCTACCGCTTATGCGGAACTACTCGGGTCACAGGGAGCTTGTGTCTATACTGTATGAACACAAAATGATCCAAAGCAGCTGCACGAGTTGTTCTCACACACCACCCTACTACTGCACTCCATCCACTGGCTTCCGGTAGCTGCACGCATAAGTTTCAAAACACCTACAAAGTCAAAAATGGACCAGCTCCCTCTTACCTCAAAGTTCTCATCACTCCTCACACTGCACCTCGCACCCTCAGAGCTACCAGAACTGCTCGACTGGTCCCACCATCTTTCAAGGTAAGAGGAAGATATACATCAAGACTCTTCTCTGTTCTGGCACAGAGGTGATTGAATGAACTTCCCAGAGACGTCTGAACACCCGAGTCAATGCACCTGAGTCAAACAGCGGACGAAAGCTACCTTCTCCTGAAACACTTAAACTAACAATTTTTTCCTGTTTTTTGTATGTGTATATTAAAAAAAAAAACCCTGAACAGAATTTTAGGTTGAGAGTATCAAGAGCTTTAGGTAATGTTCACATTAAACCTCAGAATGGGGAAAAAACCTGACCTTCACCGTGGCATGGTGGTTAGTATCAGATGAGCTGGTTTGATGGATCTCTTGCGATTTTCACACACAAATCTCTGCAGATTACACAGAATGGTGCAAACAAAAAAAAAATAACCCATAAAAACATCAGCAGTACACTTTGTTGAGAGAGATCAGAGACCTCTGATCGTGACCACATTGGTCTGACCTGACAGGAAGCCTATATTAACTCCAATAAGCACTGTTAATACACTTTATTTGAAAGGTAGCTACATATGGACTTCATAATGCATTCAGGAACACGCAGGTGTACAGGTGTTACTAATAAAGTGGATGTGAGTGTAGATATATGACTGTTATAGCTGGGAAACTGGAACACGTTTACTCTGGTCCTGACCTGCCTCTATTGTAAAAGATCCTGTAAAGAAAAAAAAAGAGTATCTTCTTTCTTTCTTTCTTTCTTTCTTTCTTTCTTTCTTTCTTTCTTTCTTTCTTTCTTTCTTTCTTTGAAATTTGCAAATGATACTACGCTCACCGGTCTCATCCAAGATGGCGATGAGTCTGCATACGGCAGGAGGTGAAGCGGTTGGCGCTATGGAGCAGTCAGAACAGTCTGAAGCTAAACACCCTCAAAACTGTGGAGATGATAGTGGACTTTAGGAAAGACCCCTCAACATTACTCCCCCTCACTATATCAAACAGCCCGTGTAATCTGTAGAGGCCTTCAAGTTTCTGGGCACTACCATTTCCCAAGACCTGAAATGAGAGTGCAACATAAACTCTATCATCAAAAAGGCCCAGCAGAGGATGTACAGTACTTTCTATGCCAACTAAGGAAGTACGGTCTGCCACAGGAGCTGTTGATGCTGTTCTACACCGCAGTCATTGAATCTGTCCTTTGCACATCCTTCACTATCTGGTTTGGTGCAGCAAAACAGGACAGGAACAGACTGCAACGCACAGTAACAACAGCGGAAAAAATAATTGGTGCCCCCTGCCCACTCCCCAGGACTTGTACGACACAAGAACCAGAAACCGGGCAGGAAAAATCACCACTGACCCTTCACACCCTGGACATAACCTCTTCCAGCTCCTCCCTTCTCCCTATAGAACTTTGCTAAGACTGCCAGACACAGGAAAACAGGTTTCTTTCCCCAGATAATCACCCTGATCAACAACTCACCATAATTATATTCACTGCTTCATATCTATAAGTACTGCATTATCAGGACTGTCAGTCATCAAATCATCTGTATATCATTACACACTACTGCTTCTGTATACTGTACAAAAGCATATTGCACAATATTGTTATTTGCACTCCCAAACTTTATGTACATAACTGATCAGTCCTATATTCTATATTCATATTTAATACTCATTCTGTCTATACTGTATCCCATTGTCTGCATTGTCTTGTATAGTTTGTATAGTATAGTGTTATTTATGTCTGTACTTTTGAGAGTCACAAACAGCTGGAACCAAATTCCTTGTGTGTGTCAACACACTTGGCCAATAATTCTGATTCTGATTCTAATATCCTGGGATATGAAATTCATTCATTCATTCTGAATGGTGCAACTGATTTTATTTCATACCCCAGGACACCATACACACAGACCCTGAATGAATGAATGAATGAATGAATGAATGAATGAATGAATGAATGAAAGGAAGGAAGGAAGGAAGAAAGAAAGAAAGAAAGAAAGAAAGAAAGAATGGTGCAGCTTTCATTTCATTTCATACCCCAGGATACCATACACTATGATCCTGAAAGAAAGAAAGAAAGAAATCATTCATTCATTCATTCATTCATTCATTCATTCATTCATTCATTCAGCAGTAACCAGGGTCGTGGTGGATCTGGAGGCTATCCTGACATCACTGGGGGCAAACTGGAATCCACCTCAGATAGGATGCCAGTCCAGGTGTCTTACACACACATTCACACCTAGGACTACCCATGTGAACATGTGGAATAGATGTGAAACTCCATCGAGACATGAAGATGAGCTCAGGATCAACGTATCTACTGGCACTGCCACTTTAATTCCACCAAAGTCTCCTGCGTCTATCTGCAAGGTGGTGGTACAGTAGCTATATCTCTTTAAGGCAGTGGTGGCTTAAGGAAGAAATGGTTAAGGCTCAGGGTTGTTGATAAGGAAGGACAGGGTTCCAGCTCCAGCACTGCCACTGTCGGGCACTTGAGCAAGGCCCTAAAACCTCTCTGATCCTCTCTGATCCAGTGGTGCTGCTCTGACCCCAACTTCCGAAAGTATTTCACTGTGCTGTTATGTATATTGGACAAAAATAAAGGATGCCTTCTATCTCTCTCAGGTCTCTGCATGCCTGAAGGTTCATAGAGAGATCAGCTTTGTTCCAAAGGTTTATTGTGAGATCCTGTCAGCTTTTTTTTTTTAAATATATCTGTGTTTTGCTCATGTATTGTCTCCACCCCTGCCCTGTCATGTGTTGATGTTCCTAATGTGTCGTGATTGTTATCTCCTCCTTTCCATTCATTCCTGAACTGTTACGGTTTTTGGCATCTTAAGGTTGAGCAGGTTTCTCGTTCTCGTGCTCTCTGTTGTTTTCCTAGTTTTGCTGGTTTAACTAAAGTACTAAAAAACTTGCTTTTCTTGCTTTCTTACTTTTTTTTTTTAACAATTACTACAGAGATGTTCCATTATTTTTCACACAAGAGCTGAAATAGAACTTCTAGAATCTAACAACCTCCAACACACCTTTATTTTACCAGCTAATCGCTCATGAGCTCAATCAGTGAATGGCTAAAGCTAAAGTCACCACTGTACATGTCTTATAATTCCATGTATTTTTCTAAACTCCGTAGTCCGTATCCTGAATCTATGCCCTAATGTTGACATTGGGCCTCATTTTCTCTCCACAGTAATGGAAGGAATCTGTGACACAAATCCAGCTAACTAGCAGCTAGCAGACCGTAGGTACTTAAGGTCACTTGTGGATGAAGTCCTCCTGAACTGCTCTTGTTGAAACTTCTCACAAATTCTCCAGATGATGTGAATTATTTCTTCTTTCTGTCCAACTCTGATGTGGAGAAAGTTTGAAAAAGCAATAAATATTCACTCAGGAAGATAAAAAGTGACTCGTGCGCCGCTTGATTGTCCTCATATGTGTGAGTTTACACACTGTTGCTGACAGAGAGAGGAGGAGAATTGACTGAAGTAAAAAGATCTCCTAGTCCTTCCCGTTCCATTAATCCTGGAGAAAGAGGCACGTGTATATTTTTCAGTGCTGTATGTGGTGTGTTTGTACTCTGTAGGGATAATACGAATCATTAATCATTGTGTCTCCGTGCCAAAAAGCCCAGCATTTGAAATGTCACTGTGATTTGCTGTCTGTAGCTACACCTGCTACTGTTTTCCAGGCCCCGTAATCATGTGAGATGTTGGAACTGAGAACCGAAATGCCTGGGACACCCCTTTAGTACCCTCCCGTCCGCCCCCTCGTCTTTCTACTGTTTCGCGCAATTGGATCCCTGCCATCTACTTGGGATATTTTTAATCTTGCTTTTCCTCGTAGCTCAGAGCTCAGGAATCTTCCCCCACCAGCTCAGCACAGACTTGGTCTGCTTACCATTACTTTTATTTGAAATTCTGATCTATATTTGCTTATCAGAAGCACATGTTGAGGCGGAAGGCTTCGTATACACACACAGACACACACACACACACACACACACACACACACACACACACACACACACACACACACACACACACACACACACACACACACACACACAGACACACACACACAGATCACACACTGTAAAATCCCTCCAAGGTGCATGTGTGTGTTCATTACAGAAGCACAGGAAATACCTGCCAGTACACAGGAAGCTTGCTGTCATTATTCTGACTGTTTGATGTGTCTAGCCGTGCTCGCGCTGTCCTACGAGGTGCGGACGCACAAAGCTGAAGCGACTTCTAACCCATGTGTAGAGTAGCAGGAGTTCATATCCAGGTCAGGATTAAACCTGAAGGCCGAACTCACGAGCGTTTCTCTGTGATGCTGCTGTGTGCTTTCACATCTGTGGGAAAAGGGGAGTGCTGATATATGGGGCATGTGGCGGCAGCAGTCTTGAGAAAGATCTCGCATTCATAACGGTCCGTCGTGTTGTTCTTTAACTGGGAAGTGCTTTGTGCCCTAATCACTCCCAGGAGAAACAAGGTTTTGAGGAGTTGAAAATACTCCGAGTTAACGCGTAATTTCTACACCACACATTCTCTATGGGAAATGTGAGGTTAAAGGGATACATCTCTCTTTGTCCCTCTCTCTCTCTCTCTCTCTCTCTCTCTCTCTCTCTCTCTCTCTCTCTCTCTCTCTGTCTCTCTCTCCCTGAAATTAGAATCTAAGCTGCATAAATAAGGTTAAGACTCTGCTTTCCTTTGAGACCTGGTTTATATGAGTTTGGGAAATGTTCCGGCGATCGAAAGATTGAAAAATAGTCAAGGCTGGAGATTTCCTAGAAATGTGTTCCTGTTTAAAGCACACCGGTCAGCACTCCCCCATGATTCTCTGTGTTTTTAGGATCCACCTGAGGGGAGACCCCTGAGTTTTTGTGGTTATGCTAAATTCCACTGCAGTCATGCCAGTTTGGGGTGGTCTCTCTCTCTCTCTCTCTCTCTCTCTCTCTCTCTCTCTCTCTCTCTCTCTCTCTCTCTCTCTCTCTCTCTCTCTCTCTCTCTCTCTCTCTCTCCTCTGTGTCTTTCACAGGCCCCTCGTTGAAGCTTACACCATCCTTTCTGACAGATTGTGCCCTATTCACGCTCTCAGAGCACGGATCTGATTGATTTCTTCCTTTCAGTGCCTTCTTGAACACAGTTTGTGTTCATGCAACCCATCTGAAAAACATTGAGAAACCTGGAAACACAGAAACAGCTTTCATTTTCTATCTTTCTTTCTAGAAATCCTGTAATTCTTTCTGTTTAAAAAAAACAAAAAACAAAATCCGAATCACAAAATTCAACCTAGAGTGGATAAGAATTCTGTGGGACATTTCAGTTTCTACATAAAACTGCTTCCAAACAGGTTGAGGTTCGAAAGCTTTTCACTCTTTTGCACGTTCCAGCAGAGGAACAACATAAGAACCTTTAAGAACCTTTTTTTAAAGACTATATCACAAATTTCTAAAGATCATTAAAATTAATTGAATTGTTATTTCCTTCGATTGTGCCTTCTTCTTATTGTCCTGTATTATTGCAGTCATGACTTTGAGAAACTAAAAATCGAATAAAAATAGTCAGACATATTTATGACTTAGTATCATGACATTTGACATTCACCCACTGATCATGTGCTTCGTGAGTGAAATACATGAGAAAGTGAACTTTATTAACCAAGTTAACCTTGTAGAACATGGTGAAGGTTTTAAATTTGTAAATCTGACCTTCTGTGGAATGTGTAATCTGAGAGAACTCGATTTAATAAGACAATATCACTACTAAGATATGAAAAGATATGCATTTTTTTAATTCATTTCTTATGAATTAATTTCACAATTTCTTATTTTTTCTTTAATATATATTCATTTATTGCCAACCCATTGCAGGGCACACACACACTCATCCCATCTCATTCACTCACACACTACGGACAATTTTCCCAAAGATGCCAATCAACCTACCGTGCATGTCTTTGGACCGGGGGAGGAAACCGCAGTAGCCGGAGGAAACCCCCGAAGGCACGGGGAGAACATGCAAACTCCACACACACAAGGCGGAGGCGGGAATCGAACCCCAACCCTGGAGGTGTGAGGCGAACGTGCTAACCACTAAGCCACTGTGCCCCCCCTCCCCTTTATTTTATATATGAAACAGTATATATATATATATATAATTTTTTTTTCTAATTTATTAATTAATTCATTAATTTGAATTTTTTTCTTATTATACCCCATCAACATTGTCTTGCAAACGCTAATACTTTTCAAAGCTCGTCATTAAAACATTCAAAATCGTAATTTTTGGCAAAAATAGAGGAATGTTCTGTTATTAGAAAAGAATCAACTTAGTGTTAATAAAAACAACGTCGCATCACATCACACAATAAACCTGAAGTGATTTATTCCTCATATACTGCAATAATTTGCAGGTTTGAATTTATTTAAAATTGATACATCAACTGAGTAATTAAGAATTAAGGGCCTTGCTCAGGGGCCCAGCTGTGTCTGTCTTCTGATCAGTAGTTCAGCACCTTACTCACTAAAAGCTACCACATCCCTACATCATCAGACAATATGGCAGTAACCAATCAAGCTGTTAGACCAGTGCACCGCCCCCACACACACATACATAAACGCCCTGTACATGCGAACACACACATGCTTCCATGCACAAACACACAGTAACACACACATAAACGCCCTGTACAAACAAACACACAGTACTTCCACGCACAAACACACACATGCACAAACAAAAACAAGCACACACACACACACACACACACGTAAACTTCCCTCCCACACAAACACATACACACACACACACACACACACACACACACACACACACACACACACACACACACACACACACACACACACATACGCGCACACACACAGTGCATCCATGCACAAATAAACACACAGACACACACAAATAAACTTCCCTCCCACACAAAAACACACACACGCACACATACATGCCCTGCACACACACACACACGCACGTGCTTCCACGCACAAACACACATGCACAAATAAACACATAGACACACACACATAACCTTGCCTCCCACACACAAAAACACACGCACACACAAACACGCACACACAGACATTCACGCCCCGCACATACAAACACAAACACGTGCTTTCACGCACAAACACACAGACACACACACACACACATAAACTCCCCTCCCACACACAATCACACACACACACACACACACACATGCACAAACACACAAAAACACACAGACACACACACGGTTTGTGTTTTAATTTCTTTTGCACAAATCATGTAGTTTTCTTTCTACTTTTAAAAAAAAAGTTTACCTTCCTTGGCAAAAAATATTTCAAGCTTTAAAGCAGCTGTTACTATCGAAACGCTAATAGAACCTATGATTTAAGATACAAGTGCTACTGAATTCATCAACACTCTCTAACCAATCAGAACTGAGGATTCATCATTAAAAAAAGAAATGTCTTATGTAACCTATAAGTTATACCCTTCCTGTGTTATATTCAGGTTTCTGCACCAAGCCTCTGATCTATATGATAAGCTGTGTCTAACTTGTCTCACTGGAGTCTTGATGGCAGTGTATTCAGTCTTTATTGTGTCAGTCTTGTGAATGTGAAAGGTTCTCACCCATATTATCATGTCCATCCAGGATCTTTTCATACGTGTTCCTAGTATCTAATTCCATGTAATTCCTAGTATCTAATTCTCGCCTTGTTTATCGTGTCTGTTTCCTGACAGTTACGTTCATCGCGGCTATCTGTGTCCTGACAGCTGCTGATAACTCGCACGAGTTTTTTTTTCCAGTCGGCTTGCCTAGCGTTTGATAATCTGCGGTGTTTATGGAGAAAAAGTACGAAAATTAAGACATTATTTCAAACACGTTTCCAAGTTTCAACATCAGCTGAATCGGCTTTTATTCCTATAGCGCTTTTAACAACGGGCATTGAACAGGGAATTAAAGAATTGAGAATAAAATCGCTTAGATGTTAGAAATGTTTAGAATTGAAATTTATATGGATGCGTCCCATCGGTGTAAAATAAGGTCAGATTTATTTCAGAGATGTCTGGAGATATCCTGGAGCGTCGTGCTCGGCTGATGGTGTTATAACGGTTCATTTACGACAAACACTCATCCCTCGAAAACGAGTAGTTGAGACTCGGAACATAATGACCGTGCCAGGGCTTTGATTGGCCGACGGCTTTTAGGATCGATTTAACAACCCACACCCCACCCGACCACCCTCACCCTGTCACCATTCCTCCTCCTGTTTTACATATGTGATCTTTATTCAGATTGGCCTTCTCATATGCAGATGAGTCGCCGCATTGTTGGGTGGAAAAGGAGGCACATTACACACGTGTGAGTGTGTGTGTGTGTGTGTGTGTGTATGTGTGTGTGGAAGCAGATGAAGCTTTGCTTGTGACTGCACAAAGACAAAACGTGTTAACTAAGGGGAGGAGAAAACTGCCAATTAAAATCTATAGCAGTGTTTCCGTGTGCGAGCTGATTGGCCGATCAGACCGAGAACAGCATGAAGGCTGCAAATCTCAGCTTTAGCTCCTCTCTCTCTTTCTCTCTCTCTCTCTGTCTCTCTCTCTCTCTCTCTCTCTCTCTCTCTCTCTCTCTCTCTCTCTCTCTCTTCTCTCTCTGCCTTTGCCGCTAGCTAGGTATTCTTTTTTTTGTTTGCTTTAGAGATTAGAAATGTATGAGACTGCTTTACCCCTCCCTCATGTACTAGTTCTCCCCTCTTCCCCTCTTTTACACTCTCTCTCTCTCTCTCTCTCTCTCTCTCTCTCTCTCTCTCTCTCTCTCTCTCTCTCTCTCTCTCTCTCTCTAACCCGTAGTCAGATCATGATCTATTCTGAGGAGGTGATGTCACCGTTCTAGTGCAACCTAATGTCATATCACTGCTAATGTTTGATATTATTCTATGCATTAAATCTATTAGTCTTTAGAGCAGTAAGAGTGAGTGTAAAGATACAGTAAGTATACACTCAACCCACCGCCCCCGTCTCTCTGTCTGAATTTCTGTCTCTTTCTCTGCAGACAGAATGCACTTGTTCACCCCGCTATAAATAATATATCCACACACACACACACACACACACACACACACACACACACACACACACACACACACACACACACACACACACATCCTAATGCATAATGCATAACATTGTCTCTGCTACTCATTCCTGCTGGATGTATGTGTGTGTTGGACATGTCTGATTAATAAACACACACACACACACACACACACACACACACACACACACACACACACACACACACACACACACACACACACACACACACACACACACACACACACACACACATATATGTTTTATCAGGTGATGTGACATTTTATTATGTGATGAAGGCATAAAGGATTTTCATCCTTTAAAAACTCCCCCATTTCAATGCAAGAATGTATACTTTGCCACCATAGTGTGTGTGTGTGTGTGTGTGTGTGTGTGTGTGTGTGTGTGTGTGTGTGTGTGTGTGTGTGTGTGTGTGTGTGTGTGTGCATTTCCTCTTCTTTGAATCCATCTCAGTATGGATAAAGTGGCTGGAATGAAAGAGAAAAATCCTGCATACCATTGGGAGAAAAAAAGCAGAAGAATGCAAAAACTCAACAATTAAAAAAAAGGCTTCGCTCTTGTGTAAAGGATTTTGCTTCAGCACATTGAGATCTGATGGCTTCTGACAATACGTCCCCCCCTCGTCCCCGTCCAGTGCATATACCCTGGAGGGGCAGGAGGGGTGTGGAGGGATCTTCGGGGCCTCTCGGCTTCTGGGAATTTTCAGCATGTAGGCGGACCCACCGTACCCACCTATAGTGTTGAACCGTAGCCTCAGCAGAGTTCTGTGTGTGAGGTCGTGCAGGCCGGGGGCGACCCCGGGGCCCCTAACAAACGCCACTGAGGCTCATTAAGCAGCAAGAGGGAGTGAAATGAGAAGTGACAATAGTAAACCGGAGCACAGTGAGAGAGGAGCACGTTTCAGCCTCCTAGGCTCCGATTCTCTACTTTCAGGTATACAAGAGTCACTTATGATTATCCCTGAAACGCAGGGTCTGAGCGAAGGGATTGTGGAATTATGTTTGGCTTAGCCACCTCATCAACTCCCAGCGTCCATCTGCCACCCAGCCAGATCCGTTGCCCCCGTTCTGCACCCCGCCATTCTTCTACAGCCCCTTCTGACATGCTCGAGCTGCCCTCCTGCCAATCTCGTCACTGCCCATTCAATTTAAAAACTGCAACATTTCTACGTGCACAAAGGCTTCAAACGAGGCCGTGTGACAAAGGACAGGGTTCTCGATTCTCTTTCTTTTTATCACAGTCCTTTTCTTTCATCAACGTTATGGCTGTAATAGCTGCCGACTGGAAGTTTACGCACCTGGATGAGGTGATGGAGCGGGACGCGTACCATGTCGGAATGCTATGGGAAAATCTTTCCAGGCTTTAGCTGCTATGTAAGTACAGTGACCTCACCGTGAACACGACGTGACACGTGACTAACGACACTCTTGTCTTTGATATCAGTTACTACGCTCTTTGTTTTCAGTATTTTGGTTACGCTCCAACATGTCTGTGCTTTTTGTGAACTCAGTGAACCTTTTTTTTTTGCTTCAAGGTCACGTTCATGACTGCAGTGACAGAAGGAGTGAGATTTCTGATTTCTCTCTATTACATATTAAGCAGAGACTGAGGGCTGGAATGACCTGAGCTCATACAGTTGGGCTGTTCTCCTTCTCGCACGTACCAGCGCATGTAATACGCATGTGAGCTTCCTTTTGTTCACTTGTGCACACACGCACACGCACACGCACACACAAAAGACGGCGCCTCTCTCTCCGCGGCCGCGCCTCTCTCCGAGCGCGCGCGCGCCGCGAAAAAAAAAAAAAAAAAAAAAAAAAAAAAAAAAAAGAGAGAGAGAGAGAGAGGGAGAGAGAGAGAGAGAGAGAGAGAGAGAGAGAGAGAGAGAGAGAGAGAGAGAGAGAGATAGAAAAAAATAAAAAAAAAAAAAAAAAAAAAAAAAAAAAAAAAAAAAAAAATAAAAAAAAAAAAGATAGAGAGAGAGAGAGGAGATGAAATAGAGAGAGAAGATAGAGAGTAGATATATATAGATATAAGAGGCATATAGTAGAAAAAAAAAAAAAAAAAACTGAACAAAAAAACAAAAACAAAAAAATTATCTATTAGATTATATCTATCTATATCTTTTCAAACCAAAACTCTCTCATATCTAAAAACACATTTTATACTCTCTCTGTTCTATATCTCTCTCTCTCTCTTCTCCCTCTCTCTCACACACTCTCTCTTCTCTATCTCTCTCTCTCTCTCTACACCAAACACACAAACAACCACACTCTCTCACACACTCTTCTCTCTATCTCTCTCTCCTCTCTCTATATATCTTTCTCACACACACACACACACACACACACACACACACACACACACACACACACACACACACACACACACACACACACACCCACCCACACCCACAGCTTTGTAGCTTTGTTTGAGATATTCTCCACTTATAGTCTCATTACTGTCCAAATATCTATTACTCCAATTAAATGATCCTAATTTCACCTTAAATATTATACGACGCGTTATACTTTTTATTTCCTAGTGCACGTTTTTTCTTTTTCTTTTAGTACAATTAACTCATTTAAATGTGCTTTTCTTGACTAATGTTACATATTAAAATCATTAAAATAAAAAAATAATTTGAATCAGGATCTTGTTATTTATTTGATTTTAGTGTATTTTATTATATTATTTTTAATGCAACCAAATCATTTTATCAGGATCTTTATCTATTTATTTTTATTTTACTTTATTTTATTTAAAAAAAATTTTTGTTAATGCAACCAAATAATTTTATCAGTATATTTTTTATTATATTCTATTCTATTCTATTATATATTTATTTAAAAAAAAAAAATCCAGACAAGTGTCTTTGTTCTGGAGCTGCTCTCTGGGAAAGGCGCAGTGGTGAGGGTGGGACTCGCAACCTATTCATCATTTTCTGCAATAGGGAAAGGCTTCTAATGTAAACATGAAGGACTGAGGAATGTTCCATATAGACCGCATCTCCATGTGTCCTTATAAAACCGTCTGCTCCGTCTCCTTCCCTTTTCTTTCTCTTCACGTCCCCCCCCCCTCCTCTCCCTGCATGCGCTCTGCAGGATGTATAGAAAGTGAGGGATGATCTCACTGAGCGGTTTCTGAAAAAATGATCAGGATTTCATCATCTCTCTCTTTCTCTTCGCTTTTAAGTGCTGCCTTGTGCCTCATGGGGGCAGCACGGGTCTGCGTTATCGCCTGCAGCCAAGCTCACTCTCTCCTGAAAGAGGCAGACTGCCTCAGACAAAGAGCAGGGGTAGTCAGAGAGGTAAAGGTGCAAGGAAGGAAGGAGTGGAGGAAGGAAGGAAGGAAGGAAGGAAGGAATGGAGGAAGGAAGGAAGCTCCAGGCTGAAGACAGGCTGAAGGAAGAACACAGTGGAACATGGCACAGCTGGATCTTAAATACTGCTCTATAATGGGGCTGTGTGTGTGTGTGTGTGTGTGTGTGTGTGTGTGTGTGTGTGTGTGTGTGTGTGTGTGTGAACCGTATTCTTAAAATCTCTATATACAATGATAGAAATCCCGACACCTTTGACCACGGAGGTCTTTTTATCTTGTTCCGATGGGGTTGTTTTTACCCCTTCTTTCCCCAAAAACTGCAGTTTTATTTACAAAATTGTAAAGATAGTATTGTTTAGTTACAGTTTATTGTTCAAGTGACAGTAACACATAGAATTACAGATGTGTGTGTGTGTGTGTGTGTGTGTGTGTGTGTGTGTGTGTTTTAATAAATCTCTTTGCATCTTATCTACTTTTAAATATAAAAATGAAGCAAAAAAGGTGTATTTTTTTCCCCCACCTGGTTTCTAGAACAAGGCCAATAAAATAATCATCACACACTAGAGCAGGGGTTAGAGATATATTTATTTGCTGCTGAACCCCTCAAACTTAAATGGTTCACCTTTACTTCCATTCGAGATACGAAGAAGGCTAAGTTTACTTAAAAACGTTATCTTTTGCTGCTGTTTAAAGTGACGTAACCTAAACTTGATTTGTTTTTGTGACCAGTTTTGAGGCCCCAATACCATCAGGGAGGAGTTTTTACCAATTACACTGGCGTTCTTTTCCACTAGCAGGATAAAAAATGGACGTATGGGACGTTTTCATTCAGAATAAATAAATGGCTGAGTCTGATCTAATGAGTCTGTCTGTAAGTCTGATCTAACATGAGTCACGTCTAAATTTTAGCGTTGAAGATCTGAGCTGCTTTTTAGATGAACGAACACTCGGAGCATCTCGGAGAACAGAAATAGGTTTGATATCAACATTTACTTTGAAAATACAAATGTTTGTGTGGAGAAAAAAGAACCGTTCATGTTTTTCTGGAACTGTTCTTTTAAAATAAATAAATAAATAAATACCGCCCTTAGTATTGTAATGAAAAACGGAAATACTGATAAAACACTACGAATTCTTAAAGTCCAGAGTGTCTACTTTCATATGAGCTTCATATTAACACCACTGTAGAGTGAGACACGACAGAGACGTTCGATGATCGACGATGTTCTTTGGTCTCTTATAAAATGTAAGATCTTTACTTTTATCCACGAATTCAGTCACAAACTTATACTTTCCGTCTCATAAAACTGCACGTGAGTAAACGAGAAATTTGCTTGTGAGTAGATCATCTGAATATTATATATTATAATTAACAAGATAGCTCACAACCCAAAATGCGAAAGAAATAAAAACAAATGATTATTTTAGCTATTTACAAATTCACTCTGACGTTTCTGTCGTCAGTTTCATCCGACGAAGTTCCTTCCGAAGATGATGTGATGTGTACAATCTGCAGAAACCATTAACGAATAATTAATTAGCAGGTACTTAAGGGAGGGCTTCAGGACCTCCTATTTCTCAGTGCTATCTCACACGAAGGCACAACGAAGCCCTGATGATAAGCACGTCTGTGTCGAGGTGAACACTGTGTACAAGTTTACACCCAATTAGCTGGACTCCGGTGCACTCTGTGTCTTATCTTCACACCCTCTTTCTGCCTCGTCGGTGTTCGTTTGTTGCTTATAATCATGCTGAGTTAATATTTAAGCATGATCCTGATTAGACACATTGTGCAAATGAGGCAGAAAAAAGGGCAGTGAAGGGCCATTAAGGTTTACAAGTGACTTTAAGGGCCAGACGTCATAAACACAGACATGCTGCGTCCGGGTCGCCAGAGTTAACCCTTCTCCTCATGTGTGTTGGTGAAGTCATTAACCCCCTACCACACACACACACACACACACACACACACACACACACACACACACACACACACACACACACACACACACACACACACACACACACATCCCTGTGTCTTTATTTATAACCTGTTCAGATGAACAAACGCTTGGAGCATCTCAAAGAACACAAATGGGTTTGATATCAACATTTATTTTGAAGATACAAACATTTGTGTGGAGAAAAAATATCACTTTTTGACAATTTCTCTCCTAGAAAAACAGAAATACTGATGCAACACTACAAATTCTTGAGTGTCTACTTTCATATGAGCTTCATATTAACACCACTGAGGAGTGAGACATGACAGAGACATTCAATGATAGACATGGACACAAGACAAACAGGAACAAATTTCCTTTTTTTTTTATGTGAACATGTGAACACACCGACTCTACATCTTCACACAAAGTGTTTATTATGGAGCAGCGAAAATTACCCATGTGCCTTGACAGTGATAAATTTCTAATTAGTGCTCACAAACCACTCTTCTGATCTTTTTGTATATGTGTGTGTGTGTGTGTGTGTGTGTGTGTGTGTGTGTGTGTGCACGTGTGTGTGTCAGTGTGCATCAGTACATTGTGTTCTTTTCATTTTGTGCTTTTGTTCTGCACAATCATCTCCTAGCCATAATTCTTTTTGTCTTCTCTACATATTCAGCTGATTAGCATATTGCTGCCCCGTTGTGTAGCAGTCATGGCTGTTGGAATTATTGAGCTCGTAGCTTAGTTGTGGTGAGATTTCGATCTAACAGAAGCAAATATTAACATAACTGCGCTTTTTTTTTAATCTTTCAGATTCCATTTGTCATTATGTAATCCTTTGTAGTGGGTCACGTCACTGTGTGTCACGTCACTGCGTGTCACGTCACTGCGTGTCACGTCACTGCGTGTCACGTCACTGTGGGTCACGTCACTGTGGGTCACGTCACTGTGGGTCACGTCACTGTGGGTCACGTCACTGTGTGTCACGTCACTGTGTGTCACGTCACTGTGGGTCACGTCACTGTGGGTCACGTCACTGTGTGTCACGTCACTGTGCGTCACGTCACTGTGCGTCACGTCACTGTGCGTCACGTCACTGTGGGTCACATCACTGTGTGTCACATCACTGTGGGTCACATCACTGTGTGTCACGTCACTGTGTGTCACTTCAGCGTGGCCCACATCACTGTAATCATGCAATCTACCCCTCACACATGTCCTTGTGAACTTGTTGTTCCATGATGACTACGAAAAACACAGAACTAATACACTACACAGTACCACGTAGTGGACAAGGGACAGTGTAGAACAGTAGAGATGCCAATCATCCAAATCATCCAATAGCTTACGTCTTTGGACTTGGGGAGGAAACCAGAGAACCTGGAGGAAACCCCTAAAGCACTGGGAAAAACCTGCGACTCATTCGAGCAAGTGTGAAGCGCATGTGTGTGGACTGTCCGAGAAACTGTTATGGATAACGCATGAACACTTTCTGACCAATCAGAATCAAGATGTTCAAGAGAATTCAAGCGCAATAAAAATAGATTATTCAACTGATTTCTAAGCTTTTTTTTTTTTCACTGAATTAACATTTAAACTTTTTATGTTGCTGAACACCCAAATCCACCCTGAGACCATTAACGCTCGTCGATTCCTAACACTTTTTGTGCTGTGAACTTAATTCTTTTAATTAGATATATATATACTTTACACACACACACACACACACACACACACACACACACACACACACACACACACACACACACACACACACACACACACACACACACACAAACCTTTCGGAAGTGAAAACCTCAAGCTCACTTGGCCCTTACTCATCACCTCATTATCTTAACGTATGCCATACACACACACACACACACACACACACACACACACACACACACACACACACACACACACACACACACACTGGTTCAGATCAGAAGCCACAACTTCTCGAAAGGTACGAGTTCACATACTGGAACCATATGTGCATGTCGCCGTGTACGTCTCCTCTGTTTCCTCCTCGGATCAGAAGATCGGCTTCGCTCTGTGCGTGCTTCGCTCTGTGCTTGCTTCATCAGCGGAAGAGTGTAGAGAACGTCTCAGTGCTAAATGTTGCGGTTGTGTTGAGTTTATGCTGTCAGTATTGTATATTTAGTACAAAAGAGTTGTGGATTTGTAATCTCGTCAAAGATGCAGTTTTTTTTAGACGGAGTTAATCCAGATTCTTTTAAACAAACAGAATGAAAGCACACACTCAAACAAACACGGGTACTATGTATGCATTTGTGTGTGTGTGTGTGTGTGTGTATGTGTGTGTGTGTGTGTGTGTGTGTGTGTGTGTGTGTGCGTGTGTGTGGCACAACGTCTGGTCTGATGATACTGGAAGTGTCGAAGTCACAGGAGATCAGTTGCATTATGGGAGTTCTATAAGTAACCCTTCGCTTTATCTAGCAGCTGTTCCTTATAGATCTGGCTCGGCTCCTAAAACACACCCCGCCTTCTCATCTCTCCCCAGGCCACGAAACTGATCTGCCACCCTGGGCCTACTGCCATTAACACACACACACGTACAGCACACACACACGTACAGCACACAACCCACATTGCATTCCAAGAGACGAATGTTTAGCTTTAATCCCATAATAAGACTCTCAGCTGTCCAAGAAAAGAAAGATGACTTTCCTCTGCCGAATTCCTCTCTTCTCCTTTTGTCCCCTCTTTACTTATTTCTTGAGTTTTTCCCTTCCTTGTTCCTTCTCTCTCTCTCTCTTTTTTTTTCACACTTTGTATTCGATCATATCGGAAGAGATCACTTTAGCCCGTTCGAATGACGTAGCCACATTTTCCTTTCTTTCCACCTTTTTCTTTCTTTTCCTGTCTCTGTGCATCAGTATCAAGACCACACACACACACACACACACACACACACACACACACACACACACACACACACACACACACACACACACACACACACACACACACACACACACACACACACACACACACTGCTGTGACTCATCAGTCCATCATTTCTCCTCCTCATATTCTGTTCATTCTCTAAACAAATGTTCTGTTTAGGAAGTTTTGTTTGTAAATGTGAAAGATGAAGAATTATGATGCGAACCGCAGTGTGTGTTTTGTCAGGTGTGTGTGTGTGTGGGGGGGGGGGTCAAATGGAGGAAGAGAGATAGAGATTATGTTAACATGTTAACACATTAACACAGTTAATGTGGTTTGTAAAGTGACTGATTTCGCTCCATAAGAATCTCAGCAAAAGATCAGTTCCATTTATTACATTACAGCATGTGCCATTATTTATTTGTTAGCGCTTTTAAGAATGTCTCAAAGCAGCTTTACAGGAGAATCGAAACAGAATAAAAATTGCAAAGTTTAAAACTAAGTTACTATTTATTTCTAACATTTATCCCTAATGATCAAGCCTGAGGTGACGACCGTGAGGAAAAAAGTCCCTGAGATGATATGAGGTAGAAACCTTGAGAGGAACCAGACTCAGAAGTGAACCTCATCCTCATTTGGGTGACACTGGACAGGAAATAATGTCAATGTAAATAATGTCCTTTCTACAACTGTCTGAGCCACAAACGGCAGTTCAGTGACGGTGTGATTGTCTCCAAAAGCTTCTATCCACAGCAGATCTTTCCCAGTAGAGTGACCCACCAAGAGACAAGACTCCAAGCAGGGGTAGGGCATCAGTATGGAGAAAGAAGAAATTGTTACACCAGTAACTTAGAACACTGGGAGCTCAGGAGTCATTTGTTACATGATATAATATATACTTAAAACAACATGTAAGAAACATAACAGCATGTGTTTAGTTCATTATAACGTCACAGTCATTTGTTTTTTTCATGTCTTACATTCTAGTCCATTTGTAGTTCTACTTAATGCTGTGGAATTCCCACAGGACCAGTCACTTCATGGTTTCTCTAGAATAGAAAGAATATATAATAATTTTCATATTCCTGCCATGATGCCGTGATCAAATGTGCCATAAACATCTCCTTACAGACAGCTTAGCTTCACAACTTCAACTGTCTTCCTTAATCGGAGTAAAGAAAATAAAAGAACACCTTCTGACCAATCAGATTCAAGGATTCGATACAAGGGGATAGACGCAGCTAATAAAGTACTGCATAATAATGAGAATATTCATTAAAAAAGCATAGCTTGCAGTGACATAATTGACATGATTGTCTGAATGAGGTATGTGTGTGTGTGTGTGTGTGTGTGTGTGTGTGTGTGTGTGTGTGTGTGTGTGTGTGTGTGTGTGTGTGTGTGTGTGTGTGTGTGGTTCATTAAATCACAGTGCAGACGAACAGGCAATATTATGACACCTGAATATACGACTCAATCAGCATGACGATCACACAACATTATTCACAACACAGCTGCTCCAGGGAAGATAACACAAACACACACACACATACACACACACACACATATACACACACACACATATATATACACACACGCACACACCACTGCTCTGCCCAAGACATCATGAATACGTTTGTTAATATACACATCCTGGTACACACATGTGGGTGAGAGTGTGTGTGTGTGTGTGTGTGTGTGTGTGTGTGTGTGTGTGTGTATACAAGGCTGTGGTGAGAGTTCCTCTGCTTTCTTCTGCTTCTGTTTAAGCGCAGTGTCTAGAGTGTGTATGTTTCTCTGCATGCGTGTTTGTACATGTATATGTAGGCGTAGTTTCAGGAAGTAGCAGTTTCTCAGAACATCAGCTGGAGGTGGTCTACTTGAATCCATCTCACTAAACCCTGTGAACAGTAATCACTGTGAACATGTTCATACACGCATGGCCTTACTATAAAGATCGTCCCTGAACATATATATATATATATATATATATATCTGGTGGACTGGGAAAACCTGTCTGATGTCCCTAGGGCTGCAATAATATGATGAAATATCTTGTTCTTCCATGTAACACACTGACAACTTGTACTAGACCACCTAAAGTTCAGTGGCACATGCTGTTCATGGGGTTATGATAATCTAGCAGCTGAGGTGTTGAACTACTGATCAAAAGGTTGTGAGGTCAAATTCTAGGTCCACCAAACTGCCACCACTGAGCCCTTGAACAAGGTCCCTAACCCTTGATGGCTGAGGTGTCTAAAATCTAAGTTGCTCTAGATAAAGGCATCTGCCAAATGCCTCCAAAAGTGGAGACAATGTTCCAGACCCAAATGCTGGGATAGCTGAACAACTGGCGGAATTTATATAAAATAACAGAACTCCAAACACTTGGAACCACTGAGGAAAAAATGAGATGACTGAGATATGAAATAAGAGAACAAGAAACCATTAGCCATTAACAGGAGACTAATCCGGGAGACAAAAGACGAGGACTCAAAAACACACGAGACGACAGGTATAAACAGGGGAAACAATCAATGAAACATAAGGATAAGGATCGGGTGGGACAAACACACAGGAAAAAACAAAAATATAAATCAAAACAAAAGACAAAACCAAGAATTTGTACGGCATTCACTAAATTCCAGGGGTTTCGTTACCACGACGTAAAGTGTGTGTGTTTCCGGAGGTCTTGGAAAAACGCCCTCTTTGAAAAAAAAAACAGCATACTACGAAGGACAAAACAGTCATACAGGTAGATTTACATTAGAAAACAAATAAACAACCAAAAACTACGGTTATGGGTAGGGTTAGATTATCAAATAGGCCACGCCTACCCGATGACGCAATATCTGTTACACTGTTCTGAAATCCCTGAAAATAAGTGCCTGCCGAAATTGTACGATTCATTATGTCCTGACTCGCTAGTTAGCAATGCAGAGTGGCTAATTTTTTGGGTGTTTCAATATCCAGAGCTACTGTAATTTATAAAAATTGCATAAAATTGCATATTAAATGGACTAATGATGAGATAAGGCATGAACTAATCTTGTAAGGTCATGGATGAATAAACTGGGGATGTGTTAGCACAGTGGTAAAGGTGTTGGAGTATTGATCGGCAGGTTGTGAGTTTGAATCCCAGCACGGCCAAGCTGCCACTCCTGGGGAGGGGCCCATGAGCAAAGCCCTTATCCTTCAATTGCTCAGCTGTATAAATATAAGTTGCACTGGATAAGTATTTGTACCAAATTCTGTAAATCTAAACAAATAACAAAATCTTTTCCCTCCAAAAATAAATGACTGACTTAATTAGGAGCTAGTGATGACTTAGTGATGAATTTGTGATGCAAATCACAATCTAATGACAGCTAATCCAAACAACGTGTAAATAGCAAACATTATCATTACTCCATAGCTTTCACATGAGATTAAACCTGCAACACTGTTTTCTTGCCTCTCAAGAGCCACCTCTATTTGTTCTAGAGTCGGATACACGCTGGATTTAGAAACAGCGAGCTAGCGTCATGTTTTCAAACACATCTTGATGCTATATCGTTTGTTCATGCTAAAGAGCAAAGTACAAATCATGACAAAGCATCGATTGCAGAGAAAAAATAAGATCCTAAACAACATATAAAAAAATGATTTCGGAGCTTTTTTAGGGGATTTCTTTAAATCTCATGCTGTATTTAGAGGTCAGGATACAGTTTAAAGTATCCAAAGTATACAGCTGCAAAAACTATATAGAATATAATTGTATGTAGTATGAATATATATAAATATTTTCTAATTTAATCTATTGCTTGGTTAATTTAATCTATCCTTAACGATGACGTGAGTCTTGAGTATTCATGCACGGGTAAAAAAAAGTAGACGTTAGTACGTGTTTGTTAATGAGTGCATTAATTAAGATGCTACAAATAAACTAAACCAAACACGATCGATCTACACGACAGAATAGGAATGAAACGTGAGTCATTTCAAATGGTTTCTAATTGTTTGCGCACAGTTTATATAGAACTGACGCATGTTTTATTCATTGTCCTGTGTGTTAATTAACACGTTCGCTAATAAACACGTACTAACATGTTCATCTTTATTAAGTTCATAAGTGTCACTCTGGAATTAAGGTTAGTGCCTCGTTAGTACGTGATTAGTCCGTGTCTCAAGATGGATAAACTTAAAAACGTGACTCAAATCAACATGAAGAGAAGCTTTGTTTCAGCTCAATACAATGGATTACTTTAAGGTTCATCTTTCAAAACGTATAAACCTGAGTAATGTCCAAAACTGGTCAATTAAAGAACAACTCAATTATAGAACTTCATCAGGTGATTATATTTCACAGAGCATTAGTTAGTTAGTATTAATTCATGTTTTAGCGCATGATTATTGTAAAGTTTTATCAAATTCATTGTGTTGCTGTTTATAAAGCTACAGCTTTCTTCCTCATCATTTTTAGCAGTAACCAGATTCAGCCTTCAGTTGGCCGTTTTCAGAACCTTGATATTTACACAATGTAGTATTTACAATGGAGATTTGGAATGTTTGCTTTATTGTATGCTCTATGCTTTATTGTTTGTAAAGATGCACGCAAAGGGACTTTTTTGAGAGTCGGAATATGTTTCGAATGGAGGACTAAATCTAATCTATTTATCTATGAGTGCTAGAAAGCTATTTTGGAGGGCGGAGCTTGGCTCGACTGGTCTTGTCTGATCGGTTTAAGGTCAGGATTTAGAGAGCTTTTTGTAAATGACTTAATTAGGACTCACTAAGTCCACACACCTAATTAGAGTCCATAATGGATCTGTGATTAACCCCAAAGCGAGAGAGAGAGAAAGAGAGAGAGAGAGATAAAGGGATTTAGATATTTAAGGTTACTGATTAGCATCTGTTAAACTGTCATTATGTTAAAGTAGCTTGACATGCGCTTGCGACATATCGAGATTTTAAATAAATATTCGTTGGTTGTCTAGAAATTAATGTTTGTCAGCATCCAGCATATAAGTTTTAGTGAAGGTTGATTTCTTCTATGCCTCAGCTAGTTGGACCCTACAGACACACACAAGAGACACAAGAGACACTTTTACAACATGGTGGCAAATCATACACTCACAGGCCACTTTAAAAGGAACACCTGCACACTACAGGGTGTGGAAAATACTGGAATAATCTGTTACTGAAGTAAATAATATCTATCTATCTATCTATCTATCTATCTATCTATCTATCTATCTATCTATCTATCTATCTATCTATCTATCTATCTATCTATCTATCTATCGCTTTGTGTGTTCTGTATTATCTGTATCTTGAGCTCTGCTTTGGCCTCCTGAGAACGTCTCAGGTTTCATTAAAAGCAGCTAGATGGACTTCCTTGAAGATCATGAATATCTTGCTAGACCAACAAATAAAAAAATGCCAAAAAAAAGCAAACATAAAGTTATCTAAGTAAATTTTTCAAAATGATTTATTTTCCAGCTTCAGATAAAAAATACAGTGCTCTTTCCTATTCTCGGCTGACAGGAAAGGACGCGATGTGGTTGTCGTAGCGCATTCGCCTCAAAGATTAGGTTGGATTAAAAAGTGATTATTTGAGTTATCAGGGTGTTTCTATCATGGTTGGTGGAGCTCTACTGTAGAAACTCTAGAGACTTGAGTAGCTGAGATTATGAGATTTTATTTTCTTTATTTGGATGTTTGATGTGAATTTTAACTGAGGCTCTTGACCTGGAGCTGAATAAGCTGTTATTTGATAAACCTTTTCCTCCGTGGTGTAAATAATAAATCTATAAACCATATGCTGTTGCTTTCTGTTGGAACTGCTTGACGATGCAGATCAGTCGTTATTGGAGGATCCTCACAGGGTTGGTTTCTTCTGACTGAAAATCTGAAATCTTTATGAAGTGGAACAGAACTGGAGCTAAGACATCTCTAGATGCCTCAGGATCCTCACAGGTTTGGCCTCTTCTCACTAAAGGTCCGAAATCTTAATGAAGCGGAAATATATTTATAATCGAATTATTTTTGAGAGAATCTTCAATCAATTGGTAGCATTTAAATAAATCAGATCGAGTTTTTTTTTTTTAATTTAAGAAGACAAAAACCCCACCAACATTCCAGCTCTGGATAAAAAAATAAAATCAGGACGTAGCACCACAGCACTGAATTCTGAATCTGTCTATACATAGAAACACATTTGTCTTTCCTAAAATGGTATTAAAGAGACTTTTCCAATTATAATGCCTCAATATTATTTGTTACAACACAACGTACCATCCTGTGAAGCGTATCAGAGGATATTCGATGTGGACGGAGAGAGGAACAGGTGAACGCTGGACAGTTTAGCTGTAGAGAGCTAAAAGGTCATGTGATATGACCTACAAGGCCAACAGTCAGTAACAGCTGAAGAGACGTGTGTCTGTCTGCATCTGCTCTTTACTTCCATTTCCATGCAGGTTAGTGGTCATGTCCACCGAGTAGAAGAGCTATCAAGATAGATAATTTTAGCGGAATGTATCTTTATTCATCAGAAACTCACCTTAAAAGGATTTCACATGACAAAACAAAACCTTAAAAAGAAAAACAGCTCATTTAGTTTCAGTTATAGTTTTATCTTTACACTTTAACTTTTAGAAAAGCATAAAAATCCAAAATCTACCAACATACATGAGTCATGATTTGATGTCATCTTTCCATTGAGTACTTTTTATTAGATAAAAAGTCCAAACTGTGAAAATATCGAATAAGATTCAGTAAAACTGTTAGCTCAGTTTGCTAGCTAGACTGCTTAGCATGCAGGGTTTGAAAGGAAACCTTTTAATGTCTTTATATCCTACACATAGCTTCTTATTTGGAAGCTTAAAATAGACAAATGCAAACTTTAAATATGTATATTTTTGTAAACTATTCATTTAGATAAATTACCCAATTACAAAGATAAGACAGGTGAGCTACCCGATGTGGTCTCTGCATTGGTGTAAAGAGTTCATTAATTGAGTTACTCTAGTCTTCCTGTCAGCTCAGACCATTCTGATCATTCTGCTCTAATCTCTTTCATTAACACGATGTTTCAGTCTGCAGATCTGCTTCTCACTGGATGTTTTTGTTTTTCTTTACTCTTATGTTTAAACTCTAGAAACTGATGTGTGTGAAAATCCCAGGAGATCAGGAAATCCCAGCGTTCCCAGTTCGACCACTTCTTCTTTACGGACCTAGGTGATCTACCCTGATGCCCTACCCCTTGTTGGAGTCTCGTCTTATGGTGGTAAACTCTGCTGGGATAGATCTTCATGGACAGCCCGGGACTCATGAGATCAAGGTGGATAGAACCACTTGGATACAATCACACCATCTTTCAACAGCCTGCTAGGGTTAGCTTTATGCTTGAGTCTTCATCAGAGAACATTTAAAGACTTTGACAAGAAGGAATTAGTGTAAAGTCTGTAATGAACTCAGAAATGACGCTGATCTGTTAGTTCCTCAGGAGCTCTTGGATACACAATTCTACTCGACTATAAACTGTTGTAGAAAGGACATTATTTACATTGACATTATTTCCTGTCCAGTGTCACCCAAATGAGGATGAGGTTCACTTCTGAGTCTGGTTCCTCTCAAGGTTTCTTCCTCATATCATCTCAGGGAGTTTTTTTCCTCACCATCGTCACCTCAGGCTTGATCATTAGGGATAAATGTTAAAGATGAATAGTAACTAAATTTTAAACTTTGCAAATTTTATTCTTTTTGTAAACTTCTGTAAAGCTGCTTTGACACAACGTCAATTCTTAAAAGCTCAATACAAATAAAGTGAAGAATCAGCAGAAATATTCAAATTTAAAATGGAAATTATAAAGTTTAAAATGAAATTCATGTTGATGGACAAGCCTGAGGCAGCGTTAGTGAGGAAAACTCCCTGAGATGATATGATATAGACTTAGAATGGAACCTCATCCTCATTTGGGTGACACATTTGGGTGAATATAATCAAGTGAGGTTGTGCAACCAGGAGATATTAAGCGACTTATAAATCAGCATAAGATAAAAATAATATAATGCATACATTCTTGTGTGAATTTTCCATTAAATCAAAGCCTGTAGATCGGGTCTTTGTTCTGGAAACCCACCAACATTCCAGCTCCGGATGAAAATAAAATCAGCGAGTAGCACCACAGCGCTGTATTCTGAATCTGTCTATACATAGAAACACATTTGTCTTTCCTAAAATGGTATTAAGGAGACTTTTCCAATTATAACGCCTCAATATTTTTTGTTATAACACAACCTAAGATCCTGTAAAGCGTATCAGTGGATATTTAGTGTGGACGGAGAGGAACAGGTGACCGCTGGACAGTTTGGCTGCAGAGAGCCGAAAGGTCATGTGATATGACCTACAAGGCCAACGGTCAGAGTGAAGTCCGTGGTCTACACGAGAAGCTTTTGGCTGTCAGTAACAGCTGAAGAGACGTGTGTCTGTCTGCATCTGTTCTTTACGTCCATTTCCATGCAGGTTAATGGTCATGTCCATCGAGTAGAAGAGCTATCATGATAGATAACTTCACTGAAATGTATCTTTATTCATCAAAAACTCTCTTTCACTTTAAAAGGATTTTATATGACAAAACAAAACCTTACAAAGACAAAGAGTCCAATAGTTAAAAGGGTTTGAATCGGATCGTTTAGCACAGAGAGCCTCAATTAGCCCTCACGATCAGTTAGTTGACGAGTCAATTTGGTTATAAATGTAAAGGTGCGATTGCAGTGGGTGGTCAGATTCTCTTTCATCCCTCTTCGACGTTTCTGATCCGTGTGTACTGATAATCCGCAGAGAATAGCAGCATATTTTGTGGAAATTCTGTTTATTTAAGTGCGTACTCTTAAAATCTTTGTGCTTTGTGTGTTTAAATACTTTCCTTGGCGACTGCTCATACTGTAGGTGCTGAAATATAGGCCAACGGAATCTCCCTTTCATTTTCTTTTAAAAAGGAGAGAGGTAGAGATTTCTAAACCAGACCCTAATCCATGTAATCAGCCTCTAAGTAAGGGTGTGTATGTGTGTGTGTGTGTTGGGGAAACCCATATTAGATAAATCAGAAAAGCGAAAGAAAAAGAAGCCCTGAAGCGTTGCTGTTAGTCCATTGACTGAGATCGGAGAGTCCTGCTGATGAAGGCCTGAGTCCTGATAACACAGGCGGCTTACTGAGCACTCCTTTTTTGTAATCTAACACCTACACTCTCAACTCTGTGGACCTAGGAATGAAACACACACACACACACACACACACACACACACACACACACACACACACACACACAAACAAATAGGAAGTGTGTATCTTTGCAGGTCACATGCCTTGGTATTTGTTGCCACATGGTTTACCTCACTGAGTGGTGATTTACCACAACCTTATCTCTGTTCACACACACACACACATATACACACACACATATACACACACACACACACACACACACACACACACATATACACACACACACACACACTGAGCCTTACATGTCAAGGTCATATGATCATCTTTGATCTTCCCCTAATCCTTTGTTATAGCATAAAGAGTGTGTGTAAAACGGACAAGGGAAGAATAGAGGGAAAACGGGCTCCGGGCGCAAGCAGGTTTTTTCTTTCTTTTTCTTTTCTTCAGGATGCTCTGGAATTGGACGTTTAAGGTCAAAGGTCACTGGGCAGCAACGGCTATCTTCCTAGAGTCCCACTAATGTTCTGTGTCATATCGATTTCCAAAGCAAGCGTCTGTTATGACACCAGAGAGATGAAAAGAGTTAAATAAAGTTTCATAAATATATTGAAATATTTCCGATGACAAGGTTTAATAATCTTCTATTTAGTTTCAAACTAGTAGAATAATGTCTAATAATAACGTAATAAAAGCTCTACAATATAATATTTGTGTCATTATTTTTGTCATTAAATTTTTTTTGAGCTTCTCGTTACTAATTAAAGCAACCGTAAGCCATGTTAGCTTCACTTTGCTAAAATGCTCCATGACGCTGGATTTAATAAATCTGTATTTATACACCGTTCTGTGTGTATCAACGCGCTCTACTCATATCGAGGACACTGGGGCGGTATTTTCTCATCACGAGACCTCAACAGTGGAGACCCAGTTCCAAACTGGGACACAAGCGACAGTGTGTAATCTCTATGGGAAAGTGGAGCGTATGTCAATGTTGGTCAGAGGTGGCTAAATTTAGGCCTCTCTTGTAAGTAGGTCTCAAAGTCTATCTCTCTCTATCTCTCTCTCTGTCTCTCCTGTGGATCAACACGGACCGTCGAGGTTTCGTGGTAATCATTAAGAGAACGAACAGCTGGGAAAGTTTACTGGGTACGATAGGTGAAGAGGCCAAGGGCGTGATAGTAGACCACTGTCTGAACTGGGTCATGAGTAGCTTCAGGTGCATCAGGTTCACTTCAGTCATCAAGAACCTTTGACCATTTCCTCATAGTTTGTGAAAATGTCAAACAGCACAGTTCTGAAATCGAATCGATTTTTTTTTATTATCATCAAACAACACAACAAGCACAAATTCTTGAGAATCCATACGAAATTTTGACATTTCTCAATATGAAAAATTAGGATTTGAGACCTTTTTTATGCTTTGGATTTTTTTTAGATTTCTCTTTTATTCTGTTCTCTGCTATTTTATGGGTTTGGTGACTCTGATCCACAATGAAAGTGACCTTGTGTTGACCAAACTAACATAGAGAGGACACACACACACATACAAACACACACACATACACGCGTGCGCGTTCCAGCGCACTATAGATCGTGGAGACATTACGTAGCTTTGGGCTCACTTCTCCTCCTCAGTGATTAATCACACCATTCAGTAACGAGGGAAAAGTGTTAATGAGAGCAGCGCCGCTGCCTCCACTGCCTAAATTATACACTCCACAGGAGCCGTGACGTGTGTGTCAGCGCTCTTGCTCCTAAACCAGGTCACCAGAATGTACTTTTTCCATCAAGTGCAGAAAAGCCAGCTGAGTAGAACTGTGAGAGATAAACAGAAAAAAAAAAGAAAGAAAACAATTTAAAGATGAATCTTATCAGGTGTGTGTGGGTGTGTGTGTGTGTGTGTGGGGGGGGGGGCACGACTGTCAGACAGGCACTGGTACTTCTTGTCTCCTCGTCAAACATCTAAGCTCAGTTGTAAAGTCCCGAGGCGGGGCTGAGGGTATTACTGAGATTGACACACTATAGGCTAGAGTTTGGGGTCAATGGGGATGTGCAGATCAGAACTGATTGGAGGGAACAGCTTGATGGGTGGAGCACGGCAGCTTTCACAAAGGACACCTTCCAATCTCTAGAATACCGTCCAAGCTCTTGGTCAGTGGCACAAAGTAGACTTGAAGCTCACAAAGGCATCGAATGTGACAATGTGAACTCCAACGTCTGGTTTATAGCGTCAATAAACCGAACCACGCTCTCACTCAGTATAGCGGTCCAGAACTTATCCAGAACTTTAGTCTGAGTCGTTAGTGATTACTCAACTCCTTCCGACCAATCAGAATCGAGGATTGATATTTGAGCAGCGTATCATTTAAAGAGAACCGTTTACTGGTGTAGAAATAAATCCTCACCTCACACCTTAAGTGATTCAGCTCCTTAATGACCATGACGCTCTCTCAGAAAGAAAGAAAGAAAGAAAGAAAGAAAGAAAGAAAGAAAGAAAGAAAGAAAGAAAGAAAGAAAGAAAGCGACGGTTGTGTTTGCATCGGGACCTGAGGACTATGCTCTGGGAATTCTTTTAGCATTGGATTGACAGTAAAGCTCTCACATGCCCTTACCCTGAGGCAACACTTGCTCATGGAGGTGAATATACAGCTGTTATGCAGATGCTTACCTCCGTCGATATTACAACGTTATTTACTATATGTTACACCACAGTGTTCTCAAATCTGAGAAATTTTGTATGGCAGAAGATCCAGAATGAGCTGAATTTAATAAACACGCTTCCGACTGTCAACCTTTTGGTGAGGAATATCCAGCAAGCCCCTTTTAATCTATTTGCACGTTAATGGGCCTAACAAGCGGTCCAGGACGGGTCTTTCTACAACATCTGGTGCCGTAATTGGACAGCCGGTTGTGACCCCCTGTTGAATCGAAGCAGGCCTTGATTTTTTTTTTTCTTGCCTCTGCTAACAGAATCCAGACCCTGGACTCTCACTACAATTTTCCAGCGCTGTGAGAACGGCCAGCTACGCTAACGACACGGCCGGCATGGGGGTCAGTGCTAAAATAATGACCTCGGCAGCCTCACACTTTGTCCAATTAAAGTGCAGAACACTTCAAAAGGTCAGACCTTCATCCCAGCAAGGAACACTGGAGAGGGAAGAAAGGCATAGAGGAACTGAAGAGCCCCTCTTTAATAGTTTAGGACTGTGCAGGGGGTATTTAGGTTTCTAATAATGGGGCAATGGCGTGTGTGGCTGGTGTGTGTATAAAGGTTTTTTTTTATAGGGGGCATAAAGAGGGTAATAGGGCTTTGAGGGTTGGAATTTGTCAGTAGTACGGTCTAGCCTAATGACAGTCTCTCTTAACTCTATAGGAATTCCTTGTATAACTCCAATCTGTCAGGATTAACAATTCTGCCCCAGGATATTTGAGAGGTTTCACAAGCGGGAACTTGAGAGGCACGGAGTGAAAAATGTTGCAGTTAGTTTGACCATAATTAAATGGTTTAAGGAACACAGCAGACTGACAGGTTTGAGTTGCTGTGAGTTAATTTATGCTTTTTCATATCCTTAAGTTAATTAAAATGGATCGCCATATGCACAAGTGGAAATGACCTTCTTTACCACCAAAGAAAGAACAGTGTCCCTAAAAGTAGCACCGTCACTTCCTCTGTATTTACAAGGGCCCAACAGTGGTAGCTTGCTAGTGCTGGGGCTTGAACCCCGATCCTCAGCCCAGAGCCTTAACCACTTGATCCATCACTGCTGAATGTATATGGAGTGTTAGAGCAGTTTACAGCTTTCTTCTTCTCTAGCACATAAACCAATGGCATCAATGCCATCAAGCGAGCAGTGAGGAAATTTATTAGTCTAATATGTTTTCATAATTTTTTGTAAATGCTGTTATTAATAAAGTTTTCAGGTCTGGACACATGGTTGTGTGACTAATTATGTAGTTAATGTAGCAAATAAATAGCATGTGTGTGTGTGTTTGTGTGTGTGTGTGTGTGTGTGTGTGTTGTTAGTTGTTCATAATTTCTCAATATGCGCATGAAAGTTTGCCTTTGACAGACTCACGAGACTGCACTTTGCATGTGAATATATAAAACGGTAAACAATTAATTATATGAAAAGGTCAGTGGAGCTCTCTTCTTCAAAAAATAAATGCTATCTCTCTGTGGGTTTAGCAAAATATTCTCCTTTGAAACTGAATAAAAAAGAGGGGAAAGTCTTGGTAACACTTGACAAAATGCCTTTCACCAAATGGGACACCAGTCCATTAGTGCACACACACACATGCGCACACACACACACACACACACACACACACACACACACACACACACACACACACACACACACACACACACACACACACACACACACACACACACACACATTTCAACACCTATGGACAATTTAGCATAACCGGTCAGCCTACATTCTCATAACTCGACTGGACAGGAAAGTGAAGAACCTGAATGAAAACCCACCTGACCACAGGTGAGAACTTGCAGTTCCAGAACCTGCTACTTTCCTAACAAGACATACAATGATATTATCGACCTCACCTAAGCTCTACACGTCCATCATCCATCACAGGCAGGTCTTTGTAAAAATGAATATAAATCCTGGTGTCATGTTGACGTGAGCGAGGAGCAGCTCCACTGTCACTGCCGTAATTAGGTCATTTAAACTAGGACTATTCAAGCAGCACTATATTTGTTTTTATATTTATTCCTCTTTTTTTCAGTCTTTTTAACCTTTTTCATTGTTCATATCTCATTTATTAGTCTTTTTTTTTCTTTTTATGACAGCAGTGGAGTAATTAGAATAATTCTTTTTTCAGTCAGTATTTTCTATACCAATTCCTTTCAAGATTAAAGGCAAGTATTTATGTGGAATATCAAGATGCTATTAAAACAGCCCAACCTGGATATATATATATATATATAGTTCCACTACTTCCGTAACTTAAAACCCTCTCACATAAGATCACTGAAATTCCTGATTACTGCCTCCTTCGATGTTACTCCACCTTCTTCTCTCATCCGTCCTCTCCTTCTGATTCCAATACAACGTTGTTTGTCAAGGAAGCAGTTCACCACTTTATTGGCTGCTGTACTGTACTAAATGTTTTAGGGTTAATGGTTATTGATGTATGTAGTGTAGAAACTCGTTCCTGTTCACACCTCAAGAGATAGAGGAAAAAAAAACATCTGAAATCTTTAACTACAGTATGTGAAATGCTTGTTGAGATGTAGGTCGCAGCACAGTATGGCTGAAAGGCGCTGCAGGCTCTGAGCATGAGGGCTCTATACCGCTGACTCTGGGGATATTTGACATTTAGAGTGCATCTCTAAACCCACAACATACACACACACACACACACACACACACACACACACACACACACACACACACACACACACAAACACAGACATACTCAATGACCCTTGTGTTTCCCCACATCAGCACCCTGGGGGTCTCACTAACTCACTAACTCTCTCTCTCTCTCTCACACACACACACACACACACACACACACACACACACACACACACACACACACACACACACACACACACACACACACACACACACACACACACACACACACACACACACACACACATACACACACAGCCCTTTAATCCCCAGATACACAGCCCCACCCCGATGAGCCGCCATCCATCTATTTATCCATCTATGCAAAGATACCTTGTTGTAGTGATCTATAAGCTTTCCTCTCTGCTTGCCTTTCTCTCCTTTGAGTGCTGAGTGTTGGAATGTGTGTGTTGTCAAGTGCATTGTATGAAGAGACAAGAGAAGATAAGTGAGTGCCAGAACTCACCTCACACCTCACACCACACACCACACACCACACACCACACACCACACACCAGGTCTGAGATTTTACACACATTTTCTCAGCAAAGCACACACTTAAATAGGTAACATACAGATACAAACACATACATGCATACATACAAATACACACAAACATATATCATTTACTCACACACACGCACGCACACATGCACACATCATAGACACACATATACACATGACCACATCATACACACCCAGCTACGGACATAGGCAGAGACACCACCTCTATAATGCCTCTCTGTGTGTTTCTGGGGAAACATATAGTTCCAGGGACTTGACCTGTGATCCCCACCTTTCAACCCCACTCTTCCAGACCCCTTAATACCTTCCTGTCTCCATCTGAGCAATGCTGGGTTCATAGAGGTCAAAGGTCAGGAGGAAAGTTCATCCTGCCACTCAGGTCGCATTGCTAAATAGGTGCTTTGTTATATTTTAACTCTGGACAAAAACGGGGTAGAGAATGTCTCTTTCTTACACCTCTTAGTTACAACACATGGCTGTTTGTTTCACTCTGATGCTGCAGTGTGTGTGTGTGTGTGTGTGTGTGTGTGTGTGTGTGTGTGTGTGTGTGTGTGTGTGTGTGTGTGTGTGTGTGTGTGTGTGAGAGAGAGAGAGAGAGAGAGAGAGAGAGAGAGAGAGAGAGAGAGAGAGAGAGAGATATCCTCTGAGGGATCCTGTGAGCGAAAAGTATGTTAGATTTATTGCTTTAGAATCAGGTCTGTGAGGATTTCCAGTAGCTCTAGCAGAAAGTGTGTATGAGGGATCGTGTTAGCTTTAGCCGAGAGTGTGTATGAGGGAACGTTTTAGCTTTAGCAGTGAGTGGGAGGGATCGTGTTAGCTTTAGCAGAGAGTGTGTATGAGAGATCGTGTTAGCTTTAGCAGAGAGTGTGTATGAGAGATCGTGTTAGCTTTAGCAGAGAGTGTGTATGAGGGATCGTGTTAGCTTTAGCAGAGAGTGTGTATGAGAGATCGTGTTAGCTTTAGCAGAGAGTGTGTATGAGAGATCGTGTTAGCTTTAGCAGAGAGTGTGTATGAGAGATCGTGTTAGCTTTAGCAGAGAGTGTGTATGAGAGATCGTGTTAGCTTTAGCAGAGAGTGTGAGGGATCGTGTTAGCTTTAGCAGAAAGTGTGTATGAGGGATCGTTTTAGCTTTAGCAGAGAGTGTGAGGGATCATGTTAGCTTTAGCAGAGAGTGTGTATGAGAGATCGTGTTAGCTTTAGCAGAGAGTGTGAGGGATCGTGTTAGCTTTAGCAGAAAGTGTGTATGAGGGATCGTTTTAGCTTTAGCAGAGAGTGTGAGGGATCATGTTAGCTTTAGCAGAAAGTGTGTATGAGGGATCGTGTTAGCTTTAGCAGAGAGTGTGAGGGATCATGTTAGCTTTAGCAGAGAGTGTGTATGAGGGATCGTCTTAGCTTTAGCAGAGAGTGGGAGGGAT
>NC_062526.1:21646851-21656851 GCF_022655615.1 Tachysurus fulvidraco | reverse complement strand
ATTTAGCGTTATTAACGTTAACGAAAATGAACGTTATATATTTATTTATTTTTTGCTAAAATGAAGTAAAAGCTCTTCCCCTGTCGAAAGCAAATGACAGGAAAAGCATGCAACAACGCTTTAGCGTACAAATACTGTGAATGTTTTTAATTTGAGGTAATTCAACAGACATCTTGTGCGCTGGAGTCTCGTTGGCCGTCTTGAAAACGATTCCTCTTCCAGCTTCAGCACACAGTAGTCTCTTCTGCTAAATATGATATCATCATCAGTCTACTGCAGGGTCGGAACCTTCGTATCTCCGTACCTTCAACCGCTGATTACCTAAGCCAGATGTGGCCCAGATTCTACAGCTTATTTACATGAGAGGTAATAAATTCTATATAACTTTTTTTCTCGAATAGTTAAAATGCATGTAAATTCTTAGAACAGACATGAGCTTGCCTAAAGGTTATAAAAATATAATATTGTATATAATATTATATAATATATAATGTGCAGTTTTATTGGGAGCGTAGTGGTGGTGTGACGTCTGAAGTGGAGCTGGGTGGTGATGTGATGTCTAAAGCAGAGCTGGGTGGTGGTGTGATGTTTGAAGGGGAGCGGAGTGGTGGTGTGACGTCTGAAGTGGAGCTTGGTGGTGGTGTGACGTCTGAAGTGGAGCTTGGTGGTGGTGTGACGTCTGAAGTGGAGCTGGGTGGTGGTGTGACGTCTGAAGTGGAGCTTGGTGGTGGTGTGACGTCTGAAGTGGAGCTTGGTGGTGGTGTGACGTCTGAAGTGGAGCTGGGTGGTGGTGTGACGTCTGAAGTGGAGCTTGGTGGTGGTGTGACGTCTGAAGTGGAGCTGGGTGGTGGTGTGACGTCTGAAGTGGAGCTGGGTGGTGGTGTGATGTTTGAAGGGGAGCGGAGTGGTGGTGTGACATGTGAAGTGGAGCTGGGTGTTGGTGTGACGTCTGAAGTGGAGCTGGGTGGTGGTGTGATGTTTGAAGTGGAGCTGGGTGGTGGTGTGATGTTTGAAGTGGAGCTGGGTGGTGGTGTGATGTTTGAAGTGGAGCTGGGTGGTGGTGTGATATCTGGTAATGGTAATAATGTAATACATGGTAATGGTAATAATAACAGGGTTAAACAGATCTTCCCAGGATCTACAGCTAATGCAAGGACAATAACATGCAACTGGCCATAAAATCCGTTCCCCTACAGGTAAAGGTCAGGTAAAGTTTCTAACTGGACCGCATGCGTTCCACCACATCAGAAAAAGAAGGTTTATGTCTCAGCAAGTAGTGTTGGGGCAATATCTGGGGCTTCAACTTCTGTCTGCTCTTTCCTCTATCTGTTTGGTTTCTGATAGACTGAGATGGTTTGGACATGTACAGAGGAGGGAGATGGTTATACTGGTAGAAGGATGTTGGAGGTGGAGCTGCCAGGTAAGAGGTCATGAGGAAGGACAAACAGGAGATATATGGATGTGTTAAATGAGGACATGAAGGTAATTGGTGTGAGAGTAGAGGATGCCGATGACAGAGTTAGGTGGAAACTGATGATTCGCTGTCGCGTCCCCTAACGGGAAAAGCCCAAAATAGAAGAAGAAGAAAAGAACATATTGTAAGAGTGGAGAATTTCTCTAAATGTGAAAAATAAGAGAAGTTTAGAGAAAATTGTAAATCAGGGACGTAAAATAACAGGGAGGAAGCAGATGTCTATGGCCCAGTTATACTGTAGAGGGGTTTTGGGGAAAGCCCAGACTATATTATCAGATGATTTCCACCCTATGTATAATGATTTTGACCTTCTACCCTCGGGTATTAAGTACAGGATCATAATTAGTAAAACAAATAGGTTCAAATATTCTTTTGTTCCATCAGCCGTTAAAATTTTAAATACGAGGTAAAGTTATTTTTATTTTTTGTGACTTGTGTGAATGTGTTGCTTTTTTATGTTCTGTTTGTTTTTGTGATTATGCCTGTATGCTGCAACAAAAATTGCCTTCGGGAAATGAAATAAAGTCGAACTTGAACTTGAATAAAAAAAAAAACACAATATAGCCGTTGTGCATGTAGGATGGAGAGCTTCGTGATTTCCGATCTCTCATTTAAATCTTCAAAACTTCCCAGAAATTAGGTGAGTCGTAATCTGTGGAAAAAAATACAGGGTGAAAATCTCAAAAGAACGAAGCACTTTAATACGACTGAACCACACTGAACTTTAGTGCTCTATTTCTGACAGGACAAGGCCACATGGTCTGCATTCTTCTCTCTGGTCTCTAACACCACCGGCCCGAGGACACCGAGCCATAAAACTATAGCTTTTAAAGTTCTGAGTCACGCCCTCACTTACTGACCAAATGGAGTGTAACCTTCAGAATCTTCTAACCCTTCAGCCCTCTGTCTTCACCATACACTTAATTTTTTACGAGCGTCCCTGCACCACACCTCGTCTAAACCTTCACCTCCACCTACTCTCGCCCGTTAAACACCGATCTTCTATAAACACACCTTATAAATCTTATCAGGAGATCTTGGGAAATCTCAAGAAACCTTTTATTAGGAAGAATAAAGTTGTTATAGGAAAATAATCAACGTCTGGAGGAAAAGTGTCTCAATCTTTTATCCATTTAAATGTATTCCACAAATAAAAAATGTTACATTACAGAAGCTGTAAACGGTTTTTACTTCGCCAGACTCTCTTTTATTCGCTCTCTTGTGTTTCTGCAGCTTTTTTTCGCCATTTTCAAGACTCGCGAGTTCCATTGAATATCCAGGAGTTTGATGGTTTGAGTTCATAAGACAAAAAAAATAAATAAAAAAATAATCAACCACAGCTTGTCATTATTTTAAAGAGTAAGACTTAAAACCTCATTGAAAAAAAAAAGATAAATTAAATCCCTTTAAATACCGATCGTATAAATGTTTTTTTTTTTTTGATATCTCAAAATTCTATGCTTCATCTTCTTCAGATCATTCAGAGTTTTTAAATAAATATTTTAAAGATCTGCTTCATTTTTATCATCTTTTCCCATCCTCAACAAATAATCAAATCTGTTCTGTTACCAGGATGCCTCCAAGGCACACACACACACACACACACACACACACACACACACACACACACACACACACACACACACACACACACACACACACACACACACACACACACACACACACACACACACACACACACACACACACATCTATCATTGTTCAAACCTGGCATCCCTTTTTCCTGTCATTCAGAAGTAAGTATCTAATCTCTTTCCCCCTAGAGCAAGCATCTCGCTCTCTCACACACCCACACACCCACACACACAGACACAGACACACACACACACCAGACACACTGGACTCTCCAGGCAGAGACAGATTTTAGGCCTGTGTGCCAGTCCCTGCTGCAGAAACCCAACTGTCATCTGTCGTCTGGTCAGCGTGAGTTTGGCAGATCCGGGAGCCACCATCATCGGAGAAAAGAAAGTTAGCAGGGTTCATGCAGCCTGTCTGCTGGTAAATTTAGTAACATTTGATGTGTGTGTGTATGTCTGGGTGTGTTGACTGATTGAACAGGATGCCATCATGCTTCTGACTCAGTCCAACGTTCTCAATCTTATCCAAGTCTCATATATCGTCGTTCACACTCCGTACCGTCTTCCTGTCGACCTTTCCACCTGTTATTTATAAACTCTCCTACATTTAGGCCAACGAACTCTTCATTTTGCTGTCTATCTCACTTTTATTTTTCAGTTCACTTTACTGAGCTCTGCCTGGTTTCATATCTGGCATCCAGATCAGATTATTTCTCTTCCCTTCTCCTCTCTGGACCTGTCTGATCCATCCTGATGCCCTACTTCTAGATGGAGTCTCATCAATTATAGGCCTCTCGCTGCTGCCGAGGATGAACCCACATGGACAGTCTGGAGATACAGGAGATAGCTATGGATGGTGGTACTTAGAAATCATGGAGATGTTCTTTATAATGTCAACAAAGTAGCCTTCATGTTAAATCTAGAATGAATTTCCTGCTTTTATAATTACACCCCTTCCGGTGTCCTTCAGATGAGGACGGGGTTCCTTTTCGAGTCTCTGTACATCATGGAATTCTATATCTCTATTAAGATTTATGAGCATGTCCATTCTGTAAAGAATTGTACTGAATTATTTGTCGCTTCGTGTAGAATTTTAAGTCGCAGATGTCAAGTAAAACACAAAATATTGAGATTTGAACTTTATTTCAAATAATAATACATCCAGATGTCCCTGAAATAAATTCCCTTGTGTAATAAACTCAAGCGAGGAGGATTATTTACTCCTCCTATATCTCATCCCTTTTTTGGGAAGTCAGTACTAATTAATAATATGTCTGTAAAAGTTGTAGAAAGTTTGTTTTGGTCTTCATTCTTAGCTCTTAGCTCCATCGATTTGCAAAAGATGATATGTGGAAAACGGGCTGTGTGATCCAAACTGTCAATCATGCTCAAGCTCTGGAAATGCTAGAGGTGTGTGTGTGTGTGTGTGTGTGAGAGAGAGAGCGAGAGAGAGAGAGAGAGAGAGAGAGAGAGAGAGAGAGAGAGAGAGAGAGAGAGAGAGAGAGAGAGAGAGAGAGAGAGAGTAGTGGGAGGTTCACCATGTTGTTCTTGGGCACTGAAGGTTTTCAAGGAGTCCTGCGGTCTGGAAGAAAGAAGCTTATATCCCTGTGATCTGTCAAGCAGAAAGATAGAGACGGTGAGAGAGAAAGAACAAGAGAGAGAGAGAGAGAGAGAGAGAGATGGAGGGACAGAAATGGATAGTGTAGTCTGTAGAGAAAGGGAGAAAGAAAGGGTGACAGATAGCTTGCTGCGTGGGCGACAGTAGGGCACAGAGATGAGCACTTCATGCCAGGGAGTAAGAGAGAGAAAGCGGGAAGAAGACAACAGGAGAGATGGATAAAGAGGGACGAGGACAGGGTGCAGGGGGCCACCACCCCACGGATTGAGACGTATCCCACATTGCCCCGCACTCCACGGGCGCAGCAGGGACTTGACGTGGCGCTGGCCCTGGCACAAAAGAGCCGTGGAAGGGGCGCCAGACGCTGCGTGGCACGGTTGCCCGGGAACAGGCACTCGGGTGTTGGCATGTCGCTGCTGTGTCTGCGAACTTGCACACATAGAATCAGAGATGTTGCTGTTTGATCCTCACTGGAGGAGAGCAATCAACTCTTGACACACACACACACACACACACACACACACACACACACACACACACACACACGGCCAGCTTGTGCGCTTTTATATTGTGTGTTTTCCATTACATTCATGTCACAGAAGATTGCTCTGTAAATGATGTGGTCACAACGATTAGTCCTCTGTGTGCTTGTTTGTGTATATGACTCTGTGTGTGTGTGTGTGTGTGTGTGTGTGTGTGTGTGTGTGTGTGTGTGTGTGTGTGTGTGTGTGTGTGTGGGTGGAAAGACTTTCTTTTGAGAAGGCCGTGCTCGTCTTTCAACACTCGGCAGTGAGAATCTTCTCTCATTCTTTCCAGCTCTAGATTCCCTTGAACCCCTACGTCCTCCTCTTCCTCCTCTTCCTCTGTCATCCCTCGCCTGCTTGTTTTATGCTTGCCTGTGGCTTTAATGTAGGTGATCTGAGTGTGTGTGTGTGTGTGTGTGTGTGTGTGTGTGTGTGTGTGTGTGTGTGTGTGTGTGTGTGTGTGTAAAAAGTCAGTCCCGCATCAAATTTAGTCCCATTTCCTCTTTGAAACAGAGGCTGAAACCGTAAACTTCCGCTCACTTCAGGCTACCTCCAGTCTGAGATTTCAGACTCCTCCGACACGACGAGGCTTCGATATCCTTTATTTGTTTTATATATATGTCTATATCTATATAGCAATATATCCCTCACCATCTTTCACACTTAGACACTTATCCCTATCTTTCCTCTCCATCCTTTCTTCCTTCATCTGAAGCTTTTATTTAATATCCGCTTTCAGCTACCACTGTTAGAATGTATCGATGATATCTACATGTTCTGCCATCATTCTGTTGGGAATGACTCAAGAGTTCAGATGATGTGTTCCTTAAATGCGTCTTGTGTAAAAGCAGTGAAAATGATTGACGGTTTGTTTTGTTCCGTTGACTGTGTGAAGCGTTTCGACAAAGCGGCGTCACTTTTAAACAACAAGTGACCAGACAGGTTTATATTAAAACCGCAGACTGGTTCGGTCTGGAAGTGAAGATGAGTATAAAGACATTTGTCTGCAAGAGGAGGAATTTATCACAGATACGACTGTCTGATATCATCACTGCTGTGAATGTGGACTTAATGATGCCATTTATAATATTTATCGTTTCAACTCAGAAGGGGTGGGGAGGTGAGGGGGGAGGGAAAGCGTCGGCGTGAGGTGGGGTGTGGCGCTGGGTGTGGGCGGTGGGGAGCGGGTCGGGGGGGGAGCCAGAGAGCAGAGCAGAGAGGAGGCAAGGAGAGACAGGCGAGCAGGAGATCTGAGAGGACGAGAAAAGCAGAGAAGAGAAGAGAGAGAGAGCACTGACACTGAGCGATTTTGGCGGACGAGATGAATGAGGAGATAGGAGAAGGGTGCGAGCAGTGTGGGGGAAAGGGGGTTGGTGGGTGTGTATGGGCTGTGCGGTGAGCGAGAGAGAGAGCGTGAGTGAGGTGTGTCTAGGTCATGTGAGCGCGGTGTGGTTGGATGACGACCGGGTGGGGATGAGAGGAGAGAGGAGAGAGGGAGGGAGAGGGAGGAGGAGGGAGAGGACGGAGAGAGAGACGACGAGAGGGGGAACATCGGATACGTCAAGGTAGGAGAGAGCGAGCAAGAGAGAGAGAGAGAGATGAGAGAAAGAGAGGGGAGAGCTGCGGAGAGGTCGGCGCCCGAGAGAGAGACGAGAGCGAGAGGGAGAGAGAGAGAGTACAGAGAGACGAGATGCGCACTCCGAGAAGAGCAAAGAGAGGAGTGGTTCGGGCCGGAGGCGAGATAGTAGAGATGGTGAGATGACGAGGAGAGGAGTGTGGGTCGTGTGAGTTGGAGACGAAGATGAACGCGTTGAGCCAGATGAGAGCGAGAGGAGGAGAAGACGCTTCCAGAGAGAAAGAGAGAGGGGAGAAGGAGAACCAGAGACAGCAGGCGAGGGAAGCGAGTTTGTAGCCAAACAACCCAGTGGAGAGAAAGTGGTGGGGGGAGGAGTGAGAGGAGAGCGCCGGTCAGGAGCTGATGACGAGTGTCTTGATGGGTAGAGCTGAGCAGGGAAGAGAGGAGAGAGAGAGGGAGACGGTGCAGGAGTAGCTTGTGGACAAGGAGAGGAGGGCAGAGAGAGAGAGATCAAGCATGGGGAGGAGAGAGAGAAGGACGAGATGATCGAAGAGAGAGGGAGAGAGGACGAGGCCGAGAGGGAGGAGAGAGGAAGCAGAGGGAGGGTAGTGGGACCGTGTGTTTGAGTGAGAGAGGGGAGAGACTAGAGGAGAGAGCGGAGGAGGATAGGAGAGAGTAGAGAGAGAGTGTCCCACGCAGGTGAGGGTCGTGTGATTCCCTGGTGTTTGAGGAGAGACCTATAGGAGAGAGAGAGGAAGAGAGGAGATAGGGCTCGTCACGGAGATAGTTTGAGGCCAACTCTGAGAGGGTGCTGTGTGGACGAAGAGAGAAGATGAGACGTCTCGATGGGGAGAGAGAGAAGGCAGCGAGAGAGATGAGGAACGAGAGACGAGACGAGGAGAGAAGGAGGACGCAGTACGAGAGCACGCGAGACGAGAGAGAGAGAGAGGGAGAGATGTGGTATGTTGAGGAGAGCTAGAGATGAGGAGACGCAGCAGAGAGAGAGAGCGTGACATGGAGAGAGAGTGTGGGCTAGCGGGGAGAGAAGAGAGAAGAGCAGAGAGGAGAGAGTGAGTGGGATGTCATTCTGGGAGAGAGAGAGAGAGATGAGGGGAGGGAGAGAGAGAGTAGAGGAGAGGAGAGAAGAGTGGAGAAGGAGAGTGGGTAGTAGTGTGTGTTTGAGAGAGAGAGGAGAGAGAGAGAGGAGGACGAGAGAGAGAGAGAGGCGAGGAGAGACGGAGGCGATAGAGAGAGGAGGAGAAGAAGATTGAGAGGCAGAGAAAGAGATGAGAGAGAGAGAGAGAGAGAGAGAGAGAGAGAGAGAGAGAGAGAGAGAGAGAGAGAGAGAGAGAGAGTGTGTGTGTACATTTGTAAATATTAGAATAGAACTCTAATTTTGGCCCCACACACACACACACACACACACACACACACACACACACACACACACACACACACACACACACACACACACACACACACACACACACACACACACACACACACAGTTCAGTGGTAGATCTGCAGTCATCCAAAAAGAAAAAGATGAATAAATGATGAGGGGATGAAAGGCACAGTGGAGATAAGCGGCTTGCTCTTTTAAACCATGCAGAGTCATTGACTCATCCAATTACCACATTAGCCAAATACACACACTCACACACAAGCATTCACACACACACACACACACACACACACACACACACACACACACACACACACACACACACACACACACACACACACACACACACACACACTCACACACAAGCATGCACACACAAACACTCACGCACATGCGCACACACACACACTCACACAAGCATGCACACACAAACGCACGCGCACACACACACATGCACACGTACTGTACACACACACACACACACACACCGGGTGCCAAATAGGTTGATAGAGGGGTCACAGACAGGGTGTGTGTGTGTGTGTGTGTGTGTGTGTGTGTGTGTGTGTGTGTGTGTGTGTGTGTGTGTGTGTGTGTGTGTGTGTGTGTGTGTGTGTCTACATACTGCATCTTCATGTGATTACTCAGTACACATCACTGTACATTTCCTCTGTTAGATGGGTTGGAACTTTTCTTCTCTGAGCCTCATAGGAGCTTTGGGCTGTTATATAACTCCAGATTTGCATGTGAAGGGAAGACATTAGTTAGTTTTTCTTCACGATGGACTGGGTGTGAACCGAGCCTGTCCCCTCTCTCTCTCTCCCTCTCTCTCTCTCTCTCTCCCTCTCTCTCTCTCTCTCTCTCTCTCTCTCTCTCTCTCTCTCTCTCTCTCTCTCTCTCCCATGTTTTGTCCCGAGTGAGGGATCGCACCGCCTTCGATGGAGGGATGCTGAGAGACTGACAGGAGCAGAAAACATGAAAGACTTTAAGTGAGAATTCATTAATAATTCACAGCAGTCAGAGAGCCGCAGCTCATCTGATGACGAACCTGTTTAGAATATGAAAAGTATGAAGGGAAAAAAAACTCCTAATGGTTCACAGTGATGTCTTTTTGACATGCGGGGCTCATTTCAGCTCGTCCACGTCCACACGGCTCATGTTTAATCTCAATTCATCTGAAATGTGTGGAATAATACAGTCATGAGATTCAATTAGGAACAAAGCATTAAACTTATTACATTCATGTCTGAGTTCCTTTCAATAGAAGAGTCATATTTATTCCTCTGTTCATTCCCATTAACATCCTAGCTCATTAACATAAAAACAATCTCTGTGGAGACCAGAAAACTGTCTGATTTATTTATTTATTTGTTTGTTTATTTGTTTGTTTGTTTGTTTGTCTTTTTTAATAAAACACTGCAGTTTATGTGACAAATAAGACAAAAAACAATCTTCATGGGGACCAGAAATCTGTCTGATATCTATCTATCTATCTATCTATCTATCTATCTATCTATCTATCTATCTATCTATCTATCTATCTATCTATCTATCTATCTATCTATCTATTCATTTATTTATTTGTCTATGGATTTATTTGTTTGTTTGTTTGTTTATTTGTTGTTTAATAAAACGTTGAAGTTTATGTGACAAATAAAATAAAAACCATGTTCATGGGGACCAGAAAACTGTCTAATATTTATTTATTTGTTTGTTTGTTTGTTTGTTTGTTTGTTGTTGTTTTTTTTAAAAAACACTGCAGTAAATGTGAGAAATAAAATAAAAACAATCTTCATGGGACCAGAAAA
>NC_062526.1:21616851-21641851 GCF_022655615.1 Tachysurus fulvidraco | reverse complement strand
ATCAAAACACCTTCACCAACCTGGATTGCTAACACAAGATAGCTCCATGAATTACTGCCAAATACTAAGCCTACTATATGATACCTGCCACCAATATTTTTCCAGCCTTCAACTGTCCAACCCGAGACTCGAACCCCCAACCTTCAAGTTACGAGTCAGACTCTCTAACCATTAGCCCACGACTACCCCATGATTGATGTGAAAGTTACCCAACGCTGCTGGCTCGTATCTGCAGGAACCTACTACTGCTACATGATTGGTTGATTAAATGTATATGAGGTGAATGAAGTAACTTATTTGTGTACATGCAACATTTACATTTGTCACAAGATTCTTTTTCTTACCATATGTAAGAAAGTAATTGGTGCGTATGTCCCATTAGGGGCTCCATAAACAAGTGGGCAGTGGTGGCTTAAGCGGTTAAGGCTCTCGGTTGTTGATCCGAGGATCGGGGTTCATTCCCAGCACTGCCAAGCTGCCACTGTTGGGCCCTTCATCAAGACTATTAACCCTTTCTGCTCCATGGGCACTGTATCATGGCTGAACTTGTATTCTTAAACAGCTCCAGATTTGGGATATTTCAATATTCAGTAATGTGTATGTGAAAAAATAAAGGCTTCTATTGCCTTGGCTTCTAAGTGTCTCCAGGTTGAGCTCAGGCTGCTGTCTGTTCATCCCATGTCTGTGTGGGGTTTTCTCTGATAGACTGGTGGACCATTCAGACTACACTTCAACCTCAACCCCAGTGTTCCTGAGATGGGCTCTGGACCAACCTCGACCTTGACCAGTATAAAGTGTATACAGAAATTCAGCTTAAATGACCTAAAATTAATTTGATATTACTGCCGTTCTTCCTTCTCTCTCTCTCTCTCTCTCTCTCTCTCTCTCTCTCTCTCTCTCTCTCTCTCTCTCTCTCTCTCTCTCCCCCCTCTCTCATCTGAAGGGCTTGTAACCTAGAACGATATTCCGGCCATGACTGGAAAACGAATCCCACTTCAAAAAGGATTACAAGCCATGGTGGTATCGAATCCTAATGCGTTTATCGCAAACACACACTGAGATCCCTCCCCAGGGTAATAAAACCTGCAGCAGCGTAGCCGGGGAACACCGCATTACCCCTGTAAAGACTTACTCCATCACTTCAACCTCCTCCAGCTGGAGATTTCAGACCCTACACTTTCACATCAGGCTGTTGTGAATCATGTCAGCTGTTAAGCGATATCGTAGGCATGTAAATCTTGCTAGCATCTGCGACGTTAGGGCGCATTAGGGAGGGTTCAATATGTAGCGCTACTCTGTTAGCATAAGCAACACCGTTTGTAGATGCGTTAGTGTTAGCCACAGAGCGTTAAACATACAAAATGATCAGACGTGGGATTACAGTGGCATGCGCTGGCTTTGTGTCCGTGTGATGTCCATTTCGCTGGTGTGATAAAGACACACAATAGAAAGAGCACCATCTCTCTAAACAGTGCCTCCTGTAGCTTCACGGGGCTCCCAATTTCAAAAACACCAGCGGCGTCGGCCTGGTGCAGGCATGTGCGCCTGGAACAACGGGCATTGTATAATTGTGCACACGTGTGGATGTTACATAAAAATGAGTTAATGCTTACGCACACACACAGTTTTGTTTAGCAGATTTTAAGCTTATCACTCTTGCGCTTTAACATATGACTTCAGTCTGCCTGCATTGTGCGAGCAGGCTGGTCGGCACTCATTGTACCTGTAATAAAAGTGTCAGGAAGGGAGATATACTACCCTTCCTTTTGTCATCAGCACAGGCCGAAAGTGCACTTCACTTACGTCCCGTCCCCGATGTCCCCCGTCCCCCCGCACTTCACTACCAGTGTGAAGCCTTCTGTCTTTCAAAGCACTAACCCTTGCAATGCAATAAAAGCTTGGGTCTGTAAGGTTGTGATGTTATTAAAATTTCACACCCCAAATTGAACTTTCTCTTTCTCATCACTCAAAATCCTGGATGTTGGCTGCCGTAACTTTTCCAGGATAGGTAAGCGCTCAGTCATTGGATGTATAAAAAAACACAAATTCCTACATTCAGCTAAGTATATCTAATTCAGGTTTATTATCGAATTTGCAGAGTGAAGATAGAGAAGAACGTCTTCTTCATGGATATGTTACCATGTGCTGTTGGCACTAATCTACTAACTCTTTTCACCAGACGCCACAAAATGGAGTTTTACTTGTGTTCATGTAGATCATTGAGCGTCTTTTTTATGTCTCACGCCACAGTGGTGTTAATATGAAGCTCGTATGCAAGTAGACACTCAGGACTTTAAGAATTTGTAGTGTATCATCAGCATTTTGGTTTTTCACTAGAATACTAGGGGTGAGATTTTCATAGATAGAAAAGATCCAAGAAAACAAATCTTCAAAGAAAATGTTGATATCAGACCAATTTCTGTTGTCTGAGATGCTCCGAGCGTTTGTTCATCTAAAACACAGCTCAGATTTGATCTTCAACAAAACTAAAATCCAGTGTAAGCTTACCAACAGAGGGAAAAACGCACATCTCACACATAGTCATGACTCATTTTGGATCAGACTCACAGACAGAAAGTCATTTCTTTACACTGATTGAAAATGACAGATACGTTAAATGGGTTATGAAAACGTCATCCTTTTTTTTGGTAAAGTATTTGATTGTGTTCTTATTTCCCATTAATTGTGTTGGGAACTGGTTGATATTTCCAGGTTTTCACTAAGGCCTTTCGTTCACACTTAACCGACATAGTTTCTATGATGAGTTAAATCTGCAATGCTTTCATTTTATCATGGAGATTCCATTTCATTGACTTTAAATTGGAGCCTTTTGGTTGTTTGTTACTTTTTAAAGCCAGCTTTACTCCATCATCCACCCAAAGCATGCAGTCTGACTTGTTTTGTTGCCGTCCACCGCATCAAATCTCTCAGCAGGGTGAAGTCATATAATCATTTGATATGAAAATGCTCACCTGTGTATTTGCATGGACAAACAAGCTATGAGTCTCTTCATTCTTTATCACATTTCTTTCTTTCTAATCCAGCCTTTCTTTTACCTAAAAATTCCCCCCCCCAAAATTTCCCAAAGAATTTGATCATGTCCACCTGCAATAAGCTAAAAACCAAGGCTAGTTTATTTTGTTGTGCTGTTTGTAATCAGGGGCACGGTGGTTAGTGGTTAGCACGATCGCCTCACACCTCCAGGGTTGGGGGTTCGATTCCTGCCTCCGCCTTGTGTGTGCGGAGTTTGCATGTTCTCCCTGTGCCTCGGGGGTTTCCTCCCCCGGTCCAAAGACATGCATGGTAGGTTGACTGGCATCTCTGAAAAATTGTCCGTAGTGTGTGAGTGAATGAGAGTGTGTGTGTGCCCTGTGATGGGTTGGCACTCCATCCAGGGTGTATCCTGCCTTGATGCCCGATGACGCCCGAGATAGGCACAGGCTCCCCGTGACCCGAGAAGTTTGGATAAGCGGTAGAAAATTAAGTAATGAATGTTTGTAATCACTTGCGTGCTGCAGGTGTGATTATATAGGGGAAAAAATGGGTTAACTTTTAACACACGTTTCAGATTAAATTCAACAAACAGTACAAGAAACATTTCAATGGCAAATTTAATTATTAATTAAAAGATTGTATCAAATAAGAATACTTTGGGAGATCAGACTTCTTATCACATCAGAATGTGACTGTACGAGTTCTCTCTCTCTCTGTGTGTGTGTGTGTGTGTGTGTGTGTGTGTGTTTACAGGAAACCGGAGAAGACCAACTGTCCAGCTATCCGCAGCAGCTGCTTCCTATTCCTATTACATACCTGGATACCTCCGATTACATCCATTGTGTGTGTGTGTAGATATCAATGCTTGATACCGTGCTACAATAACTTTAATGCTTTTTATGTTTTGTTTTGTTTTGTATTGCACTGCTGTAGGTTTTGACCTCTAATTTTCCCATTTCCTAGATATCCCATGGAAGTTCATGGATCTCATGGATCCCACTGGGATGAGAACAATTCTGAGCAATTTCAATCACTGCATGACATTAATGACCAGTGGCGCATCCATTACTAGCTTCATATTTGTCCCAGCAGATGGTAATGCATGTTAGATTTGCTTTAAAATCACGCCGGACTTGTTATGATTCACTCGATTTTACTTTGAACACTATGCAAATAATTGATTCTTTAGAAGAGTCATGGCTCAGCAGGAAAACAATATCCTCTCCCAGAAAGTATAATGAGCCATTTCCATACCTCACGTCAGACCAGTCTCACGCTTGCTATTGCTATAGTCCTTCTCTTCTACTTTAGAACCGTCTAAACCTGTTGTGTACATAAACCCAAACCTCCCTTGTCTGCGTGAAGCAGTGGTGATAAATTGCACAAAGTACCAGCCTTATGTGAGGACGTTACAGAGTGCGGTTCCCATATCAATTGGTGCTTGGTGTATGGAGCTTTTTCGTATGAGCCCTGCAGGACCCTGTGTTCATCCGTCCGTTTAGAGCCGTCACCCCCGGAGCTAATGCGGCCCATCGTGGCCTTTTGTCCCCAAGGCACATTCTTCTCCTCCATTGTGCTGCCTGACGCCATTTAGGCAGTTCTTTCTTTATGTTTTTTTTTGTGTTTTTTTTTTTTTTGTTAAGGCCCATCTTTACAATTACCTTTGTCAGAGGGACCCACAGCACAGTCCACTGTGTGGGGAAATAGAGGGAGCTAGAGCTCAGAGAGAGAAAAGCAGATGATAAAGTGAAAGGTAAAAACGGTGAATAGAGGACAAAAGAAGGGGAGAGCGTTTGATGCTCATTTTGAATAATATGGGTCAACTTTCAGGCCTCATTTACACCTTTTGGTAACATGAAGTGTGTATCTGAATATCTGGTTCTTTTTGCATTATTGTGTTTACACTGATTTTTATATGAGCTCCTGACACATTGTGATCTGGTAACTCACCTACTTAGGGGGAGCATGGTAACATGGGAGTGGTGGAAGATGGCTAAACTCTACAACCTGTACTTTTTTATATAGACAAGATTTTGAAGATATTTTAAATTGCAAGCTTCTCATATTGCAGATGTTTATTAAATTATTCTTTTTTTCATTGTTGTGTAGGTAAGCATTATTGTTTATAATAACCACACAAACTATACTCATTGTATGCACATGCTTTGGATAGAGATTAAGTTAATAAAAACTTTTTCTGCTTCTCCTTGTATTCTTCTGATTATATATTTCTGGGCTGGTTTATATATATATGATTATATATGTAATGCAAAGCTGGTGTAAACTCTATTTATTAATATATTGATGACTGCCTGGGGGGGCATAGTGGCTTAGTGGTTAGCACGTTTGCCTCACACCTCCAGGATTGGGGGTTCAATTCCCGCCTTGTGTGTGGGAGTTTGCATGTTCTCCCCGTGCCTCGGGGGTTTCCTCCAGGTACTCCGGTTTCCTCCCCCGTCCAAAGACATACATGGTAGGTTGATTAGCATCTCTGGAAAATTGCCCGTAGTGTGTGAGTGAATGAGAGTGTGTGTGTGTGTGTGTGTGTGTGTGTGTGTGCCCTGCGATGGGTTGGCACACCGTCCAGAGTGTATCCTGCCTTGATGCCCGATGACGTCTGAGGCTCCCCGTGACCCGAGTAGTTCGGATAAGCGGTAGAAAATGAATGAATGAATGAATGATGACTGCCTTAGATGATCACAGTGAGGTACACTTTATGGTAAAAATTTGTGGACACCTGACCATCACTCAGTCTTTGCTGTTAATCTTCACTCTTCTGTCAATGCTTTCCACAATATATTGGATGGTGGCTATACGGATTTTTGGGAATTCAGCTACAATAGGATTAGTGAAATCAGACACTGATGTTGGAATGTTGTGGAGACACCAGTTCCAGTTCATTCAAAGGTGTTCTGTAGGGTTGAGTCACAGTCAGGGCTCTGTTCAGGACACTCAAGTTCTTCCACTCCAACCTTAACCTACACACCATGTCTTCATGAAGATGACTTCGTGCACAGGGGCATTGTCATGCTGGAACAGGGTTTGGGCCTCTTAGTTAATTAGAAAATTGTAATGCTACAGTGACCAAAGACATTCTAAAGAATTGTGTGCATTCAACCTTGTGGCATCAGTCTGGGGTAGAGCCACATGTGGGTGCAAACCTTTGGCCATATAATGCCATATACATTTTGTATTGTGGTCATATGTGGTAAATTGTTCATGATAGCACCTATATGCATGTTAATGCAAGGAATACATAGAGTCTTTGGGTGCAGGTGTGCATCAGGTTTGAGATACTGTGAAAGTTAGAAACCAAACAAATGCTGCAAGAGTGAAAGTATTTTCTCTAATGTTGGACAATCTCCCTGTGGGAACAAGAAGGACTGGTCAAACCTCTTGTCGGAATCAGTTTTATCAATGTAACTTCCTGTGGGAACCATTTGGATAGATCAAAATTTCCTGTGGGAACAAGTTGTGTCAAACAAACTTCCTGTTGGAATCATTGGTATCAATCAAAATTCCTGTTGGAACCAGTGGGATAGATCAAACTTCCTGTGGGAACAAGTTTTGTCAAACAAACTTCCTGTGGGAAGCATTGGTATTAATCAAAATTCCTGTTGGAACCAATGGGATTGATCAAACGTCCTGTGGGAACAAGTTTTGTTAAACAAACTTCCTGTGGGAAGCATTGGTATCAATCAAACTTCCTGTGGGTACAAGTTTTGTCAAACAAACTTCCTGTTGGAATCATTGGTATCAATCAAAATTCCTGTTGGAACCAGTGGGATAGATCAAACTTCCTGTGGGAACAAGTTTTGTCAAACAAACTTCCTGTGGGAAGCATTGGTATTAATCAAAATTCCTGTTGGAACCAATGGGATTGATCAAACGTCCTGTGGGAACAAGTTTTGTTAAACAAACTTCCTGTGGGAAGCATTGGTATCAATCAAACTTCCTGTGGGAACAAGTTTTGTCAAACAAACTTCCTGTGGGAATCATTGGTATCAATCAAAATTCCTTTTGGAACCAGTGGGATAGATCAAACTTCCTGTGGGAACAAGTGCTGTCAAACAAGCTTCCTGTGGGAATCATTGGTATCAATCAAAATTCCTGTTGGAACCAGTGGGATAGATCAAACTTCCTGTGGGAACAAGTTTTGTCAAACAAACTTCCTGTGGGAATCATTGGTATCAATCAAAATTCCTGTTCCACAATGGGATTGATCAAACTTCCTGTAGAAACCAGTGGGACCAGTAAAACTTCCTGTGGGAACCAGTGGTATAAAACAAAACTTTTCTTGGAATCAATGCTATAAATCAGAATTTCAGTTGGAACCAATGGGCTTGATCAAAATTCCTGTAGGAACCAGACGGACCAGTAAAACTTCCTGTGGGAACCATTTTAAAAAATTTAAATTCTTGTTGGAATCAGTGGTACCATTTACTATTGGTGTCTGTTGGAGTGATTAGGATTAGTAAGATTTCTTTTATAATGGTTGGTTAATGGGGTTTAGAGCAAAGTTTACTCTGAAGTATTCAAGAAGCATAATGTCTGAACTACAGAATATTAGTCATAACTGCATGCCCCAAAACACTGCTTCACAATCTGGTATCTCAGTAGTGGCAAGAAAAACACTGACACAAGACAGACTATCTGGAACTTTGATAACCTTAAATGCAACAAGAGCTCACAAAGCCAAAGTTGTTTCTTTTAGTTTATGCCTGTTTTAATGTAAGTGAACAAAATACAAAGTTATTTCAGGAGAACTCATTTCTCCATCACGGACTGCTGCTGCGGTGAGTACGGTGTAACACATCTGTGCTTTAATATTAGAAACAATGACCTTACTGTTAGCATGAGTCAGCAGGCGGATAAGCCCTTCTAAGTCACTTTTTTCTGTTGCTATCTGAAGCAAAACATACCTCAGACATACTTCAGAGCAACATGGTAGTGCTTTGGGTCATGCCAGCACTTTGTTATAACACTGCATTGATATCGATAAGAGTGTTATGCAACATTTGGCAACCTATCGCAAGGCTCTCATGACATCACTGCTAGCAGTCTGGTATGTGAAATCCCCAAAGGAGGGATAAGCCCCTTCAAATCTGTGAGGTCAATAAATCAATGTGTAAATAATGAGTCCAACACACAGAAGATAAGTCTTAGATAGAGTTAATCTGTCCCTCAAATTCTCATCTAATCTGGTTTATTCGGATGGCCAGTTCCCACAGTTGCCTTAAAAGCAGGAGTCATTCATGTTTGAGATTTATTACCTCAATCTGAGAAGAAGAGCAATACCTCACCAGGACAATGACATGCTCAATTCTATGCTTGTTTCTTCGATGTGGATCAATCAGCATGTGCACTCACATTAATGTCATTAATTGATTAATTGACTTGATTTGACCAGCTCAGGAATGTTCAAAGATGTATGTGAGTGAGTGTGTGTGTGTGTGTGTGTGTGTGTGTGTGTGTGTGTGTGTGTGTGTGTGTGTGTGTGTGTGTGTGTGTGTGTGTGTGCGCCCATGTGTGAGTGTGTTCAGCAGGAGGTCTTAACTCATTGCATAAGAATAAGCAGGCTCTCAGGAGAGAAGATGCTAACCGGCTAATCCTCAGCAGTGGAAAAGATACTTAAGAGAACTTTATGGCTATTCAACTGCATTGTTATCATCTGGAGGAGATTTATGAGCTCTGACTGCAGCATTCCACTCGTCCATCTTCAGAAAGACCCAGATGGAGAGTAACAATGGATCCTACATTCCCAAACTGAGCCCAGAGTCGACCAGTGCCTTGTTTGACGTTCAAAATTCACCTTCACTGTTAACTGGGCTGATCTCAACTTCACTGTTTTTTAACCACAGCATGTTTGAGATCTTTTCCTTTCAGGTTGTTTAGGCCACTTGAACAAATCCTGGTGTACAACTTTTGTTTGCATGGAGAGGAGGTCACAAATCCTGCTCTAAAGGTCAACACTGAGATAACAAGCACAAAACAAAATGGCTTTGAAGGGAAGTCTATTGGGTCAGTGAATTGTTTTTGAGGAGCTTACGGAAATCATCAGTTTTTCCACAGATGGTCACTGTTCTCACCAGACCTTCTCACAGAGATTTTAATCTACTGATCTAATCGCTAACCTCGATCAGTCTAAAACGAGGTTCTCTGGACAAACTGTTAGCTGAAAAAAAGCTAAATTAGGATGAACACTGTCCATTTCAGGTAATAGATTTCATAACAATGACTTACCAGTGCAATAAAACTTCACCTGATTAAAAGGGCTCAGTGCGCCAGCTGGCTCTAACGTATACAATTAGCTCAAATTCATTTAATCTTTCATCCATAATGATGTGCAAGACTGCACACATCTCCTACACAACCTGGATGTGCCCTTGCCCCCTGCCATTCTAAGGAAGCACAACAAAAAGGACATTTAACCCAACACTCCTGTTTGTCTGGCTGCCCCAGTACTTCTGCTTTTCATTTATCTCCCCTACCATAACACCACCAACCCCCTTCAATCCCTCGCTTCTGTTAGCCACAGGAAGTTGCTCACTTCCTCATTACAGCACATCAAATGGTGGCGGTGACCGTAAATCCGCCCCAATGCAACGCAACACATGCCTCTAATTCTGGCCCAGCTGCTAACATGCGCCTTGTGTTTCAAAAAGCTGCTAATTTACATGAGAGTGCTTGGCTTTAGTAAAAGTAAATGTTTTGCTCTAATGTTACATGCTTTACTGGTTTCATATACTTACGTCTCCATTTAAAAAAAAAAAAAAGTAATAATAATAATTCTTCTGCTGATCTGGTGCCATGACCCAGTAGTCTGTTTAAACTGAGTCCTTTAATGGAGGGACAGAAAGAGAGTGAAAGAATGAAAGAGAGTTGTATAGAACAGATGAATGACTGATTCAGGGTGAGAGTGCGGAAGTGTGGTTTTATGGGGTCTGTGTGAAACGGGATGAGTGTGTCAGTGAGTGGGTCTGGGATTGGTTATAGCACACACACGAACACACATAGACACACACTTACTTCCATTGAGAGAGCTACAGCAAATCAGGAAAATAAACCGTGACATTGATTTTTTCCGTGTCTAATCAGCAACCAAAAATGGCTTTTGTCATCACCATTAGTGAATCAGAGAAAGATTCTTCACTCTCATCAGCTTCATGAAGCATGAAGTGTTTCAAGTTAATGCTAGAATTTTTGGTAGAGATACAATCTATGACCAACTGCTTTTCAGTATACAGCTACATGTACCTGGATTTGGCTTGTTCAGCTGCCAGTGGAGCTAGACTGACCGACCATCAGTGTTTGGATGACCTTATTCAGAACACCAATTTACTTACTTTGACTTATGCAATCACAAATTTGAACCCATTAGCAAGCATTGTACTTAATAAAGACAGAACTGAAGGTAAATCCAAGAATTAGCAAGCACTTGGAGAACACTCCTGGCAAAGTGACAACAGATAAACAGGTTTTAATAATGTTAAACGTTGGACGTCCCTACGTATATGTATAGATTATTTAGAATTGTTACATGCTGCCCTGAATATGGTTATTTATCTATACATTTAATAGGTCCTGTTGTTCTTAAATTCACTCTTAGTGCTTTTGTTTAGGCTCTGTTGAGTTGATATGCTGCTCTATTGTTCCAAATGCCTCCTGTTATGACACAAACGGTCGAAATTAACTACCGTCAGCAGGAAGCTGGTTTACCTCAATCAGAGAGAAAGAATGGGTAAAGGGGAGGGTTTAGGCTTTACACAGTAGCAGTAATGGCTACTTTGTGACTGCCATTTTTTGAGTATTAAGAGCTTGCACTAAGGGCCCTTTGAAGTTTGTATATAAATTCAGTCTTAGCCCTTGTTAAACCGGCTGCTCCACAGTCCCTCCCATATGACCTGTGAGTGCCATGTGACTGGTATGAATTAACTAAGCATTTTAAAGGGTGACATTCGAAAGCAGTTAACCGGTAACTTGGACCAATTAAATTCACGTTAGGTGAATGAATATTTTTGCGCCCAGGGGGGACAATGAATTTCCGCAGCTATTGAAGTTCTGATGAGATCGACCTCTACTGGTCTCTCCTGTGTTTAATGTTACCAGATGTGATGCACAATTCAAAACACACCAACACACAGATCAATAAACAGCTACAAAATTGTAGCTTCCATGAAGTATTACCCCGAGCGACGTAACGAATGACCGCGTGAATAGGAAGGGATGAAGGTATTGAACAGTGAAGGTATTTAGAAAGGAATTGTGTTAAAGCTCTCCAGGAGGGAGGGGAAAGGGGGCGTGGTCAGCTAAGCCCCCTTAGCCAAGTGCTGACTTCCCTTAGTCAGCTAGCAAATGGGGGTGCTTTCACAATGGAGCTATTCTCTGGAAAAAGCACACCGCTGACCCTAGCGATTCCAGCAACATGGAGGCTGCTACAGGGGGGCCAGAGTAGAGCGTCAACCGATGTTAGACATGGCTAAAGATAAATGCTGTCCCTGAATCTTGGGTCAAAGGTTAAAATCAGAGGCACATAAGGAACTGATAATGTCAAATGTGTGAAAGCAACACACTGATGAGATGCTTCCAGGTAGCCAGTGGAACGACTTAATCGACTTCCAGAGTCGGCTTGTACGGTATGAAGGAGTGTGATTGTCAACAGTAGACCATCTAACAATCAGTTAAGCACGAGTGTGTGTGTGTGTGTGTGTGTGTGTGTTAGTTACACACCTCGTTATATGAGCTGACAGACAGAAGTCCTCTTCTCGTCTTACCTAAGAATTACCTTAACATGGTACACCTGGACCTATCAACACTCTCCTTCTCTTTCATCCTCTGTCTTTAGTCCTTTGTGTTTTCTTTCTCTTTCTCGCACTGTTTTCGGCTTCTATTTGTTCAACTTTTGCTTAAATATCTCATTCTCATCTGTTTAAAGTATGCTTCCATGCACAGTCATCTTATTATACGTAGATGTTAGTTACTAGGAGGGCCCCATTTAAATCAGTGAAACATTAGACAGCATCTAAGGTTTGCGTGGGATGTTAAGCGTGTGGTCCCCTTTCTCTAGAGCGCTGTTCACAATACCCAGCGTGGTCGTTAAGCGATTGTGTTACTTCCAGCAGGTGAGCAACGTGCCTCCTTTTTCGCTTTGTGCTCCCTCCTTTTGTCGATCCTTAGCCATTGTTTGGAAGGAAAAGACGCTGAAGAAGCCGAAGAAAATACCTCGCCAATCTTTTGAAGGCCGAGTGGTTTGAACGCCATTGTGGTTGTTTGGCTTTGATGTTATAAGTCCTAAATGATGAGAGGTAGAGAGGGCAATGGCCTCAAAACTCCTAGAAGCTATCCAGTTTCTGAGGAGCTTCTGCAGGATCGTGTGTAAAGGGTGTAGGGTGTCAACTGCTTTCACCTGCTCTGCTTCTTCTTTCAGGGTTCTGGTCAAACCGAATGAAGGTTAAAATCATGTTTGTGCGAAGTTCTTCGGCAGCAACAAAACTGATATGATGGAGTTTCTTTCTAAGAGTGTGTAGTCTGAATTAACGGTGTAGTTTTTACCTTATACATCACTCAAAAAACAAGATATTCATAGAGCAGTAAGAAATTGAGCTTACTGATCTACCTCTTCCTATCTAAATCCAATCCAATCATTCCTTTATTATATATAATAAATATATATATTATATATATATATATATATTATCCCATAACGCACTTATTGGGTAAAGACACTGATAATAATCCTTTAGAATAGTATTCAGAAAACTCCTGCTAAACTTTTCTCAGGGTTACGTTAAAAACTACACAAAAGTTAGTAAATTAGCACAACAAAAAAAACTAAAGTTTGTGTGTATATTTGTGTACACATGGAAATATAGAGAGCCAATTACTGGCCTGTGAAAGATATCAGACACCCTGTGAGCTATGAGCGGAAAATCTGAGGTAACAGTGTTTTATCCGTTTCTGTGTTGCACATCGAATCTTTTAAGTGAACGAATCCGTGTCCTGCACTCATATTTAAAAAAAATAAAACAGCTGACTGATTTTTAAAGTCTGTGGTAGAGCACATGCTGTGAAGAAGCATTTCAGTAGTTGGACCTATCGAAAGAATACATCTGTTACCGAACGAGACATGGTATTGAGTCTGACCAGGAGCCAAACTGATTCTGTACAATCCTGAACATGTGGTTCAATACAAACTGGAACAAGATACTGGGATGTTGGTTCAAGAGGAGCATAAGGGGTCGAGCCATGCTATGAAGAGAACGTAGCCCTTCTGGAGGAGTTTTATTTGTGCATGAAGCATAATCCCGGTTTATGAATGTGTAATGATTGATGGTGATTTTTCAAGTACATTTGTAGACATGTACATTTTGTAACAACTACAACAAACAAGGATCATCGAACCAATCAGTGAATGAATCTTATCAAATCTTTTTGAATGGAATCGCTGGGAAATTTACTAATCACAATAGATTTCTGAAGATGAAAGAAGGTTCTTTGCATTAAATCATTAAATCGTAAATCAATCAATTACATGTGAAGCACAAAGCAGCGATGCTAAAAGCTAATTGCTGTTGTGACTAGGTTTCTTTTTGATGCTGCTGTGAGATGTAAAGTCTAACACGTGTGGCTGATCTTCTACATACATGACGTTACAGATACACACGATTGGTGGAGTGTCTCTGTGATCGACAGATGAAAGTGAGTGATGCGGCATTGTTGGATCATGACCTGTGCGCTGATGTTACAGTGAGTCCTTTTCCGTTTCTTAAGACAATAGACTGTAGCATTATAAATCATTTCTCTGCTATAAGTGCAGTCTTGAGTATATTGAGGTGGGGCAAGAAGAACAGAAGCCTTTACAATATACATTACAGCACAATAAAATTCTTTCTTCACATATCACAGCTTTGAAAGTCAGGGTCAGAGCACAGGGTCATTCATGATACAGTGCTCAAGGAGCAGGGAGGGTTAAGGGTCTTGCTCAGAGTCCCAACAGTGGCAGATTGAAGCCTGATCTTCCAATCAACAAACCAGAGCCTTAACCACTTGAGCCTCCACAGCCCAACATTACAACTTATGTCACAAGAGTCGAAGCTCAACGCAGATGTAGCCGCAGTTCAGAGTTCAGAGCTTAATAAGCACTGAGCTCAGAACTATAGGTTAGAGAGTAATTAACGGCTGTGAGGTGGGATTTAGTCCACATCGTTAAGCTGTTTCCCACAAACGATGCCTAGTTACAACTCTGACAATTACACGTCAATAGCCTCTTTAGCAGATAATCAACCCTCAACAGGAGACAATAAAAGGAAACATGCAGGAGAGGTGAAAAGCAGAGGTGAAAGGATGAGTGGAAAAGAGGATTCATTCAAAAAAATCCCCCAAACCACGGACTACCTTGTGTATGTCAATGTGTGTGTATATTGTTTATAGATTTACAGCAGATTATACCACAGCACTGATAAAACAGTTGACTGGTCAGAAGGTGTTGATTAGGTGTCGACAGTGGATACGGCTGCAAGGTTGTAATAGTGATAACGAACACAGGGTTTTTTTTTGTGAGAAGACATTTTTTTGAGCAAGGGATAAAAGCTGTAGCTTTAAGTTTTTCGTGGCTCAAGCGTCATTCTTTACTTTTAAGTATATAAATGGTTTGTCAAAGCATATTGTTTTGGAATAAGAGAAAGAAAACTTTGCTGTTATAAAGATTTAACTTCAGGGTTACATCACATCACTCCATCATTGATTGTTTTCCTTTAACAGAATGCCTCATTGTGTACTCTTCTGTACTTATGTTTGCACTCTAAAATGCTCTGTATTTGAGAATTTAGAGTAAGAACAAGAAAGCAAAATGAAAGCAATATTAAAGCATGAAAATTGTGAAAGTTCTTTGTTTTCTAACATGGTTATACCCGGAAGTCTGTCTAATAGGCAAACACTCCACTCTTGTGTTACATTGTGAAATGATATAAATAAATAAAGAAAATGAAAGTGCTGTCTTAAATAGACAGGTCTAAATATGTGAGATATGTTTTTTCTTTGCATGACTAGGGGCTTAGCTGACACTTCTCTGATTGCTCTATTTCAGGAAATTCACAGTAATTAATAGACACCTTCAAATTATCAAAACTAGAAAAGAAAGAAATTGAAAGAAAGAGTCCTCATGGTCAATATGATGTCTTCACGCTGAGCTTCCCTCTTGACAGTGAGTGAACAGAATTAAGATATCCAGTGAACTAAAAGTCTAATAAATTCCCTCCTCACTGGCTGACAGTTACATAGATTAAGGCTCTGACCTGGTACACACACCGGAACGCGGACAAACCATCCAAGCAGAACCACATGAATTCCATTATCCTGCAGAAAGACAAGTAATTACTCACATGAACGTAGTTCAATCGAAATTAACATCCAGAAAGAGCCGCTGACTGAAGGGAAAATGCTAATAGCAGTCAAAAAGGTTGCTTTGATTTGATTAGTGACTTTTGACCCAGCATAAGCTTTTGTAGGTCAAGCTCAACATCTGCAGAGCCGAGCACGGTGGATCACGTGGCATCTAATCAAACACGCTAACTCGATCACCTTCTTCAGGAATAAAAAGATTCATAAAAATGATTAGGGAAAGTTTTTGTTGAATTAACATAATTGATCTGACTATATTATCTGAGTGAACATGTTGTTTGATTGATAAGCTAGATCTGGCAGGGATGTGAGTACAGGGCCTTGACCTTGGCCCCTGGGTCAGTGTGAAAATAAACTGGGCTTGAAAGGGAGGAAGGGACTGGGATAAGGAAAAAATCCCTAAACCTAAAAGGTTCTACACAAGATATGTATACCATACCATATCTTATACTATATTATGCTCTTTTACACTATAATATACTATACTATACTATACTGATTTACTTTACTGCACTACAATATTACACTGTAATCATACTATACCTTGCTACATTATACTATAGTGTAGTAAAGTACAGTAAAATACAGGAATAAATGGACTGGGATAAGGAATAAAAAGCACAGCAAAAACAATCCCTAAACCTAAAATGTTCTATTCAAGATATGTATACCTTACCTTATTCTATACTATATTATACAACACTGAACTACACTACACCATTCTATCCCATACTATACGATGCTATGCTATACCATACTACAATATAGTATACTACATTACACTACACTACTATACTATATTATAATACATGGTACACTGCTATACTACACTACACTGTACTCTGCTATACTATACTATATTGTACTATACTATACTATACTATACTATACTGTACTCTGCTATACTATATTGTACTATACTATACTATACTGTACTATACTATACTGTACTATACTATACTATACTATACTATACTGTACTCTGCTATACTACACTACACTGTACTCTGCTATACTATACTGTACTACACTACACTGTACTCTGCTATACTACACTATACTATACTACTATACTCTGCACTACACTACACTGTACTACACTACACTGTACTCTGCTATACTACACTACACTATACTATACTATACTATACTATACTATACTCTGCACTACACTATATTGCACTACACTAAACTACACTGTACTACACTACACTATACTCTGCTATACTACACTATACTGCACTCACTACACTACACTGCACTCTGACCCCAACCTCCTCAGTTGGGGTATGTGAAGAAAAGTATTCCACTGTGCTGTAATGTATATGTGGTGATAATAAAGGCTTCTATGCCCCCCATTCTGTTCTGTTCTGTTCTGTTCTGTTCTGTTCTGTTCTGTTCTGTTCTGTTCTGTTCTGTTCTGTTCTGTTCTGTTCCATTCTGTACACTGTACTCTGCTATACTATACTATACTATACTATACTATACTATACTATACTATACTATACTATCGGGTTCTGCACTACACTACACTACACTAAACTACACAACACTGCACTACACTGTACTTATTCTTACTTACTTATTCTCAAGAATCCATGCGACCCTCAACTTTAACCAGATTCCCAGTATCAGCACTGGCCTCACAGCCCCACAACATGATGGAACCTCCACCAAATTTTACTGTGGGTAGAAAGTGTTATTTTGCCACCATGCAATACGCCCCTTGTTATGACCAAATAACTCAATCTATGTTTTATCACTCCACAGCACCTTATTGCAAAATGAAGCTGGCTTGTCCAAATGTGCCTTTGCATACCTAAAGCGACTCAAGGCGTGTGTGCAGAAAAGGCTTCTTTCGCATCACCCTCCCGTACAGCTTCAACTTGTGCAAAGTGAGCTGAATTGTTGAACGATGCACAGTGACACCATCTGCAGCAAGTTGATGTTGTAGGTCTTTTGGAGGTGGTCTGTGGGCTGTTTTCGACCGTTCTCACCATCCTTCGCCTTTGCCTCTCAAATATTTTACGTTGCCTGCCACTTCTGCCCTTAACAAGAACTGTTCCTGTTGTCTTCCATTTCCTCACTATGTTCCTCACAGTGGAGTCTAACAGCTTTTATCTCTGCGATAACATTTTGTATCCTTCCCCTAAACCATAATGCTGAACAATCTTTGTTTTCAGGTCTTTTGTGACTTGTTTTGAGGCCTCCATGTTGCCACTCTTCAGAGGAGAGTCAAAGAGAACAACAACTTGCAATTGGCCACCTTAAATACCTTTTCTCATGACTGGATGCAGTTGTCTAAGACGTTCAAGGCTTAATGAGCTCACCAAACCATTGTGTGTTCTAATTAATCAATGCTAAGTAGTTACAGGTATTCAAATCAACAAAATGGCAAGGGTGCCCAAATTTATGCACCTGTCTAATTTCGTTTTGATGCATATTGCGCATTTTCTGTTAATCCGATAAACCTCTTGTCACTACTGAAATATTACTGTGTTCTTCAGTTATTTGATAGATCAAAATGAAATTGCTTATCCAAACACCCAAATATTTATAAATGAAAATCATAGAAATTGTCAGGGGTCCTAAACTTTTGCATATGACTGTACTTTACTTTACTTTACTTTACTATAGTTACTGTACTGTGCCACGCTACACTACACTGTACTATACTATACTATACTATACTATACTATACTATACTATACTATACTATACTATACGATACTATACTATACTATACTATACTATACTATACTATACTATACTATACTATACTATACTATACTATACTATACTATACTATACTATACTATACTACAGGTACTGTGCTACACTACACTACACTGTACTACACTATACTACCATACTATTCTATACTAACGCTATATATACGTAAAGTTCGGTGCTGTCCAGACCACTGAGCTGAGCCATAAGTTTTAGAAAGTAACTTAAATTCTGGATAGATCTTGAGACCTTGGCTGAGATTTTTAACCTCTTACTGCTTTAGATTTTTTTCAAACAAGATTTTATAATAAATGTAGACGTTACAATACAGGTTTAAACAGGAACAGTGACAAAGCAGAGATGTACTCTAACTGTCACTCAGAGTGTAGCTGTAAATAGATGACACTCTCTTATGAAAGCATTAAAATATAATGCAAATTGTGTGCCAAAAGTATTTCCAGCACCATTAAAAAAAAGATCAGTGTCTGTTATAGATTAATGAATTGTGTGTGTGTGTGTGTGTGTGTGTGTGTGTGTGTGTGTGTGTGCACTGAAGGGCGTCTGTGATTTAATTGTAGTGTGATCTATCAGCTGGTCAGACAAGCCTGTAATCTGTATTCACTCCACCAGACTGCAGCATCCACACAATCTACTGAAGCTTTCCAACAGCAGATACGTTCCACCTTTAACTCCTTTCTGTCATGCACTAATAATAACACTGTAAATAAGCAAATAAAAAGCTATTGGAAGTATAATTTTGTTTATTGTGTTTTTTCTTTTTCTTCTAATTCTAATTTTATTGGTCACATACACAGTAGCATGCCATTTACGACAGTCAGAATACAATACACTAAAATGAAATGAAATAGAATAAGAATAGAATAGAAAAAATAGAATAAGATACAAACGAGGAAAAACAGATTGATGAGCTAAGTCGAGTAGCAAATGAAATAAGTGACCAGTGAAAAAAATAAACAGACTATATATATGTATATATAATAATGAATTTATTATATACACACACACACACACACACACACACACACACACACACACACACACACATATATATATTTATGTGAGTGTGTGTATATATATAATAAATTCATTTGTACTAGACTGAATAGTTGTATGATTAAAATGTGATTTATATGGACATGGATAGAAATGGAGAATGAGGAGAAGCTTCTTCCTGCAGGCCATACACAATTTAAACCAGGAAACACCCAGGATCTGGATCTAGTACTGGATCTAGTACTGGACCTCTCGCTCCATCTTCATTGTTTTTCTGCACACCTTTTTTGCACTGACACTTTAACTCTGGACTGTCACTTTAACTCTGGACTTGCACAGCACAGTACCACTTTATACACACCATACTGCACATGGACACTTTAAGGACAATAATTAAAATCACACAAATTTATGTATATTTTTGTATACACATTATTTTTCACTTATATTTTCATATTTTTTATAGTTTTTTTATATCGTTTATACTTTTTTTAATTTAACTACCTCCTTTTGGTTATATATTTTTTTTTATCCCAAATTGAATTCATGTTTGAATACCAGACAGATGTAAAAAGCATTTCACGGTATGTGTATGTGACAAATAAAATTTGATTTGATTTGAAACACAAGTCCATGTAAATAAACAACAGTTAATGCATGTGATCAGCCAAAGTGGATGAGTTATAAGAAGAGAAGGGACCGCAGTTTCTGACCAATCCTTTCTGTTTTTCCTTTCAGTTTCTGACCGATTCTGAAGAATCCTGCCACACTGGGGGGTTTATTCATGCTGATGTTTATCATTTGTTATTGTTACATAAAAGCCATTTATGTAAGGATCTGTTTTTTTTTTTTTTTGCAAAACACATCATTAACCATATAAACTGATTTTAAATATAAATATTAAATCTAAAGGTATTGTTTGGTGAAAGTTTAATGATTTGCTGAATGTTTAGCACTGTGTTAATAACTAACACACACGTACACACTCAGGCGCACTACCCTCAGCCGTCGAGATGCGTAGGAAAAAAATCTTTCTTAAATTGAAATCTTGATTCTTCTTGATAACTCAAACTAATCTCCATCTTTCAGTGTTCATTATGTGGCTTCCCTCTGAGCTCTGCCCCGAATGTGTCTGAGGAGCTCCGGGCTGATGTGTGTGATCAAACAGACAGATAACTGTCAGAGTAGGACATGGGAACAATGCTACGGTGACCTTTGACCCTCGGCTAAAGGATTGTGTAATTCTACAATCTGTTGCTCTAGAACAAAAAATGTTAGGGTCTCTCTGTATTAGGGAATCTTTCAGAGAATTTCTCTTTCTTATAGCTTAATAAAAATATTCCAAATAGATACACAAATCTAAGAACAGACGTTGGGGTGCCAATAAATAAAGAAAGAAATCGTGTCATGCCCTGTTATAATATACTGTGTATTAGAGTAGCACATTTATTAACAAGCAGTGTCCCAAAAAAGCTTTACAGAAATGTCAAAGAAAAGCCTGAGGTGATGGTGGTGAGGATGGTGATGGTGGTGAGGAAGAAATATTGAGAGGAACCAGACGCAGAAGGGAACCTCGCGTACGAGCATCAGAGTCATTTCTGAATTCATCATAGTGTTTGTTTTTACCGATGGAGAATATGAGTAGTCCTACAGCTGCCCAAGCATGAACTTCAACAAGCAGCTTCATGGTTTCTTTGTGCTGCCATCAACAATAAACTTATGGAGATCTTCAGCATCTGAACAATAAAGAATGTTTACGTGGGTCTCTCTCTCTCTCTCTCTCTCTCTCTCTCTCTCTCTCTCTCTCTCTCTCTCTCTCTCTCTCACACACACACACACACACACACACACACACACACACACACACACACACACACACACACACACACACACACACACACACACACACACTGTATTTCACACTTTCTTAACAACTAAGAAAATAATAGTAACTAAATGTGTGTGTGTGTGTGTGTGTGTGTGTGTGTGTGTGTGTGTGTGTGTGTGTGTGTGTGTGTGTGTGTGTGCGCGTGTGTGTGTGTGTGTGTGTGTGTAAAAAATTTCAACAATGAAGACAATAAAAGTATTAAATGTGTGTGTGTGTGTGTGTGTGTGTGTGTGTGTGCAAACAATAATTTCACCAACAATGAAAGAAATTAAATGTGTGTGTGTGTGTGTGTGTGTGTGTGTGTGTGTGTGTGTGTGTGTGTGTGTGTGTGTGTGTGTGTGTGTATAAATAATGTCAACAACAAAAACAATAAAAGTAATTGAATGTGGTTGTGTGTGTGTGTGTGTGTGTGTGTGTGTGTGTGTGTGTGTGTGTGTGTGTGTGTGTGTGTGTGTGTGTGTGTGTGTGTGTACAAAATTTGAACAATTAAAACAAAAACAGTAATTGTGTGTGCAAACAGTCATTTTAACAACAATGAAAGAAATTAAATGTGTGTGTGTGCGTGTGTGTGTGTGTGTGTGTGTGTGTGTGTGTGTGTGTGTGTGTGTGTGTGTGTGTGTGTGTGTGTGTGTGTGCAAGTAATTCAAGTAATTGAATGTGGAACGTAGACGGAACGTACATTTTCAACGTACTGAAAACATGAAGCTTTATAGCTTTCAGGAACTTTACAGTTTCATGCAGTTTGCAGTAATCAGATCAGGAACAGACTCTGTACTCTGTCTTCATGGCTCTAGACGTGACACACATCAAGAAGACGATATCACAAATGTTCACTACGAGACAGATTGACTTCAGCTTTGATTGACATGATCAGAAATACACTAGGTTTTAGATTCACTTTTTTAGTATTTGGTACCATGGCCTTTTAATGGCTTGATCTTGATCGGTTACGTGTCACATACCTGTATCTGCCACAGTTTCCATACATAGAGGCTCAGAACTACAGCTCCTAACTGTCAGGCTCCAACTCAGCTGACTTCTTACTTCTGGTATCTCAGAATACCTAGTCTGCTAGTTCCATCCATCCATCCATCTTCTACCGCTTATCCGGGGCCGGGTCGTGGGGGCAGCAGACTAAGCAGGGATGCCCAGACTTCCCTCTCCCCAGACACTTCCTCCAGCTCTTCTGGGGGAATACCAAGGCGTTCCCAGGCCAGCCGAGAGACGTAGTCCCTCCAGCGTGTCCTAGGTCTTCCCCTGGGCCTCCACCCGGTTGGACATGCCCGGAACACCTCCCCAGGGAGGCGTCCAGGAGGCATCCGAAACAGATGCCCAAGCCACCTCAGCTGACTCCTCTCGATGTGGAGGAGCAGCGGCTCTACTCTGAGCTCCTGCCGAGTGACCGAGCTCCTCACCCTATCTCTAAGGGAGCGCCCAGCCACCCTACGGAGGAAACCCATTTCGGCCGCCTGTGTCCGGGATCTTGTCCTTTCGGTCATGACCCAAAGCTCATGACCATAGGTGAGGGTAGGAACGTAGATCGACTGGTAAATAGAGAGCTTCTCCTTGTAGCTCAGCTCGTTCTTCATCACAACAAACCGGTATATCAACCACATCACTGCAGAAGATACACCAATACGCCTCTCAATCTCCTGCTCCATCCTTCCCTCACTCGTGAACAAGACCCCAAGATACTTAAACTCTTCCACTTGTGTCAGGAGCTCTCCGCCAACTTGAAGGGGACAAGCCACCCTTTTCCGGCTGAGAACCATGGTCACGGACTCGGAGGTGCTGATTCTCATCCCCGCTGCTTCACACTCGGCTGCAAACCGTCCCAGTGCACACTGAAGGTCTTGATTTAAGGAAGCCAACAGGACAACATCATCTGCAAAAAGAGATGAAATCCTGTGGTCCCCAAAACGGACTCCCTCCGGCCCCCGACTGTGCCTAGAAATCCTGTCCATATAAATAATAAACAGGACCATTGACAAAGAGCAGCACTGTCGGAGTCCAACATGCACTGGGAACAAGTCTGACTTACTGCCGGCTATGCGAACCAAACTCCTGCTCTGGTCATATAGGGACCGGACAGCCCTTAGCAGAGCACCCCCCACAGGTCACCACGAGGGACACAGTCGAATGCCTTCTCCAAATCCACAAAGCACATGTGGACAGGTTGGGCAAACTCCCATGCACCCTCCAGCAACCTGGTGAGGGTATAGAGATGGTCCAGTGTTCCACGACCGGGACGAAACCCACATTGTTCCTCCTGAATCCGAGGTTCAACTATCGGCCGAATTCTCCTCTCCAGTACCCTGCCATAGACTTTTCCAGGGAGGCTGAGGGCCAGTCCAGAGGCACTGTCCCCAGCCGCCACACGATGTTGTAGAGGCGTGTCAACCAAGACAGCCCCACAACATCCAGAGACTTGAGGTACTCGGGGCAGATCTCATCCACCCCCGGTGCCTTACCACTGAGGAGCTTCTCAACTACCTCAGTGACCTCAGCTTGGGGGATCGACAAGTCCACAACAGAGCCCTCGGCCTCTGCTTCCTCAGTGGAAGACATTTCGTTGGGGTTGAGGAGATCCTCGAAGTACTCCTTCCACCATCCGAGAATGTCCCCAGTCGAAGTCAGCAGATTCCCATTCCCACTGTAAACAGTGTAAACACTGCTTCCCCCTCCTAAGCTGGACGGTTTTCCAGAATTTCTTCGAGGCCAACCGATAGTCCTTCTCCATGGCCTCACTGAACTCCTCCCAGACCCCAGTTTCAGACCCGGTACGGGGATTGCCGCCATGACAGGCACCGGAGACCTTACGGCCACAGCTCCGAGCAGCCGCGTCCACAATGGAGGTGGAGAACATGGTCCACTCGGACTCAATGTCTCCAACCTCCCTTGGGATCTGGTTGAAGCTCTGCCGGAGGTGGGAGTTGAAGATCTTTCTGACCGGAGAATCTGCCAAACGTTCCCAGCAGACCCTCACAGAACGTTTGGGTCTGCCAAGTCTGTCCAACTTCCTCCCCTGCCATCGGATCCAACTCACCACGAGGTGGTGATCAGTTGACAGCTCCGCCCCTCTCTTTACCCGAGTGTCCAAGACATACGCCAGAGGTCAGATGAAACACCCACAACGTCAATCATCGACCTCCGACCTAGGGTGTCCTGGTGCCACGTGTACTTATGGACACCCTTATGCTTGAACATGGTGTTCGTTATGGACAAACTGTGACTAGCACAGAAGTCCAAAAACAGAACAGCACTTGGGTTCAGGTCGGGGGGGGGGCATTCCTCCCAATCAAGCCCCTCCAGGTGTCACTGTCGCTGCCCATGTGAGCGTTGAAGTCCCCCAGTAGAACGACGGAGTCCAGCCTCTCCAATCTGGGTTCCAGAGCCCAAGCTGTGTGTCGAGGCGAGCCCAACTATCTCTAGTCGGTATCTCTCAGCCTCCCGCACCAACTCAGGCTCCTTCCCCCCCAGTGAGGTGACATTCCATGTCCCTAGAGCCAGATTACGTGTCTGGGGATTGGGTTGCCGAGGCCCCTGCCTTCGACTGCCACCCAATCCACAATGCACCGACCCATTACGGTTCCTCCTGCAGGTGGTGGGCCCACGGGAGATCAGCCCCATGTTGCTCCTTCAGGCTGAGCCCGGCCGGGCCCCGTGGAGAAAGACCCGGCCACCAGGTGCTCGCATGCGAGCCCCAACCCCGGGCCTGGCTCCAGGGTGGGGCCCCAGTTGCGCTATACCGGGTGACGTCACGGACCTTGATTTTAAATTATTCATAATGGGCTTTTTGAACCGCTCTTTGTCTGCTAGTTCCCAGAATATCAAAGTCTACTAAAAGTGGTAGAGTGTTTTCATAATCAGCTCCTAAACTTTGGAGTAGCCTTCCTGACAGTGTTCAGGGCTCAGACACACTCTACCAGATTAAACGTAGATTATATACATACTGTATCTCTTTAGTCGGTACAT
>NC_062526.1:21599351-21611851 GCF_022655615.1 Tachysurus fulvidraco | reverse complement strand
CCTCGGCGACTTCCACATTCCTGAACAGCAGTTCTACAAAAGGCTGAGAGAGGAAGAGGGGTTTGTCGGTCAATTCTGACGCAGAAAACCCATTAAAAAAAACAGTAAGGAATTAGGATGGAGTAAGAGGACCATCCTTGTACTTTCTCTTTTCCTTGATGTGACTGGAATGACAAAAGTAAACCCGAAACATTCTAGACGTCCAAAAAATGTGCAAAGAAAGTGGCGGCAGTGAGTGTCCGAAAGTTAGTTTTTTTGGGGGGCTGTTCGGCCGATCGGCTTCCAGCCGTGACTGCTAAAGGTTAGCATGTAGCAGACTAGCGAGTCCTGACTTGCTCCAGGTGGCGGAGGAGCTGCTGCCGTCTTGCCTGGAGCTTGTCCTTTTCCTGACGAAGCCGAAGCTCCTGGGACTCGAGTGAACCCACGTACTCTGCAGCCTTCTTGAGGATCAGCACCTTGGCTGCTTTGTCATTTTTCGCGAGCTCGGGCAGCTGATCGCGCAGCATCAGGAAGCTGGAACGCAGGTCGTTGCGTCGTTGTCGCTCCAGGATGTTGTGGTTGCGTCTGCGTTCGTTGTCCTCCGAGTCAGAGCCTGAGCCACATTTCCTGAGCCGCTGAATCCCATTCGGCGAGATCGGCATGCACGTGCTTGTTTTCATACTACGCTGCGAGTTTGTGCTGGAGCCAGTGCTGCTTTCGGATCTGTGTTTTTTGCTTGGGGGAGCAGAGGAAAAATCGGAGTCGTCGGAGTACGGCGAAGGCGCTGCGTAGTTGTGCTGCTGCTGGTGGATGGAGGCGGCTGCCGTTCTTTTTAAAATGAGCTCCTGAGGTGCCCGGCTCGCACCCGAGTTCAGCCGGCTCGTCGACGATGATGCCTGAGAGTGGAAGTTCTTGCTAACTGTGGATCGCCGCTTCTCCACTGTGACTACATCTATCTCTTCCTCCTCTTCCTCTTCTTCCTCATCATCTTCGTCTTCATCATCCACGTCGTCGTTGTCATCTGTAAAAAAAAAAGAGAGGAAATAAGTATAAAGTCTCTCATAAGCCAAAAATGTGTTTCGTGTATGTGTGTATTATGGACAATAAAGTGTGTATGAAGGGATGTTTGTTCTTGTTTCTCTATCTGTGTGTGTGAGTGAGTGAGTGAGTGAGTGAGTGAGTGAGTGAGTGAGTGAGAGTGAGAGAGAGAAAGAGAGAGCAGATAAATGGTTTGCTCAAATCTTTTTTACCGTGCCCTTTGACAGACTTCAACTTTTGATAAGAAGTTTTGTGTGTGTGTGTGTGTGTGTGTGTGTCGAGCTTTGTTCAGTAGTCATTTAGCTGAGAGAGTGTAACGGCCGGTCCAGGTGCAGAGACAGAACACGGTGAAGAAGCGACACCCTCCGGGCCGCATTTATGAGATAATGGAGGTGATTATCAGCTAAGCCACTCATGAAGTGTGTTTGCCATTAACTGGAATCTCATGGTCTCACTCTTCAAATGTTCTCTGCAGGAACCCGTCTGTGTGTGGCGGGACCAGGCGGCTTTATGAAAAAGTAAAGAAGATCTTTTTCTTTCCTTCTTTTTTTTTTCCTCTTCACTTCTGCCAGAGGCTATGTTTTATTTTGGACTGGGGTGGAGAGAGAATGCTGAAGAAGACAAAAAAAGAGGCCTACATAGTATAGTGTGAGTGCAGGAGTGTTGTAATCGTGAGCAGTGATTATTCGCGGGCTTTGGCCAAAACCCTGAGACATGTGACTTGGAGCTGTTCCAGACGGACAGCTGAAGGAAGATCGCACTCCTTCAAAGCTGTAAAGAGAGACGGCTGGTGTTTTTCCCCCATTATTATTATTCTGCAGCCTTCGGCAAGTCTCTCTGCCTGCCAAGTCGAGCCCACAGTGGTATGCTCGCTTTCTCTCGCTCAGTCTACACACACACACACACACACAAACACACACACACATGCACACACTCACCACCTTTATACAGACCACACGCTGGAACACCGTGCCAGGTCTCACACTCACGTGAGAGGACCGATCTGGATTTGCATACGAAACAACGGCTACGTCTGGACAGGAAGTGCCTCATTGTATCAGGGGAACGTAAATTTTCTTAAACAGACCACATTCTCTGCAAAACACAGCCTCGCACGCTCACACACAAGTTTAACCAGCCTCCCGAATTGAGGCTCTGATCGTTTAACACCAAAGCTTTTCAAAACAAAAAGGGTTCCACTGAGAACCTTTTCTTAAACTGAGAACCCCTTGATTTGGGGTTCTAAGAAAAACCTCTTTCTAAGAAAGAAGTTCCTCTTTAAAGAAGAACAGTCTTTTATGCTGTTAGATGGGACATTATTTTGTACATCGGGTGTTATTTCAAACTACTGATTTGTTATGAAAATGAAAATCCCCCCCAAATATCACCGCCTGAAACATCACATCTCCACACAAAAGGAGCTGAGCTGTTTGTTTTCGAGCCTTTTCAAGTCTGAGTTTGTATTATCGCCACCTAGCGGACATGTGGAGACGGCGCACTGACATAACGCGCCCACCGTCAGCACGAGCAGCAGCACCCAGTGACCCCACCGGTAATCCGATTGATGGGGCTGTCATGTGATCTCTCAAATTAACCCAATAACACTTGTTTACTGGGTAAGAACGCATTTTATACTTAAAAACGTTGATGCATTTTATACAATAAAAGCTATTATTTGACACTGAATCAAATATCAACCGATTTTTTTTGTTTTATATTTTATTTTATTTTTTAAACAATGCACTAATGCAGTAATGAAGCAGCGTAGAAATAGTTCATTGTGTGTGTGTGTGTGTGTGTGTGTGTGTGTAAGAGAGAGAGAGAGAGAGAGAGAGAGAGAGAGAGAGAGAGAGAGTGCCCCTGTCCATGGTATTCCCAGAGTGTATTGTTGTTGTTGTTGTTGTTGTTAGTGCTTACCGGAGTCGCTCGGGCTGTCGTCATCATGCCTGTCCACGGGAGCCAAGGATGCGCACCTCGTCTGGCTCGCGCTCTGCCCTTCGTTCCTTTTGTTTACAGGGAAGGGGAAAACCACAGCGGGGTCCACGCACTCAGTCGCAGCCCGGTTCGTCTCGGGTGCCTTCAAAGCGCTGCTTTTAAGTCCGGAAGATCCAGAAACAGAAGCAGCGGTGGCTGCAGATACCGAGGAAACGGTCCGGCTGAGCTTCTCGTTGACGGCGCGCTCTAGTTTTTCGCGCGCCGAGAATCCACTCCACATGCAGTCCTGCAGGATGACCGGGTCATCGAGTGCACACGCGCCAAACAGGTCGCTCTCCGGTGCACGCCACGCTTCGTCCTCGGTGTCCTGTGGCGGTAGAAGCAGCAGCTCGGAAGCCCAGTCCAGCGGATCACCGAGTCCAAACGCACCAGGAGACGCGCACTCAATCCCCGCATCCACGCTCGCGAGCGCCGCACGGCTTGGAGACAGCGGTGGGGTTGGAAGCAGCTCGAATTTTTTCCAGATGTCTTCTCCAGGGCCGCACAAGTAAAAATCATCCTCATCCGGGTAGAAACACGGCTGGAAGGAATCAAACTCCAGGTCGGAGTTTTTCATCACGGCTGGCATTGTGTTCTTTCTAATAACAAACTGAGAGAGAGAGAGAGAGAGAGAGAGAGAGAGAGAGAGAGAGAGAGAGAGAGAGAGAGAGAGAGAGAGAATATTATTTATAGATTTGTACAATAAACGTGCAGATTGATCAATAGGACGTTACAATTTTTTTGTTCATCTAGAATTAACTTAGACCATTATATCTGGCTCTATATCAAGTGTCTAACTGTCAGCTAAGCCTATTTATACAAGCTTCAGTCTTTCCACGCATTTCCACGCATTCACTGGGCTTCAGTAAGTAAATCACTCCAAACGCACATCATTGCGTATTTGTTAGACCCAAACCGCCCCAATCTGTAAAGGAAAGCGTTTCTTACCTTTGCTGCCGGTGTGTGTGTGGGAGAGAGAGAGAGAGAAAGAGCGTGTGTGTGTGTTGTCTCGAGTCTTATTTGAAGGCAGACGCGGTGTTGAAGCGTCTGTCTCCCGCCTCCTTACTGCGCCCGGGCTAAGCGAGCTGCGCTGCCTAGTTGCTTTCTGTCCAACCGCCACGAGCGCGCACTTTTCTTAGACGTGCAAACCCCGCCCATCAAAATGGGGGCGGGGCCGATTGACTTTGAAACCAATCCAGCGCAAGCCGTTTGATTTATGGTCATTGCGGACTGCCTGTGAAGCAGTTTTAATCCCGGTTTTAAGAGACTGGTCTATTTGGAACAACGACAGTGTCCACGGACGTGTTTCATTCCAGACTTCAATCCTCTTTTGCTAAATCTAGTGTCCCATATAACGTGCATATGCGGCGTGACGTGATTCACACAAATGAGATACAGGTTTTTAAATATATGTGTATAACTCGAGGCATCTCTTATTGTTAGGGCTCAGGAATGAGGTCATCACTCGAGTCGGGTCCACGGTGCCTCCATGTGGACAAGAAGCGCATTTCTCCTAACAGACTGGAACCCACTCACAGACTACACAGTACACAGAGAACAAACTACACAGTACACAGAGAACAAACTACACAGTACACAGAGAACAAACTACACAGTACACAGAGAACAAACTACACAGTACACAGAGAACCCACTCACAGACTACACAGTACACAGAGAACAAACTACACAGTACACAGAGAACCCACTCACAGACTACACAGTACACAGAGAACCCACTCACAGACTACACAGTACACAGAGAACCCACTCACAGACTACACAGTACACAGAGAACCCACTCACAGACTACACAGTACACAGAGAACCCACTCACAGACTACACAGTACACAGAGAACTCACTCACAGACTACACAGGAAATATCTTAGAAATGATTAGAAAATTGAAACGCTAACAAAACCATTCTTGGAGACTTGGGGAAAGTGAACACAAAATATGAACACAAGCTAGGGTGACACCACCACAAGTTTAAATGGAACAGAAACTTAAAATATGACAAACTGCGAGGCAATTAATTTATTAAGAATATTTATTACTATTAGTAGTATTTATATATTTATTTATATTATTATTATTATTACTTATATATATATATATATATATATATATATATATATATATATATATATATATATATATATATATATATATATAAATTATTATTATTATTTTCTTTGATTTGACAAGATGATAAAATGTACCGTCTATAGAGACAGCTGGGCTGGTGTTTGGGAAGAAGGTAGAGCTTATAAATAAGAAAACAACAGAAGCAACTGGTCATTTAAGTTCCTTTATTTTCTCTCCAGTAGATAAAAGGATGCATTAGGAATTGAGTCAAAAATTGGCAGTGAATATGATGACTTGCTCTTGTTTACTTTCACTGCTGTAACTCTTTAATTTCCACGGCCTGCTCAGGAAAAACACACAAAGATCGCTCAGGATTCCTCCTCAAACTGTAAGCTCTTTGGATTTCAGCAAGAATCAACATAGATGGTGTGACAGTAAGTCTGTTACACTTACAGAGGAGGAAGATATACATCACTCGTCAAAGTTAGCTCTTAGCTTGTTACAAATAAAAGACAAAAATGGAAGCATTCTTGTGTTATTTTCCACTTTGTAGATTTTGTTTTTTTTTACTTTGTAGATCAAAAATGTCCAAAATGATATCACTGTAAGTCGAATGCAACATTATTACCTCCATCAGAGAGCGTCCTTCTGTGGTTAAGACACTTGTAATTAGCTCGTGGGGTCTGATACTGTAGCTGGTGCAGTTTGATGACAGGCATCATAATGAATGTTACACACAGGATGAACAAATTGTACATTCATTAGCTCAGTAACAGCTCCAGTGTTCTTCCCACTCTGATGAGTTGGTTGACTAGAAATGTAATTGGCGAGGCTTTATGTTCCATTGATTTCCTATAAACGAATATACAAACTGTTATACAAATCAACACCGACACAGTGCTCGCGACTCCCCGAGCCACCTGTGAACCTTTCAGATCTTCTGTTATATATTCAGGTGGCTTCTTGTAGTTTTCACATTAGGAGTAGAGTAAGCAGTGAAGTTTGCATGTTTGCATCAAGACAGATTTAAACAGAGCTACAGACCAAACAAAACCAAATCTAACAATCTAAAAGAAACCCGCTTGTCCTGGATTAGGATCCACCTCTGGTCCTCTGCCTGTGAGTTTGCAAGGTTAAAGACTCCCAGCGAAAATCGCTGCATCCTGTCCAGAGTTCGAGCGAACAGCCGAATGCTTTGCCATGTGCTCATAGTGAATTACATAATCCCCTGACCTTTGATTTAACCTGCTGACCCCAGTGCTGTAGGTTATGAGAGACTGGGATGTGCTATCGGGTAAAACCTTCCACTTGTTTCTTTCCACAAATTGGGAGATATGGGAATAAAGGTGGGGGGTGGGGGTGGGCTGGGGATCAGATCACTCCCTGAAGAGTCCAGTCTCCATGACCCTGGTTAAGACCAAACTTCCTTTGTGAAAGTGAGGGGGAGTGGGAACCCGAGCTGCTTGGTCCGGGAGCATGTCCGGTTCTGTGTATGTGTGTGTTTGTAACTGTATGTGTATACAGTATATGTGTGTGTCTATTTTTTCTCTTTGGTTTCGTTTTGGCAGTGGCTCTAACTATGTTGGACAGATGTGTAAATATGGTAAGCAGGATTTATGAAACATCTCTGACACTCAGTTTTTAAAAATCAATCTATTATTAACTTCAATTGTTTACATGCTGTTGCTAATCTCAGACCAGTGTAAATTATGATGCCGACTTCTTGTATTTATTGTGTTACCGTGTTCCTGTTTACAGATGGCGCCAGGATTTTTTGGGATTTTACGTATAGAGAAATTAACATAAAATCAGTGATTTCACTGATTCGAGATTAAAGTACAAATTAAAAACTGGTTAAAAAACGTTCAACAATCAGAAGAAAAAAAAACTGGATATAAAGCTACAATACCTTCACTGCTTGTAAGCATCACAACAGCAAATTCTTTTTTATTTATTTTTCCTCTAATTCAAAGACCCTTTTTTGTCCTCTGTACCGTTACTATGTCCTAAGTTACTGCCAGTCCAAACCCAAGTCAGTATAAAGCGATGTATAAGGCTCTCTGCTTTGACTCTGGGAGCAAGACTATGTCCTGTGTTTCTCGCACTAGCCGGTAGAACTGCGTCATGGATGGTTAAGCAATTGGGCCAGTTTGGATAAAACAATCATATTTAGAGAAAAGACAAAAGCAAATCCAGAAGCCTTGGTGACGGCATGCTGCGAGACAATGGAGGCGTGCAGGCGAGCACATCAATAATACACACGATCGGAAGTCGGTCCCGGCCGCATGCCCTGGTATGTGCTGTGTGCTGCCGCGCTACTGTGTAAAAGCAACGTGTGTTAAATAATTCTGATTCACACCAAAAGTTTGCAGCACACACACACACACACACACACACACACACACACACACACACACAGTAACTTTGAAGGTTGGGGTCAGAGCACAGAGTCAGCTATCTATTATACAGTACCACTGGAGCACAGAGGGTTAAGGGCCTTGCTCAAGGGCCAAACAGTGGCAGCTTGGCAGTGCTGGTGCTTGAACACTGAGCCTCTAATCAATAACCCAGAGCCTTAACCGCTTGAGCCACCAATGTTCATATAAATGCACGGTGCATAGCAGCAATAATAATAATAATAATAATAATAATAATAATAATAATAATAACAACAACAATAATAATAATAATAATAATAATAATAATAATAATAATAATAATAATAATAACAAACAAACAAACAAACAAATAAATAAATAAATAAAAGGTCTGTGTGCCTCTGTGATGTTTTTTTTTTAATCTTTTATAATTGGGTATAAATTTTAGGGTGCCAAAACATTTGCATATATACACAGTAGCACATTCTGATTTTGATCATCTCACCTGCAAATTATATCGTTTTTGCATGTCATAAACAAAGACACATGAAAACAGAGGCCTCTGGTTAGTTGTAGCGTTCTTCAATACAAGAGACAACTGAAAACAACGCTTTGTTGCTCTTTCAGCTGAAGCAGTGACCAGAGGTGATGAATTCAAGCCAATTCTGGACAAAAGGAAATGACAGAAACAACAAAGGAAGTGAGGTGAAGAGAAAAGAAGACGTTGTGGTAGAACGTGCTGTTTATCATTTCTACTATTAGCATGTTGTCACCTTGTCTGAAGTAGAATTCGGTTAATTTCCTCTCCTCTCCTCTCCTAACGTTCCTTCTCGCTAACATTATTAGCAAACGGTGAAGTCTCTTCAGATTAGCTTCCAGCAGTCATCCGAGTCTCTAAACCTGAGATTATCTGGGATAAGTTGAAGAATTTCTATCTCATCATCGTTGACACGGTTCAAAAGTGTCTGAGTTCAGTTCTCTCCATCATCTGCAAGCCTGCACTTTTTCCCGATGAAGCTACTGTAGCTGACAGAAAACAGTTTAGTTCTTTTTTCTCACTGGAAACCATCAGTGACAAATAAAGCAAGCTTTCCTCACGATCCAAATTTGAACCCAAAATCCTAAGAATGTGCAAGGAAAATAATCAGTTTAGAAAAATTTTAAACTGAGCTTACAACACGTTAATGGATCTTAATGGATGGTTGTAGTTACAGGGATCATCTCAATCACATCAGTTTATCTACACTTAGCTTGCTAGTTATCAAACTCATCCACATCAAGAAAGTGGTAGATTTATTTCCTCACCCAAATGAGGATGAAGTTCCCTTCTGAGTCTGGTTTCTACCTCATATCATCTCAGGCAGTATTTTATTAGAAATAAATGTCAGAGAAAAATTGTAAAAAAAAAAAAAAAAAAATGTACAATTTACAATTTTTATTCTGTTTCTATTCTTCTGATTAGCTTCTTTGAGACAAGGTCCATTATTAAAAGCGCTAGACAAATAAATTGAGTTGAAATAAATGTCATGCTGCCAATAACGGATCATATGATTTTTTCTTTATTTAGTCCGTTTATTAACCGAGTAGTTTAAGCAACAAGGTGCTTGTAAAAAAAAAAATACACCGAAGGACTAGGAGCGACTCAATGCTTAAAATTTCAATGCTTAATATCTATAAAATCAGACAGCCGTGTTGTTTTTTATCACAAGTAGATTTGATCAGAAACCTAGAGGACGATTCTGCTTCTCAGAGTCTGTATGAACACGTGAAAAATCATGCACACTAATACACACACACACACACACACACACACACACACACACACACACACACACACACACACACACACACACACACACACATACACACACACACATAAAGATAGCAGACCTTTTTTTTTGTGCCGAACATCTTATTGTTCATCCTTTAATCATCACCCCAGTCACTCAGGCAGGCAGGATTCCACAGTGGCACATCTTCCTAACAAACACACCCTCACACCAGCTTCTCTTCTGTTCAATTAGTCACCCCTGACCTCCGGTCCAACCCCCGAAGCAGCACCCAAATCCCCTCGACTTTCTCTTTATACATTCCTCAAATCTTTTTGTGATCCAGACTCCAGAATGATCTGTCAATTAACCTGTCGACGATTTCCGACGATTTTTGTTCTTTTAATGTCCCCTCGGGCGTTTCGTCTGCACCGGGCTCTTTCCATCTGTAGATGAACTTTCACACAAATATCTAATGAGTTCTTACGGATTCGAAACAGACGAAGAATAAAAGAAGAATAAAAGGTATTTCGGTGATTCAGAGAAAACGTACGGGACGTGTTGAGCTACACGCCACATGGAAACTCCAGGTTGAAAACTGAAATATTTTTCCCTTGTCTTAGGTAAAAGTTTTAATGAGTGAGTAGCTCGCCATATCAGATACCGTTGTTTGTGTTGAACAAATTGTTACAGCTCATAACCCAGGAAATATTTTCATATAATTGTCAGCCCGAGGCCTGCTGTGTGGTTCTGTATATTTAACAGAAAGCTGTATTCCATGCCAAAGCAGAAGTGTGTGTTTGTGTGTGTTTGTTGTTCTTATTGTCACATATGGTTTATGTTTGCATTTAAGTTCCCCTCAGGTTAAAACTGGCAGAGATTAAAGATAAGAGGTGGACGGCTGTCGTCTTTCCTCTTCGTTGGGGGAATTTCCACACTTCATATTAATAAAGGAAGAAGAGGAACGATTCCACACTCAGGGCTTTGTGCAGGATGCTCGAGTTCTTCCACTTCAACCTCGACACACCATGTACATCACTTGGTGCTTGGACAGGTCTCTTAGTTCTGTCAGCACCATTTCCTACACAGGGTCTACATGGAGATGGCTGGAGTTTACCCCAGAGGACTTGGGGTGTAAGGCAGAGGACATCCTGGACAGGGTGCAAGACACAATCGAACCCACTCACACACTATGGACAATTTAGAGATGTCACTTGGACTGGGGAGGAAACCAGAGAACCACGAGGAAACATCAGAAGCACAAGGAGAACATGAATACTCAACACACAGGACAGAGGCAGGATTTGAACCCAAACTGAGAGGTGCCTCCATGCCACCATGCCCTGCGCCTCTTAGTTCCAGTGAGAGAAAATGATAAATATACATCACAGAGTGACATTGTATATAATTTTGTGTTTAAAGCTCAGCTTTGAGGAACAACATATGGCCAAGATGGCCAGGGTGCATAAACTTTTGCCCGTTCTTTTTTTAAATGTATTAATGCATGTATTTCTGCCTCTATTCTGTTTTCTTTTCTGAAACAAATGTGAAAAACCTCTACAAGAAGTAGATATTTAATGGGATGTAAACTAAAATCACCTTTCTTTCTTTCTTTCTTTCTTTCTTTCTTTCTTTCTTTCTTTCTTTCCTTTGTTTTTTCTAGAGGTTGGAAATTGCCTATTGCACTTCACATTAGATATATATTTTTTTCTGTATTCAACAAAAATACAGTTCAGTTTGACAGATAGATAGATAGATAGATAGATAGATAGATAGATAGATAGATAGATAGATAGATAGATAGATAGATAGATAATTTTATTGTTCCAAAAGTAAATTGCAGAGTTACAGTAGTGCTAAAAAATTACACAGGAAAATAGATAAATGCAGTTAATACAAATAAAGACAAAAAAAATTAAATATAATATTTACTATGTATTATTTGAATATATATTAGAATATTATTTAATAAATGTTTAGGTAAATATTTAATAAACATAAGTAACAAGTATAAAATAAATGATATATCATTTAATACATTTCATTACACAGTATACAGTCTATTAAAAAACTTATTTAATATATTATATATTATTTCAAATCTATTCAAAATGGATTTTTAGGGGTGAGATTGAGTCACTGAGATTTAAACAACAAAATAATCTAAGTCAAATCTCTAAATTATAGATTTTATGTAAATCAGTCCGAAGCATCTGGCCGTACTCGGCATTTAGCCGATCGCCGTCTGTCACTCTTGCATCCATGATGTGAAGACAAGAGTCGTGAAGTGAAAAGAGAAGATCTGGATTCAGGAGTCAGATATTTAATCAGATTAAGCTTTACTGTGTCCTTTTCAGGAGCTCATTCATTTGTTGAATCTGTCTGAAGTGTTTACTTTTCCCTGTTAGTTTCTACAATGTTTTTTACAGACGCAGCTAAATAAAATACTTCGTTAACAACAATACTTAACAACGCCTTGTTCAGGTTTCTTGTCTCAGTCGAACCCCAGTGAAGCACGGATGATGATTACGATGATTGGCGTATAAACTAAACGAGTGCCTAGTGACATTCAGTAGATTTATTGCAGAGGAGTTAGAGGAACAGTGGAGTCTGTAACGGAGGAGGCGATGATGAATGTCGAGGATGAACATAAATATTTGTGGAGGAGGTATAAAGGAAGTCGGTTTCTTTAAATCCTTTGCTCAAGCACGAGCATGAACGTATAACTCTGAGCTAATTCCTGTCCTCTGACTAAGGCTGAGATTTTTCCAGGGGTCTGGGGCTGATCTACCTGTACGCTGATGTATGAGAAGGTTTTAATGTGTTTTAACTCTTAACTCGACTCGTGGCCGGGTCAGTGTTAACATCCCGACTTACGGAAATCTCATTGATTATTCCACCGTTTGACCTCCGAGGTGAAAACCGTTTGAATTATTTGCATAAATCTGGATCGAATCGATCGTCTGCGGCTAACTTTTACCACTCGATATGATGAATAATGAATAAAACATGAAGGGCCGTGCTGTTACAGGCCGCGACTTGAAGTTTTCCTCTAACAGCAGGTCCTGAAGTATTTTAATTTTCATACAACACAGAAACTTACCGACACAAACCACTGAACGTTTAATTCATATAGTGTCCAAGAAAGTAACACTTTAGGACTGCGTATGGAATCATTCATTTATTTGGGGTTATGATACTGTGCTCTGAAGCAGGATTAGCATGACTTTCGTGGTCCTAATTACGAGGCTTGTTGCTTAGCAACAGACATC
>NC_062526.1:21574351-21594351 GCF_022655615.1 Tachysurus fulvidraco | reverse complement strand
GGAGATAGAAGAAGACAGGAGGAGATAGGAGATGTGATGAGATAGAAGAAGACAGGAGGAGATAGGAGATGTGAGGTGATAGAAGAAGACAGGAGGAGATAGGAGATGTGATGAGATAGAAGAAGACAGGAGGAGATGGGAGATGTGAGGAGATAGAAGAAGACAGGAGGAGATATGAGGCGATAGGAAAAGATAGAAAGAGATGTGAGGAGATGGGAAAAGATGGAGGTAGGAAGAGACAGGAGGAGATAGAAGAATAAAGGAAGAGGTAAGAGATGAAATGGAAGGAGATAGGAGGAGATAGAAAGAGATAGGAAGAGCTAGAAGAAGACACAAGGAGATACGAGGTGCTAGGAAGAGGTAGAATGAGATGTGAGGAGATGGAAAAAGATGGAGATAGGAAGAGACAGGAGGAGATTGAAAGAGATGTGAATAAAAATGAAAAAGATGGATATAGGAATAGAAAGAAGGAAACAGAAGGAGATAGTAAAAGATATGAGGAGACAGAAAAATCCAGGAGATAGAAAGAGATGGGAGAAAGTATGAAAGGAGATAGAAAGAGATAGGAGGATAATATAGTAGGAGTTAGAAAGAGATAGGAGGATGTATGAGGTGACAGAAGAAGATAGGAAGAGACAGGAGGAGATAGAAAAAGATAGAGATCGGAAGAGATAGAAAGAAATAGAAGGAGATAGGAGGAGACAGGAGTAAGAAGAAACAAATTGATATAGAAAGAGATGGGAGGAGATGTATAATATATAAATAGAAAGAAAGAAACAGAAGGAGATAAGAAAATATAGTAGGAGATAGAAAGAGATAGGAGGATGTATGAGATGACAGAAGGAGATAGGAGGAGACAGAAGGAGCGAGAAGGAGATAGGAGGAAATAGAAAAAGCTAGATACCAAAAGAGAAAAAGGAGAGGAGAAGATAAAAGAACAATGAAGGAGGTAGGACGAGACATAAAGAGATGGAAGGAGATGGGAGGATATAGAAGGAAATAGGAGTAGCCAGGGGGAGCTAAAATGAGAAAGGAGGAGGGGATATGATGGACATGATGATGAGTTCCAACTCGTGATTATCTCAGTGATAAAGGGTTGGTGGATGTAAATACAGCTAGCGCAGAGATATGAACAGAACACTGCAATGTTTTCAGTGAAAATCTCCTCACACTCAGTGTGATATTTCTCATCATGACATTATCCTAAAATGTCTGAAGAAGAAAGGGAGAGAAAATGTGCAGTAAAGTTTATATGAAAAATGGGTGAATGGCTCATTAGTGAATGAATGAATGAATGAATGAATGAATGAATGAATGAATGAATGAATGACAAATTTGTTAGTGAGTGAGCAAGAGAGCAAGTGAGTGAAAAAGATAAATGAATTGAATAATTGAATGTAAATTTCTTAATGAAGTAGTGAGTGAGGAGTGGGTGGGTGAGTGAGTGCATATGTGAGTGGGGAAAAGATGAGGAATGAATGAATGAATCAATCAATCAATCAATGAAATTGTGTTAATGAATGAGGAACGGAGGGAGGGAGAAAGCGGGTGAGTGAGGGAGTGAGTGAGTGAGTGAGTGAGTGAGTGAGTGAGTGAGTGAAATGAATGAATGAAAAGTTTTTTAATGAATGAGAGAGGGAGGAAGGGAGGAAATGCATGAATGGGTGGGAGAAAAATTATGAATAAATAAAATTGAATGCACGAATGAATGAATATGTGCTAATGATTAATGGGGGGAGGGATTGGGTGAGTGAGTGATGAATGAGTGAGGGCGGGAGGGAGGAAATGCATGAGTGGGTGGGAGAAAAATTATGAATGAATGAATGAATTAATTAATGTTGCTGATTAGTGAGTGAGTGAGTGAGTGGGTGAGTGAGTGAGTGAGTGAGTGAGTGAGTGAGTGAGTGAGTGAATGAGTGAGTAAGTGAGTGAGAAAGTGGGTGAGTGAGTGAGTGAATGAGAAAGTGGGTGAGTGAGTGAGTGAGTGAGTGAGTGAGTGAGTGAGTGAGTGAGTGAGTGAGTGAGTAAATGAATGTGTGAGTGATTGAGTGAGTGAGTGAGTAAATGAATGTGTGAGTGAGTGAGTGAGTGAGTGAGTGAGTAAATGAATGAGTGAGTGTGTAAATGAGTGAGTAAGCAGTGAGTAAGCGGGTGAGTGAGTGAGTGAGTGAGTGAGTGAGTGAGTGAGTGAGTGAGTGAGTGAGTGAGTGAGTGAGTGAGTGAGTAAAGGAGTGAATGAATGAACTACCAAACGAATATCAGTGTACACAAGTGTTTATTGGCTGCATTAGAATAAGATAAATACTTAATGTCTCATTCCAGAATACAAGCATCAATGTGTTTTACTTTCACTTTCCAGTGTGACTAAAGCTAATCCTGAAATCCTTCATCAGCGATTCTATCAGAACGTACCGTACAATCATTACAAACCAGTTTCTCTTTCCCACAAAGCACAAACAACAAAAAAATAAATAAATCTGTGAGAAAAAGAGCGAGAGAGAGCGAGAGAGAGAGAGAGAGAGAGGGTGGGAGGTTAAGCTAGAGTTAAACCTGCCAGACACGACAGGCCTCTCCATGTGTTCAGACAGGCTGAGCTTCCTCATTCCCTCACATGAGGCACCGATGATGACAGATACTGAGAACCTTCAGTGACCTGGGAACACACACACACACACACACACACACACACACACACACACACACACACAGCGCTTGTTATACAGAAACTAACAGTACCGGTCTCCAGGTTCTGTTTCCTGCACAGCCAGTACAGTGCAAGTCAATAAAAAAGTTTGCTGATGTATAAATAAGGAAAAAAATATATGTTTATTAAGTTTTTGACAAAAAAGTGTCACGTTTAGGCGAGCGAAAAAGCACGAATGTGTCTGGAATACATTGTTATATGTCAGTACTCGGAGAAGGATGGCGTAACGCTTTTTGGGTACTGATTAAATAAATACAGTTGCTGTTAATGGAGCCTTGGACCCTGAGGTTAATGATAATATAGTAATAAAGCACAAAGTAGAGGACGGCTGAGCTGACGCACGCCTGAGAAACCGCCTCTCCTGGCCTCATTAGCAGAAGTAAATGTTAGCCTGACATGTGTGTCTTTCCAAACACATGCTGGAAGCTCTGATCTGACCCCATGGCTTAGTATGTGTTTCTGAAGGACTGCAGTAGCCTGGAGACCTGTGACCTTTGACCTGCAAGGGGACGTCGATCGCTCTCGGCAAACCCTTAATCTGGGGCTGTCCTGGTCTTTATCGTCATGTGATCCTCAAATCAATTAAATCTAACATTCCTCTGAGCTGCAGTCATTTCCGTCCTGGGACTGAGGCTTTCTGTTCAGCTCTGTGTGACTATTCAGGCTTCTCTCTCTCTCTCTCTCTCTCTCTCTCTCTCTCTCTCTCTCTCTCTCTCTCTCTCTCTCTCTCTCTCTCTCTCTCTCTCTCTGTCTCTCTCTCTGTCTCTCTCTTTCTCTCCCTTACTGGCAGGCCCTTTATTTCTTACTTTATAGCACCTGAGTTATGTCAAGTTATATTTATACATTCACATATTATTAAATACTGCTCATTCATTCAGCTATTCACCCACATCCTCACTCAATCATTAACAAATTTATATTCATTGATTCATTCACCCTTTTGTGTATTCATTCATCTTTTTCACTGACTTACTGACTCATTTACTCACTCACTCACTCACTCACTCACTCACTCACTCACTCACTCACTCACTCACTCACTCACTCAGTAACAAATATTCATTCATTCATTCATTCATTCATTCATTCATTCATTCATTCATTCATTCATTCATTCATTCATTCATTCATCCATTCATTTACTTGTTTGTTTGTTCATTCATTCATCTTTTTCACTTACTCACTCACTCATTAACAAATGTCTATTCATTGATTGATTCATTCTTTTGTTTATTCATTCATAGTTTTCACTGCCTTACTCACTCACTCACTCAGCAACAAATATTCATTAAGTTATTCATTATTTCATTTACTTGTTTGTTCATTCATTCATCTTTTTCACATACTCACTCACTCACTCACTCACTCGTACCACATATGTACTCGTTCATTCATTCATTCATTCATTCATTCATTCATTCATTCATTCATTCATTCATTCATTCAATAATTAATAATATACAAATGTATATTCATTCATTCATTTATTATTTAATTTATTCATTTAATCATCTTTTTTACTCACTCACTCACTCACTCACTCAATGACAAATTTCTATTTATTTATTCATATTTTTATCTCACTCACTCATTTATTTACAAACATTTAATGAATTCATTCACTCATTTGTTCATTCATTCAACTTTTTCACTAACTCTCACAGTCATTCACTCACTCATTAACAAATATTCATTCGTTCATTTACTCGCTCATTTATTCATTCATTCATCCATTCACTCATTAACAAATTTATACTCATTCATTCATTCGTTCATTCATCCATTCATTCCTTCACAGATACTGCTTTATCCTGCACATAATCACAGTGAAAAGTAAAAAAAAACACTAATTCTACCAGTTGATCTGTTTTTAATTGCTTCTTTAAAGCAGATCAGCCCCTTTAGGATTTATTAAAATTGTTGTCTGTCTATTGATCTGTTTATGAAGTAAACACAACAAAATTAAATAAAAACAATACAAACAGAATAAAATCAAGTAGAAACTGTACAAGGTGCCATATTGGTTTTGTGCGATGCAGCATATAAACAAATCAGGATAAAGGGCAGTAGTGCAGTAATGTGGTGTAATTACACAACCTGTAGAGGTCCTAAATGTTAAGTTTACTAATCAGCCATATCACCTGTGGGATCAAACCGTCCCCTGAGTGTGTTTGCGTGCTCTGATTTCCTGCACTAACTTCTACCTGGAGGTTCAGGAAACTTTTGCTTATGCATCACCTGGGAGAGAGTTCCACCTCCAGTGATACCCCGGGGCAATAATACAACCCTCTGCAGGAAAGCAGTGCAGCTGAATGTGATTCATTTTCAAATTCTTTTCATTTATTTATTTATTTATTTATTTATTTATTTATTTATTTATTTATTTATTTATTTATTTATTTTTAAATATATGTCTATTAAGCTCTATTATAAATTTAAATCAGCCACGAAATTATCGTTTCTCAGCAGGTAGAATAATTTTTTTTCTTAATTCATTTTCTTTCTTTTTTTTTATAATTGTTAATGTGATCTGTATATTTTTTAAAAGTATTCATCTGAAATAAATTGTACTAAATGTCCCATGTGAGAAACAATCAGATCATTCATTCATTCATTTTCTACCGCTTATCCGAACTACCCGGGTCACGGGGAGCCTGTGCCTATCTCAGGCGTCATCGAGCATCAAGGCAGGATACACCCTGGACGGGGTGCCAACCCATCGCAGGGCTCACACACACTCTCATTCACTCACACACTCACACACTACATGCATGTCTTTGGACCGGGGAGGAAACCAGAATACCCGGAGGAAACCCCCGAGGTACGGGGAGAACATGCAAACTCCACAGACACAAGGCAAAAGGCGGGAAATAATCAGATCAATGATCAGCAAAATAAATTTACTGTTTGTGATTTAATCCGATTTCTGTGCACTCAAGTTATCTGGTATCAGCTCACTACTGTAGGTCAATAATCACTTATGTATTTATTTATTTATTTATTTTTAATTATTTATTTGAATCCTAAAAAGAATTATTTTGACATTAACAGTCCAACAGTCCATTACTGTCCAAAATCTCCACTCGTAATCACAATATGCGTCTCCAGGGCTCAGTAACAAAAGATCAGAATTTTAGCTCTAGAAATAAATATATAAGTACAATTTTGCCTGAATTAAAATCAAAGAATTAAGCAGCCAGTAATTAAAAAACTACATGATAGCTTTTTAATTACACACACATACAGAGAGTCTCAGCTTCACTTTTAGTCAGTGAATCAAATCACTTTAAGTCTGATTTGACTCTCTGTTCAATTTTCACAATAAATTTTTTTTTTTTTTAAAGGACAGGTTTGAGCAAATAAAAAAAAATATCCAGAAGTCTTAGATGGAATTATTAGAATAATTGTTAAAAGAGAGTGCAGAGAGGATAGAAAGGATAGAGAGGATAGAGCAGGGTGTCCTGGCTTAAGATCGACGGCTCGCAGTTCCGAATTCGTGACTCGTTTGTCACTCTGTCAGTCGAGAGCAGAAGCGGATGAGGAAATTAGGAAGTATGTTTTCCAGCATGGAGCAGCTGTGTGTACGAGTCAGGGCAAACCGGATGAACAAGGAGACGAATCGCCAGTGGCTAGTGTGACTTCCTGTTGAGGTCCAGGCCGGAGAAGAGACCCATGGGAGACGGGATTAATCACAGCAATCAGCATCATTAAAACCATTTAAACCACCCAGAGAGAGAGAGAGAGAGTGAGAGAGAGAGAGAGAGAGAGAGAGAGAGAGAGAGAGAGAGAGAGAGAGAGAGAGAGAGAGAGAGAGAGAGAGAGAGTTAATGTTTTCGTTTGAAGACACACTGAACTAGCGAGTTGCACTTAACCACTTGTGTGGAGTAAAGTTTAGCCCACTTGGGAAATCGCAGGAAACTCGCACACTGCACCATGCATCCTCAGTCTTCACAACAGGAAGAGCTTTTATTTTTACACACATATTGTAACGGACAGGTTAGAAAACGTTTCCTCAAAGGACGTTACGACACCAACATGGAGAAAGATGGCGAGTCTGCTGAGCTGCCACTCATCCCGAACTAATCGACATCGCCGTTCTCCCTTCTGAAATGCGTTAATATATTTAACTGAACACTAGGGATGTTCCTCTACTTGGGTCATGATGGGAAATGATAGTAGTCTTCAGTGAAGACGAATCAACCAATTAGATTGAACGAAGACGTCAGCAAATGATCAGAAGTGACTCAAGTACTTGATAAACTTATTCACACGAGTGAACGTATAAGAACAAGACTCACGAAGGACCTGAGCTAAAGCTAATAAACAACAGCTTCATTCACCATTTCTTACTTTAGCCAATGTTACATCGTGATAATACAAACTACAAAGACAACAAACTAGCTGAATGCTAATAGCCAAGATCAGTCACGATAAGACTAGAGATGTAGCAGGTAACAGGAATTATACGTATTCAAGTTTAAATTTCCAGAAATGCTAATGCTTTGTCTGTTACGCTGCTTTCACAATAGGGACGAGTGACACAGTAAAGTGACAAATCCAACCAAATTAGCCGTACGATTCTTGGCTCAATAATATGGTGCAGAATCATATGGAATAAAAATTTGTTAACTCTTTCACCTCGTCCTTTCACATACTATAAGATCTCTCATTAAAGGTGAATAAAGACATTACAGACAAATGTAGCAGTGTCGCAATGCTTTGTGTCTGAAGTGTGTTTGTAGCTAATGAAGTTAGCTTGTTTTGATAGTTTGACAATAGCTCAAGCAAAGCTTTAAATCAGACAACCAGTTCTAGTTTAGTTATTTGTGTTTAACTAGTTAGAAGAAAATATGCTGTGTTGTCTCTGTAGTAGCTTGTAGAGTTAGCTTGCTAATCTGCTAACGATGCTAATAGGGAGTTTTGTTTTAGCTTCAAAGTTCATTCATTCATTTTCTACCGCTTATCCGAACTTCTCGGCTCACGGGGAGCTTGTGCCTACAGTATCTCAGGTGTCTTTGGGCATCAAGGCAGGATACACCCTGGACGGAGTGCCAACCCATCACAGGGCACACACACACTCTCATTCACTCACACACTCACACACTAAGGACAATTTTCCAGAGATGCCAATCAACCTACCATGCATGTCTTTGGACCGGGGGAGGAAAACAGAGTACCCGGAGGAAACCCCCGATGCACGGGGAGAACATACAAACTCCACACACACAATTCGGAGGCGGGAATCGAACCCCCAACCCTGGAGGTGTGAAGCAAACGTGCTAACCACTAAGCCACCGTGCCCCAGCTTCAAAGTTTTGTATCATAATTTCTTTGCTATAAAAAAACAGGACGGATGACACACACACACACACACACACACACACACACACACACACACACACACACACACACACACACACACACACACACACATTATTCCCTATTAATAAACTACTGTGATGTTCAGAACAATTTAGACAATAAGCTTATACAGAAGACTATATAATAATTTCCTACAGTCTGTGTGCGTATGCGTGTGTGTGTGTTTGTGTTTGTATGTTTGTGTGTGTGTGTGTTTGTGTGTATGTTTGTGTGTGTGAGTGTGAGTGTGAGTGTGAGAGTGTGAGTAAACTAGTGTGTAAGTATGATGAGTGAAAGGAAGACAGATCTGATTCAGCTCTAATGTATTTGAGTTATAAGAGGCAAAACATTACACACACATATAACATGTCCAAATCACTATATCCGACATAATGCCAATGTGCAATGACATCATCTGTAACCACTCTATGGAAAGACCCTATGTGTGTGTGTGTGTGTGTGTGTGTGTGTGTGTGTGTGTGTGTGTGTGTGTGTGTGTGTGTGTGTGTGTGTGTGTGTGTGCGCAAAACAAGGAAGTATGTGTTTGCTGTGTTTCCTGCATAAAAGAGGATAATCAGATGAGCTGTGGAAATGTTCCGAGCCGGATCTGACCCGGGTTCGGTGATAAGGCAAAAAACTACTACACACACTCGCAAATCTGTCACAGTGAGACACCAGTGATGCTCATACAGTAGAGTTCATTAGTTCAATCATTTCAGACCATGAAACATCTATAAATTTCCATCCATCTGTCCATTTTCTGTATAACGTTTATCCTAGACTGTTATTACATTTAAAATTCTGTATGTAAAGTAAAGGAATAAGGCATCTCCTAAAGTGTTGTTCACTACAGGTTATGGCATATTTCAGATGAATACATTGCTTTGGGAGTTTCGAGGTAACGGGTCACCGGGTCATTTTCCTGATATGCAGTACTAGTATAGGAATTTACTGAAAACCTCCATCACCATACAGTGAACATTTGAAGACTTCATCAGGAAGGAATTAGTGTAAAGTCTGTAATGAAGTCAGAAATGACGCTGATCTGTTAGTTCTCAGGAGCTCTTGGTTACACAATTCCACTCGACTATAAACTGTTGTAGAAAGGACATTATTTACATTGATATTATTTCCTGTCCAGTGTCACCCAAATGAGGATGAGGTTCCCTTCTGAGTCTGGTTCCTCTCAAGGTTTCTTCCTCATATCATCTCAGGGAGTTTTTCCTCACCACCGTCACCTCAGGCTTGATCGTTAGATATTAGATACAGATTTTAGGGATAAATAGCAACTTAATTTGATTCTGTTTCTATACTTCTGTGAAGCTGCTTTGAAACAACGTCAATTGTTAAAAACGCTACACAAATACATTAAAATATAATGAATGTACTGCTCTAGTCACCTTTCCATTTAATCTCTCCCTGGAGTCTTTCTAGATCTTCTAATTGGCTTATTAGAAAGAAATTTCAGTCGTTTCATAAGAGGTTAAATTAGAGTTTAAGATCTTGACAATAAAATCTATATTAGAAAAACACCTGAAACTATGACTTTAAGGTACAAATGCGGCACAGATAAGCTTTATATATGAAGGGAGGTTTCCTTACTTTATGCGCCACAGATAAGCTATAAGATATATATAATTTTCTAGAAATGATTCTTTACAGTCAAAAGGAAATCTGTACACTCTTCACAATAGCATCAATGCATGCGGTTTCTTTTGTGTAGTATTTAATAAATGTCACACACTCGTTTGCGCATGAAGGCAGCGTGGGACAGCAGCGTGTTTGTCACTCCTGACACAGATGTCCGCCTCGAGGCTCGCCATGGACTCATATGAGAATCATGTGAGCACGCTGATGTCCTTTGGTTGTTGCGCTCTGACCAGACGCCTTTATCTAAGCGTCAGACTTATACATAAATGTCTTTGTTGCTTATCAAACTCTGGACTGAATGGATGAAGGCACGTTATATATCTGGTGCTCAAAAAATACTGGAAGACAAACACCAGAAATAGAAACGACGATCTCTTCTCGCCAAGAGACTTTAAATGTGGTGGATGAGGAAAGAATGAAACAGTATGAAGACAAGGCCTGAAGGCTGCTCACAATTCAAAACAGCATCACAAGACACTTAACACATAAAGGACGCTGTTAATTACAGCCAAGATTCAATTAGTCCAGACAGAGCACTCGTGGCATGAACCACCGAGCGTCTTTACTCGAGTGGCTCTTAAAGGAGTGTTTGTTCATGGGATTTTGCTTTGTTTGTGATCTGCTGCTCGCTGGATGTTTCTTTGCTTTTCACACAATGCTGCGGCGTGTGAAAAATTCAGGAGATTTTCTACAATATGTTCACTGAAAATGTTTTCCTGCATGAATCTAGGAATTGTACTGCTGCTGCCTTATGATTGGTTGATTTGAGAAACTGCATGAATAAGCAGAGTACAGGAGTATGACATTTAAAATAATAATAATAATAATAATAATAATAATAATAATAATAATAATAATAATAATAATAATAATAATAATAATTTAAAAATCTACTTAGAGATAAACTGTCTTGACTTTAAAGCATTAAATTATAGTGTAAATTCTTCTTCTTCTTCTTCTTCTTCTTCTTATTATTATTATTATTATTATTATTATTATTATTATTATTATTATTTAATATTAACCTAAATTATCCTGATTTGGAATATTTTCTTATTTTTGTGCAGCCCTCAATTAATAGTTTAAAGAAGGAATGTAAAGATAATTTAATACCAGCAGTAATAATAATAATAATAATAATAATAATAATAATAATAATAATAATAATAATAATAATAATAATAATAATACACAGCTGATACTTTTAAATATATTTTTAAATTTTTCAAATATTATTCTTAATCTCTAGGAAATAGTATTATGATTATTATTATTGTTATTGTTACCATTATTGAATATTTAATATGCAAATCCAGCTAATTTATATTTAAATTAGAATGATTTTGATATATTTAGTGCAAACAAGGAGGTTTTATCATTAAACAATTACAAAAGTATTCATGTTATTTATTTTATTACTTATTTAATGTACTAGTAGTAGTAATAGTAGTAGTAGTAGTAGTAGTAGTAGTAGTAGTAGTAGTAGTAGTAGTAGTAGTAGTATAATTATTCTTATTATTACTATCCTGAACTATCCAAAAAATCCTTTTTTGAACCCTTTGTTTTTATCTCTGAGTGTAAAATCTTAGCACTTCTTCCCCCATCCTATGTCCAGGAGTTTGTGGATTTAGGATTCAGCACAGTGTGTGCGATCGGTTGATAAAGAAGTGTTAAAGGTGTTAAAGAGAAACTCTCCTGCTGATTCCTGGCAGGTTTCCACGACACCATGTTTGTTTAACTGGATAAACCTAAAAGCTTAAACTCTTCTCACTCAGCCAGGAAACAGCTGGAGTGTTATTTACAGCTGGATCGTGTCTGATCTGACGTGCCTACTATTTTGGCAGTTGTGTGAATCATGGCCTCTTGTCATTATAACAACCCGAACGATGTCTATTCCACTAACGACTTGCTAACAGTGTGGATAATTAGCAGTTAGCACGGTGAGGTTTGAGCTGAGACGTTTTAATGGATATTTATGGTAAAATGATTCAAAGCAATCAAACTTTGAGAATTGTAGATTTCAAGATTGTTCTCTGCACCTGCTCCACCCACTTTTTCAAAGACCACACCCACAAAATCACTAATATTAGAAAAGAGCCGCTAGGAAAAATATGCTCTTTGACTCCTTTAGCTATGAAGATCAGGCTGCTTGCAGTTATCTTCTGTGTATTTTAGGCAACACAGAGGCATCACGTTGCCCTAGCGTGGGGGTTAAATGTCACAAGGTTGACCATAGATGTACGTTTAGGACCTTCTAGCCTGACCGGATGAAAAGCTGGAAACACCCAGATGATACATGTTAGCCTGTGAGCCCAACGCGTCTTACACCAATCAGCACATTCTCATGGGAAACAGAGTCCTTTCCAAGTTAAGAAGAGAGGGCAGCATCTACCTCCCCCTCCAGATCTCCGGGGTTAATTCTGGGGTCGGAGTTCAGGGGTTGAGCCTCTCCACAATGCACTGGATTGTTGATGCGAGAGAATCGTGTGTAATTGCGGCACGATGGCAGACGGGAAGTAAGCAGCGGAGTTGTGTGGCCTTTCCTTGAGACGGATCCCAGAGCTCAGAGTCACTATAAATGTTTTACACTTAGACTGCTACGTGTGAGCATCTGAATACACAAACCTGTTATACACACACACACACAAAAAAAATCACATTGTACAAAATAAAAAGGAAAAAACACAATGTTGATTATAATAAACTGGATTTTTCTGATACTTCGCCTAAAAGGTTTACTTCAGGATTGTCTTTGTTAATTATTGAAATAAATAAAAATTTTAAATCTTTCTCACTTTCCAAGAATAACGAGGTCTACGCTCCACTGTACGCTAACACTGTAAATCCACTGTTTGACCTTAAGCACTTTTTCTACCAAAAAACCTACAAACTAAACATAAACTTAGATGTCACCTGTAGAAAATGTGATTTATATGTTGACTTTTCAGCCTCGCTGCCCTGTAATTCTGCCGCTCAGCTGTTTAGTCTGTCCTGAGTACGGCCTCTGAGCAAAAATGATAGCTTATAAGTGGAAGACTGTTGAGTGCTTATCCAATATCACATTTACTATAAGCTATCTGGGATTCATTATGATACAATCACACATAAACAGTTTGGAAAGTCAAGGTACACACACTGAGGAACACACACAAGCCATTGTTTGGAATGTGTCCTTATCAGCTGTTTTAATCGTTTCACAGCTGTTTGTTTGGAGTAACTATGTTTATTGCTGTTGTCAGAAGTAAGTGTGTGTTTGTGTGTGTGTGTGTGTGTGTGTGTGTGTGTGTGTGTGTGTGTGTGTGTGTGTGTGTGTGTGTGTGTGTGTGTGTGTGTGTGTGTGTGCACATGTGTGCTGTGTGGTGTTGAGGGGTCCAGGCCCACCGTACTAAAGCTGATTGACGAGCCTGAGCTGTTTTGTCTCTCAGGGGACAGCATAGCTTTGATATGTGTCCTTTGGTCCTTCTGGGAAGTCAGTCTTTCTCTCCCCCATAACCCAAAACCACCTCTCTCTCTCTCTCTCTCTCTCTCTCTCTCTCTCTCTCTCTCTCTCTCTCTCTCTCTCTCTCTCTCTCTCTCTCTCCTCTTTCCTTTCACTCTGTATAGTAGATGCTCAAGATCCCGAGGTGTTTTGAATGAAGAAAGGTTACGAAAAATGTTTATCTCTCTCTCTCTCTCTCTCTCTCTCTCTCTCTCTCTCTCTCTCTCTCTCTCTCTCTCTCTCTCTCTCTCTCGTGCTCTCTCTCTTTATATATATATAACACCACAAGGGAGTACATGAAGTATTATTGTCCAGTTATAACACGTGTAAAAAGTTCCTCACACACATTTTCTTCAAAACTCTGACACTGGAGACTCCTTCTTAAAAAATGCAAAATCCACCCTTTCTCAGAGAAAATTTTACATACCTACAATTACATAAAGTTTTGCTGCTGATTAATAGACACCTGATATCTGGTTAGTCAGAATAAAGAAGACAACAATACCGTTATAAATACTAAGAAAGAAAAAAATTACTTCTTTTTACGGAGTCAGTTTGAACAGATTGACTCTTCTGATTCTTCTTCTTTGCCTTCTATAGACAATGTACAACCAAATACTGCGATATTCCCACCTGCATTAAAAAGGAAAACTACTGCAATAAAACATTATTTTTTCAAAGAAACCGTAAAAGCTCCTCGGAGACAGGACACTTTTTGCATTTTTTGCATAGATTTATATTGATTTCAGAAACGATACATTGATCGCAGGATTAGGATCTTTTCAGTTGTAACTGTGGAATTAGTAAGTATTAGTTTTACTGTGGTCTGAATGCAGAGTTTGTGATGTGCCAATGAGCTCGATTGGACATTCCTCACAAATCTTGATGGTACATGGGCCACCAAACTGCTCAAAGCAGTGCATGTAAGCCATTTAGTGTGTCACATCTTTAGTGTGGAGGAGAGCAGGCTGTAGACCCTCCATGCCACATTCATTAAAGGTTCAATTTGCTTTCTACTTTTTGTTCATCAAGAACATTTTCAGGTCCATGCTTCGAGCAAGTTACCGAGCAAGTCCTGTTTGTACAGTACAGTAGGCCCTGTTTGGTAAGGACGCCAGGTCCAGGCACTATTCAGGTTGTGTTGTACTGTTCAGTATGCAAAAGCCCAGCTTATTTAGTATGAAACTCCAGCTCTGTTTACTTTTTTTACTCTGTTTAGCCATGTTTATTTTGTGGCAGATAATCCAGACTTTGCTGTCAGCCCTGTTTAAGGGTTGGGGTGTGGGGTCACTTAAGGTCCAGGCATTAGTATAGACCCTGTTCAGTAAGGGACAGCATATCCAGGCTCTGCTATAGTCTCTGTTTAGTAAAGGACAGCATATCCAGGCTCTGCTACAAACCCTATTGAAGTTCGGCTGTTTTTCTTTTTTTTTTTTGTTTAATAGAGGCTAGCAAATTCAGGCTCTCCTGTAGGCTCTGTACGATGATGTGCAGAAGGTCCAAAGCTCTCTTCTAGGCCCTGTTCTATAGAGTACATCAGGTCCAGTTTCTCCTGTAGATCCGGTTCAGTGAAGGAAAACATGTCTAGGCTCTCGTGTATTCCCTGTTCAATGTAGTGCAGCAGGTCAAGGTTCCCCTGTAGGTTCTGTTCAGTGGATAACAACAAGTTCAGGTCCTGCTGTTGATGCTTTTCAATGAAGAGCAACAGGTCCATGTTCTACTGTAGACCCTGTTCAATGAAGAGCAGCATATCCAGGTTCTCCTGTAGGCTTTGTTTAATGGATGTCAACTGGTCCAGGCTCTCCTGTAGGGCATGTTTAAAGGATGACAACTGGTCCTGGCTCTGCTGATGGTTCTCTTCAAGTTCTGTTATGGACAAACCCTCTTCAATTAAAGGCAGCTGGTCCATGCTCTACTCTAGACCCTGTTTAGTTGATGATGGCCATACGGAATAAAACCAGGATGTAATTGAGAAGTTTGTTTAAAAAACGATTCCCTAAAAGTGTTCTACTGGGTGCTTTCTGGAATGCAGTGTTATTTTGGGCTCATTGGTATGATCTTCTGATACTGAAGAGTTTACAGGGTTGCCACTCTCTTGTACGCTCTTTCACTCTCTTTCTTTATGTGTTGTGTGTATGCATCTGGTTAAGTGGCTTTGCAACTCGAGATCAAGAGGTGTGTGTGTTAAGATCTGGAAAATGTCCATCTGTGTCTTTTTTTTTCCTTTTTCTGTGTCTCCATTAACTTCCTGTCTTTCCTTTGTCCCTTTTTAAAACTGGAAAAAGGGCGAGGGCAGCTCACTGACAATTCAGTCTCATTAGGAAAGACAAATTAAGCACTTTCCTTGTTTTGGTTCCCTTGGCTGGGAATTCCTGGTCGAGTTAAAAGGATGCTATTAATGTGTATATGTGTGTGTGTGTGTGTGTGTGTGTGTGTGTGTGTGTAAAATCTTTCAGGGTGTGTTTATCTGGGGCTTGCTATAAAATCCCTGTTAAGACCAGCCATGGCAAGAGAGTGCAGAGGTGTTTTATTTGAGACAGGGTGTTCCTTTTAAGCTTTATCCAATTTAACCAGTTTCTCGAAGCGTTCATCAGCAGCAGATGTGTCTCGGCTGCACTTTGATGTGAGGATGTGTGTGTTTAACGAAGGTCATGTTTTAGTGTGTGTACAATGGAGATGACCTGAACTTCATTCTTGGTGTTGAGACAGTCCAGAGCACTAGACTTCAATTTTCCTCAAGATAAAAAAACACTATGAGAAAGGAACACACACTTTGAATGAGGGAACACTATTTACAAGCTACAAGCTACGCTAAGTGACAGAATTATATACATATATGTTAGCAAAAAACTATAGTAGCAACTTGTGGACATTAACATAAAGCTATGATTAATAAAATACAAATTTAATTAAAAAAAAAACCTTGTCTTGTAGAGTTGAAATGTTTATAGCTACTGTGCAAGTTACAACAAGGCCATGTTTCACAAATATTCCACGACATCGAGAGCTGGAAATGGGATACAGGAAGATTTAGGGTTCACTGGTTTTAGGCGTAAACACATTTTTTTGAAAGAGTTTTGCAGAGGATGAAGGCAGCAGTATAAATTGTTCTGCATTGGTGCTCTAGAGCAGTGGTCTTTAACCCCCGGGCCGCGGACCAGTACCGGTCCGTGGACCAAATGGTACCGGGCCGCCCAAGGAACATTAAATTATTTCCATTTTATTTACTGTGGTGTATTTCTCTTGGGTTTGTGCGACTTTCCATGGGCGAGAGGTTAACCGGGAGCTGAGAGACGTCACCTAAAGCCGCACCGATACCGCACATGCGCAAAATATCATGATATCGGGCCGGGTTTAGGTGACGTCTGGAGCTGAGCGGCTGCAAGCGGCAGTGGCGTTGTAGCTTTGGTGGAGAGAAGGTGTGTATCGCTCTTCTCTCTGTTCACCGCGTACTTTGTCATGTTTAGCAGTGCTTGGTGTACGTGTATATTGTGTTTGCTCAAATTTAACCCACAAATTAGCAAAAATGAGCACGAAACAGACGTCGTTAGAAAGTTAGAAACTCTGCCGGTGTTCTGGATTAAAGTCATGGCGGAAAACCCTGAGATTGTCACCACAGCACTTAAATCCCTATTGCCATTTCCGACATGCTATCTGTGTGAAGCGGGGTTTTCTGCAGTGACGGCAACCGAAACAAAACAACGGAATAAACTGGACATAAGCAACACACTTCGGGTGTCATTGTCTCCTATTACCCCAGATGGAACCGTCTCGTTGCAAAGAAACAAGCTCAGGGTTCTCATTGATTTAGCGTTGTAGTGAGTTAAAAAGGCATGTTTAAATACAATTAAATTAAAATGATTAATTTTAATTTAATTGTATAGCCGCCACCCCCACCCCCCAGCGGGCCACGGTAAAATTATCAAACATTGCCCGGTCCGCAGCGAAAAAAAGTTTGGGGACCGCTGTTCTAGAGGACTTCTGTCCAACAGTCGCTGAGAAAGCAGTTAAACCCAGCAGATTCACCTGGGTACTCTGTAGACTTCTTGATCCCTCGACACCCCACCTCCGACTAAACCCCCCCTCATCCATTTTCATGTCAAACCATTTTCTTTTCACCTCTAATTCACCTTTTCTGTAATCTCTTTCCAGATTGTCTTATTATTCCAATGTTTCATCCTTTCCACTTTTCTTTTTTTTTTTTTTCTAAATGTTAAAATTTAGCTGGTTTTCACACTAGACACAAGACGAGTGTAATTCTTTCCGGTATATTTATTTAGGTGCTGTTATGTGCGGTAAGGCACCTCACCTGTCTCTTTTGCATTTCCCTGACACTCATGCTACAAATGTGTTGTGGAAACTTAATGATGTTATCATCAGGTTAAAACACACATGCAGGTTACTTTACCTCATGAACGAGCGCAGAACCCGGGTACGATTTGGGGTCCCACTGTCCACGGTTCCAGTTTAACCGAACTCACAGCACGTCCTGCAGGTAGTCTCAGGCTCGGTACTAGGGGGAAGATTTTATGTGCACCGTGCCTTGTTTTAGGCTAAACTTCCAGCGTGAATTGCTCCTTAGTCTCCATCTCATGCTTTTTGGTTTAAGGGACTCACTAAATGCAGATATGATTGGAATTTATCAATTACAAACCAAACTTGAAAGCGCTAACACTTTTACGTAACCGCTCCATATTTTGTCTCAGCTCCCAGGAATGAAACTAGAACTTGGCAACTCCACTGTGACTGACATGAAATGCATCGTAATTCAATGTATACGAGCAGTAACGTATGTGACTTAAGTTAAGTAAGTTCTCAAGCTTTGTGTTGCACGTGTTGGACTCAGCAGCTCCTATCATTCATGTGCATGTGACACAGTTATGTGTGTGAATGTGTTTGCACGTTTGTGTCAGGATAATAAATCTGCATGTGTCCGGATGTTTTGGTGCATACTTATGTCAGAGGCAGATAATTAGGTTGAAATTGGTGTGTGTGTGTGTGTGTGTGTGTGTGTGTGTGTGTGTGTGTGTGTGTGTGTCTGTGTGTGTGTGTGTGTGTGTGTGTGTGTGTGTGTGTACGATTTACTGCACTACCTGTGTTACATGACATGTCCTGTATCTTTACACCTCCTGACAGCTGAGGTAGGGGTCACACCCTTAAGACTTATCTCACCCTTTGATCTACTCTTTATTCATTCATGTTCCCTCAGGAGATCTGAAAACCCCTCTTTCTCTCTCTCTCTCTCTCTCTCTCTCTCTCTCTCTCTCTCTCTCTCTCTCTCTCTCTATCTGTTGCTCATCAGGCAATGTCAACAGCACTCGGGAGTCATGGGGTGATAGGTCAAAGTTTGGTGCCCCTCAGCACTGCCCAGGGTAGCAGTGTCAGTGTACTGTGTGTGTGTGTGTGTGTGTGTGTGTGTGTGTGTGTGTGTGTGTGTGTGTGTGTGTGTGTGTGTGTGTGTGTGTGTGTGTGTGTGTGTGTGTGTGTTTGTGTGTGTGTGTGTTTGTGTGTGTGTGTGTTTCCAATAAATTAGAGGCAACCGTTTTTCAGCATCATTAGCAATCTGAAAACACTTAAAGCATCGTTTAAGGGCTTTCTGATTTCCCTGGAGTTGCTCATCGATACTCAGAGGGTTTCATTTGCACGAATCCTCATGCATTAATTTCTATATTTATTCAATTATTCATTCACCTATTGACCCTCTGGGAAAGCACTCTCTCTCTTTCTCTCTCTCTCTCTCTCTCTCTCTCTCTCTCTCTCTCTCTCTCTCTCTCTCACACACACACACACACACACACACACACATACTCTCTCTCTCTCTCTCTCTCTCTCTCTCTCTCTCTCTCTCTCTCTCTCTCTCTCTCTCTCTCTCTCTCCCTCTCAAACACACACACACTCTCCGCTGTCTCACTCTTTCACTCTGTGTGTTGATTTTGAGAGGTGTGGCCTGATTAGCTGATTTAATTATTAATAGTTGTAAATAATTCCTCAATCACAATTCCTAAATAAATCACTCCTTTGAATGAGAGAGAGAGAGAGAGAGAGAGAGAGAGAGAGAGAGAGAGAGAGAGAGAGAGAGAGAGAGAGAGAGAGAAACATTTTCTTCTCAGTGAATTCTGGTTTGCTGTGTGGTGCCAAAACCTCCAAAACCTCTACACTTTTCAAATAGTAATAAATATTAAATACAAACAAACAAACAAACAAATAAATAAATTCAGACTCATATATTAACAGAAAATTATTATATTTTAATAATACCTCAAATAAAAGCTAGAAAATAGCAACAGTGAGTTTCTTTTTTTTTTTTTTTTACATTTTTAGTTTCTTATTTATTACATTATAAAAAAATAAGAAGAAATATTTCTCTCTTTTTTTTATATTTACTACATTTAATGTGTCCATATGTTCTCCGTTCTCTTCTAAAAGCTATAAGCAGTCCTTTTTATTTCCTCACATGAAGGTTATAAAACACTTCTGACTGCTGACACTGGAGACATCTCCTCCTATGCAGCAGGACCCTGTGAAGAACTGAGAACATTAAAACAGCAGTGTGGATTTGTGGGAATTCATTCAGCTACAAGAACATTAGTGAGATCAGACACTGATGTCTGGCTGGTGAGGAGACTCCAGGTCCTGTTCATCCCAAAGGTGTTCAGTGTAGTACACTCGAGTTCTTCACTCCAACCTTCACCTCCATGACAATTTGCATAATAACACTCTCCAGTGTTTAGAACAGTTTATAATCTCACACTCCAGTGTCACCCAAATGAGGATGAGGTTCACTTTTGAGTCTGGTTCCCCTCGAGG
>NC_062526.1:21564351-21569351 GCF_022655615.1 Tachysurus fulvidraco | reverse complement strand
CAGGTCTGGACGAAGTTCTTTAGGGCAGGTGTGTGAGAGGGAAGACGGGTTCATGCAAATAAGACGGGGGGACAGAGAGAGAAGGATTATTAATTCGAGATCATTAAGAAATGTGACTCCTCATTTAATACCACAGCAATTAAACAAAAAGAGAATGCTTTATGTTTTATCCGTTTATACTGTAGTCACATTTCACGTCTTTCGTAGAAATTCGGAGGAAAGAAAAATACGTTACTATCTGTTGTTACTGTAAACAGCCTTCAGTTTACCTTCACTCGAAGTTAAAAGACAGGAAACCTAAAGTCGTAAAGTGAGTTTTTCCTTAAATAAACTCCTTAAGTACAGTTATTTAGTTCAGGTATTAATTAACACATAGGACTGAATGAAATCAAACATTGTCTATAAGCAATATGGATTATTTATTTATTTATTTAAACATTTAAAAGGGAATGAGTATGTGTGTGTGTGTGTGTGTGTGTGTGTGTGTGTGTGTGTGTGTGTGTGTGTGTGTGTGTGTGTGTGTGTGTGTGTGTGTGTGTGTGTGTGTGTGTGTGCCCTGTGATGGGTTGGCACTCCGTCCAGGGTGTATCCTGCCTCGATGCCCGATGACGCCTGAGATAGGCACAGGCTCCCGTGACCCGAGAAGTTCGGATAAGCGGTAGAAAATGAATGAATGAAATATTTAAAAGTTCTCACACTGTACATTTAGAGCGATCGAATTATTCCAGCGGCTTTTGGATTAATAATCTCTCCGATTCATTTAGGCTGTTTATTCATTTTCTTCATCAAAGATCCTAATGTTCACAAGAGAATTATTCAGATTTATACAGAGCGTGACATCGACATCAACACCACGCCGATAAGCTTCCGAATCTTTCACTCTTTCTTTCGAAAACTGAAATGTTCAACAAATAAAAAGTGTGATATAAATTTTGGTGTCGTGGGATTTGGTAGCCTAGTGGTTAAGGTGTTGGGCTACCAATCGGAAGGTTATGAGTTCGATTCCTACGTCCACTAACCTGTGTAGTGGAAATTTTTACTTTAGAGAAGAACACATGAATCTGTCCTTCGAGGCTTCTGTATTTCCCATGGCTGGTAGTTATTGTGACTAGAGATTTCAGTTGTTTCTTTCTAAAACTGCATTTAATCAGAGCTTTCTCATGAGACCTTTTCTGTTCCCGTGGGATTAGCTTGGTCAGAAGATGAACAGGCGATGCTTCTAAGCCAATGGTGGATGATGTTTTGGTTTTACATGTCCTGTTTATTTTATTCCTGTCTATAAAATGCTGGTGTTATCAATAATGGTGGCCCTTCCTCTCTGATTTTACACGTAGAGTGTTGGGTCCTTCTGCAAAGCTGAAAACAATAAACCGTGAAAACCTTTATACTCTTGCCCGTGCCTGTTGGTGTGATATTTTTATGCTTTAATTCTCTCGAACCTCAAAACTTCCACAACAGGCTGGCGTTGTCGGCAGGATTCCGCGTTTGAGAGTCGACTTCGGGGATTCCCGGGGAGGCTTGCAGCGCTCGAGCCTTGAAGGCTGTTAACTTCACCTCGACCGCAAAATTGGCTATGAGCGTGAGAGGACTCGGGAGTTCACCGTGAGCCGCCTCAACGCTGGAATCAAGAGTACTTGGGTATAGATCTCAGACAACACTGTGCGTACCACCCTGCCAGCGGAGGGGCGGTGGAGCGAGAAAATGGTACGCTAAAGAACAAATTGGCCAAGTGCTGTGATGAAACAGGTCTATCATGGGTAAAGGCCCTTCCCATTGTGTTATTATACATGAGAACGAGAACTAGAGGGAGAGTGAATTTAAGCCCATTTGAGATACTGTTTGGCAGACCCCCAAATACAGGAATTGAGCCTGGACACACACCCAGATTAACCACAAGCCAATGTGAAGATGAAATGCTGTGTTATTGTGCAAACTTGTCCTCTGTTTTGTCTCAAATCCATAAGCAGGTGAAGGAAGCACTGCCTAAGGTGACGCAAACAGATCTGCACAGTCTCAAACCAGGTGACTGGGTGGTGGTGAAGGATTTCAGGAGGAAAAGCTGGAGAGCCAGGCGGTGGCTGGGACCATTTCAGGTACTTCTGACCACGCAGACTGCGGTGAAGGTTGCAGAGAGAGCAACGTGGATTCACGTTAGCCATTGTAAGCGGGTTCCTGAGCCAGAGGAAAAACCAACACCCGACAGCTGCAAAGAGGAATGAGAAGGGGCATCAGGGCACACGGTGACGTGCTAGTAACCTCTCCCGTGAGCTCCAACTGACTTTCCACGACGCGTATAGTGTCTGAGTCAGAAGAAAACCCTGATACAACGCAGCAGCCGACACCGAGAAGGAGCAGCGTCATCTGAAGGAGTAACATTGACACACACACACACATATGAATGTAAACACAAATGTAAATGAAATTAATGAACTGAAAGAGGTAAATGTGAAAGACACTTACGACAGCAGATGACGACGGCATTACACATTTACGACAGCCAGACTCCCATACAAACACAGATATAAGACCTGACTTCTACAATCGATCAACATTGATGAGTAAAAGCTCCTGTTAAGATGAGGAGCCTGTTTGACTATCACCCAAGAGTTTTAGGGATCATTGGCATCCTTATGATCTGCCTGTTAATTAGAGGGAATGCAGAAAAGACTTCCACCTTTGGTAGAAGTCGCAGAGACGTGCATGAAAACACTTATTGGCAATTTGCCAACTACACTGCCAAAATGATCACAAATGAGTCTTGTTATGTGTGTATGATTCTCCCCACAGCTGCGAGTAAACACACAATGATCCCCATGAAAAGTAATGGTAGTGAATTGAAAGCCATAGCCCAATACTGTAGAAATTCTTACTGCATGTGGAAGCAGGATGCTTATAGAGTCCAGAATGGCACACATTTGAGTCTGGTGATAAATTCACCGGCCTCCCTGTGGTGTGAAGCTGGAGGTCCTGGGAGGACTGATTTAACTGGTACCACCATATGTCTACGAACTCTAATGCGTGTGACAAAACGAACATTCAAGGTAAACCAAACAAGAGTTAACACATTTGTTGCACAGCCTCCTCCTAAATTGAACTACACACACTGTTTTGTAGGTACAGGAAACATACCGTTAGGTAATATTGCCAGCCGTAGGTGCACTCATTTATATTACCCATATTCTGATGACGGAACCTGCCCACAGGCAGAGTGTTCCCTCATTCATCCATCTGACACTGGCACATTACTCAGGGCTGACGACTGGTACTGGGTCTGTGGTAAAAACGTGTATCTAGCCCTACCCCGTAACTGGGGAGGAGTATGTACTTTAGCAAGGTTTAGGTATCCAGGTGTGGTCATAGCTCACTCACACTCACCAATGAAGCGACCCAAGAGAGAGGTGTCTGATAATGACTTTCCTCCGCCAGAACATAGACTGAAACCTACACTGAGTAAATTCTTTGATTCCTTCTTCCCACAGTATGGGATGACTCAGGTCTGGAATCAACTAGAAGTCACACATTATCGGCTTGCCACTTATATTAACTCCACTAATCGGGCAACCGAAGGCATTAAACAGGAACTCGCGGCCCTTAGATTGACTGCTACACAAAATAGAATGGCCTTAGATATTCTATTAGCTAAAGAGGGAGGTGTATGTGCCCTGATTGGAGATCAATGTTGCACCTTCATTCCCTCGAACGATGACGACCAAGGGTCTATCTCAGATGCACTGCATGATATGCACAAAGTAGCAAACCAAATGAAACGAGACGAACACGGAGATAATAGTTGGGGACTTTGGTATACACTGTTCGGACAGTGGACTCCCTATCTATCAATGATAATCCCAGTGATTGTGGTATTACTCTTATTATGTTTGTTTGGCCCTTGCATATACAAATGCATTCATTACATCATAATGTCCAATCTAACGACCAAACAACTTGTGAAACTAGACGATATTGACGATGACCCTGAATGGAGTCCTCCGTTCAGCGATGACTATTTCACTGAATTTGCCCAGACTGATCCAGAAACAGACAAAGGTGAATACGGACAGTAGAGACTGTGACTTGTTGTGAGATTTTACATGATTAGCTTAAGATTTAAGTGATTATATTCTAGCTGATTAACAATGTTGTAGATTAAGTAGTTGATTAACAATACTGGTATCGATCGATCATTTAGAGTTTAGATTTTGTTACAGATTAATGATTAGTAAAATTTTGTGTATTGTCCCAGGGACAAAAGGGGGGAATTGTAGTGGAAATTTTTACTTTAGAGAAGAACACATGAATCTGTCCTTCGAGGCTTCTGTATTTCCCATGGCTGGTAGTTATTGTGACTAGAGATTTCAGTTGTTTCTTTCTAAAACTGCATTTAATCAGAGCTTTCCCATGAGACCTTTTCTGTTCCCGTGGGATTAGCTTGGTCAGAAGATGAACAGGCGATGCTTCTAAGCCAATGGTGGATGATGTTTTGGTTTTACATGTCCTGTTTATTTTATTCCTGTCTATAAAATGCTGGTGTTATCAATAATGGTGGCCCTTCCTCTCTGATTTTACACGTAGAGTGTTGGGTCCTTCTGCAAAGCTGAAAACAATAAACCGTGAAAACCTTTATACTCTTGCCCGTGCCTGTTGGTGTGATATTTTTATGCTTTAATTCTCTCGAACCTCAAAACTTCCACAACACCTGCCACTGTTGGGCCCCTGAGCAAGGCCCTTAGCCCTCATATGTATAAAAATGAGATAAAAAAAATGTAAGTCGCTCCGGATAAAGGCTTTTTTTTTTAGCCCGGATTTACTGAGGTATTTTAATGTCGGAGAATAAGACACGAAGATATCTTAATCACAGAGTTTTTTTTCAGGCATTGAACAGAAAACCTTTAAAAAAAAAAAACATTGCAGGATGATGGAACAGGAAGTGCTAAAATGCTGACTAACTTCCTGGATTTCGGACGCATTATTGCAACGCATTGTTAAATGCAATGCAAACA